>NW_016810038.1:1008691-1041817 GCF_001698545.2 Rhinopithecus bieti | reverse complement strand
CCAAACTTTAAATATAAAAATAAATAGTTTGAAAATGTTTAGAAAAAGACATAACCGCAAACACTAGATATAAATTAGCCAATTTGGCTACAATAATACTAAAAAAAGTAGATTTCAATACAAAACTATTGAAGAGATAAAGGGAAATATTTTATAATAGCAAACATTTTAAAATGTATAATAATCTCATATGTATAAGTACCTAAAAACAGCATTTAAATACATGAAGAAAGGTTGGCCAAATTAAAGAGAGGAATAAAAGCAAAAAAAAAAAAAAAAAAAAAAAAAGAGATGGCCTCTCAAAATGCTAAGAAATCCACTGGAATGTAATCTTCCTGAAAACATGCCTCAATCACTATAGTAGTATCAGTACCTTGCACCAAGTAATAGCTCAATAAATGTTCATTAAATAAAATAATGAACTCAGGCCAGACGCGGTGGCTCATCCCTGTAATTTCAGCACTTTGGGAGGCTGAGGCGGGCAGATCACAGGTTCAGGAGATCGAGACCATCCTGGCTAACACGGTGAAACCCTGTCTCTACTAAAAAATTACAAAAAATTAATGGGGTGTGGTGGCATGTGCCTGTAGTCCTAGCTTCTCGGGAGGCTGAGGCAGGAGAATTGCTTGAACCCAGGAGGCAGAGCTTGCAGTGAGCCAAGATCATGCCACTGCACTCCAGCCTGGTGACAAAGCGAGACTTCGTCTCAAGTAATAATAATAATAATAATAATAACTTCAAGTCATATGTAAAAATGTCATCTATCGTACATTAATCTAGGAAGTATATATGGAATTCTTATCACGTGTCATTTAGAGCCGAGTGCTAGGAACGCAACAAAGAACAAGATGGGCACATTTGATGCCCTTGAGAGCTTACAACTTTCCAAAGGATTATTAAATACATGCAGGCAACAAAATGTCACCAATAACCTGGAACTGAAAATTTAGGATATCACGTCTTGGACTGGAAACAATAAATATTTTTAAAATTCAAATTCTCCCCAATAATCTGTCTCTAACCAAATTCCTAGCATAGGGTTTTTTTCTGGGGTGGGGGAAGCTAACAAACTATTCCTAAATTTCTGAATAAGAAAGAATTAGAAAGAATAAGTAGCAGAAATTGATATGCTAAAAAAGATAACTTATATGTATCTGATCAGACATATTCCAAAATAATAAAAGTTTTGCAAGATGGAAAGAGTTCTGGAGAATGGATGGTGGTGATGGCTGCACAACAGTGTGAAGTTATTTAGTGCCATTGAACAATGCATTTAAAAATAGTGAAGATGGAGCCAGGTGTGGTGGCTCACACCTGTAATCCCAGCATTTTGGGAGGCTGAGGTGGGTGGATTACTTGAGGTCAGGAGTTCAAGACCAGCCTAACCAACATGGTGAAACCCTGTCTCTACTAAAAATATAAAAATTAGCTGGGCGTCGTGGCAGGTGCCTGTAATCCCAGCTACTTGGGAGGCTGAGGCAGGAGAGTCACTTGAACCTGAGAGGCGGAGATTACAGTGAGCCGAGATTATGTCATTGCACTCCAGCCTGGAAGACAAGAACAAGATTCCAATTCAAAAAAAAAAAAAAAGTAGTGAAGATGGTAAATTTTAGGTTGTGTGCATCTTACCACCATATATAAAAGTTGTAGCAAAGTTATAAAAATAGATCACTGGAATAAGAACATACTCCAGCACATTAGAAGAATTAAGCACAGAATACAGTTTAGCTGTCATGTTAACAGAGGAGGAACCATGGCACAAATGGTGATGGGATATATCAAGCCTTAGAGAAAAAGAAACTTGTTTAAAATCTCATTTTACATCAAGTAAATCCAGATGCATTAAAACTTAAATGTAAAAAAGAGCCAAGGTGGGCAGATGACAAGGTCAGGAGATTGAGACCATCTTGGTTAACACAGTGAAACCCCTTCTCTACTGAAAATACAAAAAAATTAGCCAGACGTGGTGGCGGGTGCCTGTAGTCCCAGCTACTCAGGAGGCTGAGGCAGGAGAATGGCGTGAACCCAAGAGACGGAATTTGCAGTGAGCTGAGATCGCACCACTGCACTCCAGCCTGGGCGACAGAGTGAGACTCCATCTAAAACAAACAAACAAAAAAGCCATCAAAGTGATAGAAGAAAATTTAGTTGCGTAGTAGACAACATTGCTGAAAGAGGACATTTTTTAAAGCATGACACTAGAAATACCAAATACAAAGTACTGATAGATTTGACAAAATAAAAATAAAAACCTTGCATCACACACACACAAAGCTATCCAAGGTATAAGTCAAATTGCGAATACACTTACATTGTGTATGACAAACAACATCCTTAGTACGTAGATATTCTCAACATGTGTTGTGACATGAACTCACATATTTGTTTTACAAACGAGGAGACACATTTAACCTATTCATAAAGATCAGTTAAGAAGAAGTAACTACAAATGAAGTAAGGAAACTATCTTCACCCATCAGATTGAAAAAATTCAAAATGAATGAAAATCACAAGCTGGCAACCTTCCTTGCATGTGGTTTTGTAAAACATTATCAAAATTTAATACATGCCTTTATTTAAATACAGCAATTACATTGTCCATAATCACACGTAGGTACAAAAACATATGAAGATTAAGAGTGACCAGTAGAAACAAGCCAAAGGGACATAGGGCATTTTGATGCGAAGTTTTGAAGTCCCTAAATAAGTTTCACCATGGGAAAAGTCTTCTTCCTACATGTGGTTTGTCTCCACAAACACGTGCTTACACTGTCAACACATGCACAGGAAACAGAACAACTCTGTTTTGTGCTTCTTTTAGAAGTGATTTCCTCTGGGGTTGTCGAATCTCTGAAAGCTTCCTTGTGCACACCCACCCGCTCCTATCACATTCTTAAAGACCAATTTTCATGAAATGACCCTAAATGATACATTGCACCATTACTTCGGGATGTTCAGAATAATTTTCAGTTTTGTATTGTTTGTTTTATTTATTGTGTTTTTATTCTCTATTTTATTTGGTTCTACTCTAATCTTTAGTAGTTCACTCTTCCTGCTTCCTTTGGGATTAATTTACCCTTCTTTTCTAATTTCTTAAGGTGGGAAGTTAGGTTTTAGTTGGAGACTTTTAAAAAATACATAGGTGTTTACAGTTTAAATTTTGTTCTAAACACTGTTTTAGTTATATTCTATAGTTTTGGCGTATTGTGTTTTTGCTTTCAGTCATTTCAGAGTATTTTCTAATTTCTTTTGTAATTTTTTTTTTTACCTATTGATTATGTGGTAGTGTGTTGTTTAATTTCCACACATTTGTGAATTTCCCACTTTTCCTTTTGTCAGTAATTTCTGATTTAGTTCCACTGTGGTCAGTGGGGTCTACTTTGAATGACTTCAATCCTTTTAAGTTTACTATATCTTAATTTATGGCCTACCATGCAGCTTATACTGGAAAAGATCTCATGTGTGCTTGAAAACTGAAGTATTCTGCTGTTGTTGACTGGGGTGCTCTGTGGATTTATTTTAGGTCTATTTGGTTTATAGTGTTGATCAAGTCTTCTATTTCCTTACTGTTCTTCTGTCTTCTGGGTCTATCCATTATTGAAAGTGGGGTGTTAAAGTCTCCAGCTGTTGTTGACTGGTCTATTTCTCACTTTCCCGCTGCCTGTCTTCATGTGTTTTCGGACTCTATTGATAGGTGGATAAATGTTTATCATCATTATGTCTTTCTGGAGGATTGACCCTTTTAGCATTATAAAACATACCTTCTTACCTGCGGTAACAATTTGTCTCTCTTAAAGTCAATTTTGTTTGATGTTAATATAGCCACTCTCTTTCAATCACCATTTGCATTTTATATGATTTGCCCTTCTTTTAATGTCTTTGAATCTAAAGTGTCTCTTGGAGACAGCATACATAGGATCATATTTTTTATCCATTTAAGCCATTCTGCTTTTTTATTTGAAGTGTTTAATTGGTTTAAATTTAAAGCAATTACTCACAAAGTAGAATTTACACATGCCATTTTGCTATTTGTGCTCTATGTCTCACATCTTTTTTTGTTCCTTCGTTGTTTCATTACTGCCTTCTTCAGAGCTAAGCAGTTATTTCCCAGTGTAGTATTTAAATTGTCTTATTATTTCTTCAAATACATTTTCAGCTTTTCTCAGTAGTTTCCCTGTGGATTATAGTTAGCATCTTAACTTAAACCAATCTAGTTTGGATTAATACCAAGTTAATTTCCATTGTACAAAGCAACTTTGCTTCAATAAAGCTTTGTTCTCTTTCTATTCCTTGGTGCCACTATTGTCATACAAATTACATCTTTATACATTATAAACCCATCAACATGGTTTTATAATTATTACTTTTATTAGTTGTCTTTTAAATCAGATGGGAAAAGAAAGGAGTTACAAAGAAAGCACTTATACTGTCTTTCATATTTACCTATATAGCTACCTTTATCAGCCTTTTTATGTTTTCAGGTGAATTCAAGTTACTGACTAGTGTCCTTTGCGTTCAGCCTGAAGGACCCTCATTGTATCCTTTTTTATAAGTCTTACGTCATTTTCAGCTGACACAATAATGGTATGTATTTACAAGGCACAGGGTAATGTTTTCATGCATGTATGCATCTATAATGATTAAATCAGGGTAATTAACATATCCATCACCTCAAACATTTGTCACTTTTTGTGGCAACAGTGTTCAATCCTTTCCTCTTGCTATTTTTGAATATACATTATTTTTAACTGCAGTGACCCTACTGGGCAATAGAACACCAGAACTCATTTCACCTGCCCAACTGTAACTTTATACCTGTTGATCAACCACCCCCCCTTGTTCCTCCTCCCTACCCCCCGCCAGGCTTTGGAAACCACTATTCTACTCTTTACTTCTATGATGTCAGCTTTTTGGATTTCTGATATGAGTGAGATCACACAATACTTGTCCTGTGATTGGCTCATGTTACTTAACAAAACATTTTCTAGGCCCATCCATGTTGCTGCAAATGACAAGAGTTCATTATTTTTTATGGCTGAATTGTACTCCATTGTGTGCATACACCACATGTTCTTTACCCATTCTTCTGTTGATGAACATGTACATCAATTTCACATCTTAGTTACTGTGAATTGTGCTGCAATAAACATGGGAGTGTAGTTATTTCTTTGACATACTCATTTCATTTCCTTTGGCTGTATACCAAGTAGTGGGACTGTTGAATCATGTAGTAGTTCTGTTTTTAATTTTCTGAGGGATCTCCATACTGTACTAATGTACTAACTTACATTCCTCCCAACCGTGTTTAAGAGTTCCTTTCTTGACATCCTCACCAGGGTTTGTTATTTTTTGCCTTTTTGATAATGTCCATTCTAACTGGGATGAGATGATATCTCATGAGGCTTTGATTTGCATTTCCTGGATCTGCAATGGGTAACCATTTTTTTCATACAACTGTTAGCCATTTGTATGTCTTCTCTTGAGAAATCTCTATTCAGATATTTTACCCATTCTTTAATCAAATTATTTTCTTTTTTTTTGCTACTGAGTTGAGTTTCTTATATATCCTGGATATTAACTCTTTGTCAGATGCATAGTTTGCAAATATTCTCTCCTAATCTGCAGGTTGTCTTTTTGTTCTGTTGTTTCCTTTGTTGTGCAGAAGTGTCTTAGTTTCATGTTTCATGTAATTCCATTTGTCTATTTTTGCTTTTGTTACCTGTTCTTTTGAAGTTCTGTTCAAAAAATCCTTGTCCAGACCAGTGCCATGAAGTGTTTTACCTATGTTTTCTTCTAATAGCTTAGGATCTTACATTTAAATTTCCCATTCCTTTTGAGTTGATTTTTATATACAGTGAGAAATAAGGGTCTGTATTATTATTCTTCATGTCTAAGTATTTTAAAGCCCTCTGTGGACATCTTTTTCCCTGATATTTTGTTGTAAGTTTTTGGCCAAACTTTTGTTTGTCTCAATTAATACCTCATACAGCTGCATTGTTAAACAGTTGTCACTGATTGTTTCAACAAACACCCAGGAGATAGGCTTTTTTCAATGGAGTGAATTCCATCAGGTCACATAACTCCAAAGTTCTGAGAATGGCTTTTCCTGGTGAGACAGGTCAAATAATGTCAAGGTTCTGGGTATGGAATTTTGAAGATTCCCAAATCCAACATTTTCTTACATTGGCTGCAAAGCTGCTACTTCCCACAGATATTGTAGTCTTGAGTTGGTAGTTTTTAAGATGACTGTGGAGCCAGGTAGAAGGGGATGGAAGTAGGTCAAGTTAAAAGCCACGGGCCCTGCTATTCCCACTAAAGTTCAGGAGTTTCCTCTTGATCAAATGCTCCTCAGGTTGTTCCCACCTTTTGGTGAATCTCTAGAATTCTGAAAAAGTTAATATTGAAATATTTTGTCAGACTCATTGTTGCTTTCGTGAAGGAATATTTACAGATGTCCTCACACAGGGGTGTCCAATCTTTTGGCTTCCCTGGGCCACATTGGAGGAAGAAGAATTGTCTTGGGCCAGACATAAAATACACTAACACTAATGATAGCTGACGCGCTTAAAGAATTGCAAAAAAAATCTTACAATGTTTTTTTTAAAAGTTTACACATTTGTGTTGGGATGCATTCATAACTGTCCTGGGCTGCCTATGGCCCCTGGGTGGTGGGTCAGACAAGCTTGCTCTACTATTTCTGAAGTCCTGCCCCCCAGGCTGTCTTGGAGGAGAGAGTTTCCCCAGAAGGCTTGCAGTCCAGAAAAGCACATTTCTTCTATCCTGTTTTATAGATAATTGTGTGTTTCCATCACCCCAACATTCATATGTGGAAGTCCTAACCTCCAATGTGACCTTATTTGGTAATAGGACTTTTAGGAGGTAATTAAGATTAAAAGAGGTCATAAAGATGGAGTTTTACATCAATTGTAGATTGGATAATAAAAATGTGTCACATATACACCATGGAATATTATGCAGTTGTAAAAAGAATGAGATTGTGTCTTCTGCAGGAACATGGATGGAGCTGGAGGCCGTCATTCTTAGCAAACTAACACAGGGTGAGAAAATCAAATAACGCATGTTCTCACTTATAAGTGGGAGCTAAATGATGAGAACACATGGACACAAAAAAAGGAACAGCAGACACTGGGGCCTACTTGAAGGCAGAGGGTAAGAGGAAGAAGACACTCAGGAAAAATAATTATTGGGTACTAGGCTTAGTACCTGGGTGACAAAATAACCTGTACAACAAACCTCCATGACATGAGTTTACCCTTAAAACAAACCTGCACATGTACCCCTGACCTAAAATAAATGTTAAATAAAGATGAGGTTCTAATTTGCTAGAATCGATGGCCTTATAAGAAGAGGAAGAGGAAGGCTTCGCTCTCTCTCCAGGTACACACATCAAGGAAAGGCTGGGTTAGACACCTGGAGAATGTGGCCCTTTTCAAGCTAAGAAAGCCCTCACCAAGAACTAAGAAAGCTGGCAGCTTGGTTGGTCTTGGACTTCCAGCCTCCAGGAGAAATAAATTTCTGTGTTAAGCCCACCCAGTCTACAATATTTTGTTATAACAGTTCCAGTGGACTAAGACACCCAGATAATACCTGTGCCTTATCTATTACTCCATGTGAAATGATCTAAGCTTCATGGTCAGGACATGAATTGTTATATATTATATGTAAGGGAATCATGTAATATCCATTTAAGCTTTGGTTTAAAAAGTTACAGCCCCCTATGACCAAGAATCTTCGTTTCTATTTGTTTTGTGGATATTAAAACGTTGCACACAATTTTAAGTGTATGATACGCTTATTATAGAATTATTTATAGAAATCTATTCCCATTATTCTTAATTTAGAGAACTGTCATTGATAAAACAGCTGAGTGTGAAGAATAGAGTATATAGGTTGTAGACGTGAATGCAGTTTAACAATATCCACTTAAAGACAAATAATTAAAAACTCTGTTATGTGGATGTGCTTTTGTCTGTGAATGCATGTTCATTGAGAAAGTTATGTAAGGATATTTATAGCACTGGCTATTACACAGGAGTAGCAAAAGAGAGTAAAGTAGCTTTAAAAAGTACTCCAGGAAAATGGAAAAATAAGCATGGTAATGTGAAATAAAATGTGCAACTTAAAAGTTACAGACTAAACTACCACAGATATACTAAAAATTGAATAGTCACGTTCACTTATTCATTTGTCTGTTCACTAAATAAGTTCAGTCTGAAAACCTTCTGGGTGCCAGGCTTTTCTAGACACTGAATTAGTGTGAATAAAATAGTCTTATAACTTGTGAAACTTACATTCTAGAGAAACATCAACGGATATCCACCAGAAATTTGCTAAGTGTATAATAGCATAGGAAATGAGATTGTAATGTTTTTGCTTAGATTTGCATTACCATTTCATTTAAGAGTAAAACTATCCAGAAGAATGAAATAGCCATAGTTTTTTATTAAGACGTGTTAAATTAAAAATCCACTAGGAAGGGTCACACCTTATTGCCAGCCATGAGCAATGTAGCACGAACAAGTTCTTATTCCATTTCTGAGCATGTGAGCAAGAAGTAGTTGAAAAGTAGGACAGGGAAGCTATGGAAGATCCACAGCACAAGCGGACTCTGGGGTCACCAGGGGATTGGGAGATGCATCTCAACCAGGCCCCACCTATGACATGAAGTCTATGACTTCCAGTATCTGTGCCCTTCAAGACAAGCTGCCTGACTCAGGAGACTCAGATGCCCAAAATGATCTGACCACCACCACGTAGGACCTCCCATTTTTGGACTTTCATGGAATGAGTCCTGGTCCTGGTGTTCTACAGAAATACAGATAAAAGCTCAGACATTCTGCCAGGAGCCTTGGGAATGGGGATGTTTCCACCAACAAAGGATCAGCCTACAACTATTAAAAATGCCTTGTTCGCAAAACACTACAAAATAGCTCTTTATCTAAAAAATTGCCATGGCAAATATCACCCCAGTGAATTAGGTGTTTGTGTGTTTTGCAGAAAGTGGTATCTTTTCTAAAAGATTGCTACCTAAATAAGAATGCTCTGGAGAGTCTAATATAGAAATAAAAGGATGGTTCTGTCAACTTTTGTGTCTCTTTTAAGGAAGAGAAATGTATTGCTCTGTGCTGCTCTCCTCTCTCTCTCTCTCTCTTTCTGCCTCTCTCTCCCTCTCTCTTGGTCTCTCTCTCCTTCTGTTTCTCCCTCTCCCCTCCTCCTCTCTCCTTTTCCATCTCTCTCTCCCTCTGTCATTCTTTCCAGTGCTCCAACTATCAGAAAGTCCTCAAATCTAAGCAATCAGCCTGGAGCACTCCAGGCTGTGCACGGCACAGAGAGGGTGTGACATATTTACGTATTTGAAGGAAATGAGCCTCCAGTGTTCTCAATAGGGACATGGTGGGGTTTTTAGCTTTCTAAGGCAACATCACCTATTCCTGGGAACAATTAGAGTGCTTCACAATAGCCCCCATGCAAACTCTGCAGTGACAGGAACATGAAAGGAAAGAGAACAGGGGCTTTGTGGAGACAGCCTCTTACTTGCCGTCGACAGGGAAGGAAGGTGGAATACCCACTGCAGGGAACACCTCCAATAGTCTCACCACAGGGAAGCTGCCAGCCTTCTGCCTTCACAAGACGGATGGAGCCCTAGGAAGGCACTGTTATGTGACGGGCTTTGTATACTAATTATGTGGTGTTGAGAAGTCAGGCCAGTTTGACCTGCCATTTCCCATGGAGGGGCTGCAATGAATTCAGTGTAGCAGGTTAGAAAGAAATGGAGGTTTCGTTTTTGCTTTTTCAAGGCAGGTACATTCTGTGGGCATTGCCCATGAAATGAAACCAAAACAATATTTCCTTTCTGTTCAGGGCTCGAGAATGAGGCCTGTGTTGTGTTCTCCATAAGATGGGCTGGAGGCTTTGGGAGCTGGTGCCCTCCACAGTCCTCACACTCACTGTTAACCGGGTGAGGTCCAGGTGCCAGGCTCGGTGCTAGATCCTTCATGGGCATTAATTATTGTTCTTTCAACAATTCAGCAGCATAGATGGTGATGAGCTTGCAAGTGGAAGAATGAAGTGTTTTTTAACTTTGCATCTTTATTATCATTTTCCTTTTGTGTCAAGACCGTACAGCATGTAAATGGCAGAGCTGGGAGGTGAGCCTGCCTCCCTTGCTGCAAAGGCTCCCCTTCTGCAATGAAGCAGTGTCTCAAGCAGGAGTACCCACCTGCACCAAGTCCCTCCCACTGTAGATGCAGGCACACCCAAGGAGCATCCTGTAAGTGTGAGCCCAGCCCAGGAAGAGGCTCTCAAAGAATGTGCCGCGAGTGAATGAATGAATGATTTTACCTATGTCAGGAACTGACAGCTCCTGGGGGGCTGTAGGTTGTAACTCACGGGTCTGCATTTTAACCCCAAAGTGGATATCACTCCTTTGAAAGTGGAGTGAGAAGTCCTTTCATAACTGTCCAGGTTCTTCGCTGTCTGTGAGCTGTCCAAGGTGCTGAAGGGATGCTGCTGGTGGGAGTTCCGTAATGGTAAAAGAACAGTTCCTGCTTTTGAGCGTCTGCTTGCCCTGAACGGTGCCTTCCGGCTGCAGCTCCACAAAGCCAGCCACTTTCCCCCACCTCCACTCTGCCTGATGCTGGCTAATTGCATAAACTATAATTTGGGCCCAGCTATCTCCCTCTGCTCCACCCCAGTGCTGACCCACTCTCCACAAACCATGTTCTGGCCCCAACTCAGTGCCACGCACAGGCTTCTCTGCCAAAGACAATGGGAACCCTACAGGGATTGGTGCAAAGAATTATCTCACAGAATAGTTTGAAGACACCTGGGCATACCTCAGTGCTGAGGCCGCATGCACCCTCAGCCCAGTGTGGAGTGGACAGCAGTGTCACCAGAAGCCTGCATTTTTCACCTCAGAGTAAAGGGGAGCTAAGACCTAGATGGAGACTGACAAAGAGGTGGAAATTAATTGGAAACCAAAAGAATGAGAAGGGTCTGAGGTGGTGAAGGTGATTCTGGGCAGAGCAAATTATAGCAATGGAGACTCTGAGGTGGGAGATGGGGTAGCTGGGCATGTTCAAGGCAGACAGGAGGTCATGGTGGACCTGGATCCTGGTGAGCATGTAGAAGAGTGGATGGAGATGAGATTAAAAGGCATCCAGGGAACATAAATGACCATCCTGGGAAGGAGTAGACGCAGAGAAAGGGCTGTTATTTTAGCTAGAGATGCTGAGTTAGTGGTCATGGGAAGGTATCTAAAGTCATTATTAACATACATAGCTATGTTAAAATATTCATTTGTTTGCCTATTTGTTCATTTTCTGTCTTCCCCAGAAGAATGCAATCTGCATGAAGGCAAAGACGATGTCCCTCATGCATCCACCACACCTAGAGCCATACCCACATGTGGTCCACCTCAATAAATATCTATTGAATGTGGAAGGAAAGCAGCCTACCTGAACATATGTTAGAGACAAAATCATTTTCAGCACACAAGTCAATCACAACCTTGAGACACGTGGACTGATTAATGGGGAAAATGGCAGAGGCAGGGATTCACACTGCAATAAACTTCCCATAATCCCATCCCTTCCCTTTCAGCTACAGTCCTTTCTTGATTAGGGGAGAAGGAAAAGTTAATATGTGGAGATTTTTCCTCCCCTTTCCCGCCTCCATGAGCACCATTAATAACTTAGTGCAATATTCCTTCTTATTGGTGAAAGTTATTTGTAAAAAAAAAAAAAAAAAAGTCATTATCCAAACAATTCACTACATTTGGGGGCATAGCACATGCTGAATGCCTAATTCCCTTCCGTGGGAACTACCTGCACACAGATCATTACCAAGCACTGCTTGTTCTCTGTAACTCTTAGTGGGTATCACAGCTTGTTCCAAAGATGGTTCTTGTATTTGCACGTTGCCCCATATGGGGGAAGTTGGTGGAAATCTTCAACATCTTGCAGTCATGAGTTTTGACTCAACACAGTGTGTAATACAGAATAGAAATCTAATAATAATTTGGTAAATGAAAGAAGGAATGTGTTGATCCATTACATGCTTTATTTTTTGCCAGGCACTGCACTAAGCTTGGGATTTGGGAGTTGAATATGACCCATTGAAGTTGTCGGTACAACTCCTACTGTAGTAAGAGAGAGTAAGACAAATTCAGCCACAAATAAAACACTCGGCAAAGCAACTTCCATGTCACAAGAAATGCAGAGCAGTGACACAAAGGAAAGACCATGAGTGTCCTGAGAACCTCGTCTCCTTGTTCTCTGCTCTATTCACAGAGCTGGGAAACACATGTGGCATGTAAACAGGCATTCAATGAATGCTAGATACAAGAATAAAACTCAAAATTTATTTACCAAAAAAATCTATCTGGCATTGAGCAATATCAATCTCAACTATGTCTAACAGAGAACAATTATATGTTAGACTTTATTTTTTACCCCAGTTTTAGATTTACAGAAAAAATTAGAAGGTAATCCAAAGGGTCCGCATATACCCCACATCCAATTTTTTGTCTAATTAACATCTTTCATTGCCATAACACATTTGTCACAATTAATGAACCAATATTGAAAAATCATTAACTACAGTTTTGGAGGATACCCCTCTATTGGAATTCGTTTGATGTCTTCTCATGGTTAGACTGGAGTTACGGGTTTGGGGGAAGAAAGCCATAGAGATAAAATGCTTTTACTATTCTTGATTACAGGAACATCTTTGGCTTTGTAAGAAACTGGCAATGTAGCTTTACCATTGTGCATTCACAACAGCAGTGAATAAGAGTTCCTATCCCATCATATCAAGAGTACATAGTATCTGCATGACATTACTGCCTGCATCAACCTTGATCACCTGGCTGAGATAGCAATGGTCAGGTTTCTCTATTGTAGTTACTCCATCTCCCCCTTTCCATTCGATAATCCATTCTATAGATAGATGACTTCCATCCTGTACTCTATGGAAGGAAGCCACTATGTGTAGTTAATACCTATGGGGTAGGAGTCTTGCTTCTACTCATGGGATCCTGCTTATGAAGGCAGGGTATCTGGGTAAATTATTTGAAATTATCCTTTATAGGAAAATTGTATTTTCTCCTTATTTATTTATTCGTTCATTCATTTAACCATCAATTTATATCAAAATAGGTTTGTGGGGATTTATTTTACAGGTTGAGTTATAACCCGCACCATTATTGCTCATTTAGTTGGCCTCCTTGGCTCAGCTTTGGTCATTAGGACTTTTCAGTTGGCTCCCGTGCTTTTTGAGATAGCCTTGTCAATGTTTGTGTTGTTTTATATTTCATATGTTTGTTTGTTTTAAGCATTTTCTTCCTTTTTGGCCCCACAAGCTGCTTCAGACCCACCTTGTATATTACCTGCTCCAGTCCCAGAATGAGCCATTTATTTAAGAATCCCTGGTTACTTTTATTGGAGAATGCCATTAGAAATGAAGATCTGGACACTAGATGTATTTGTTGCTACTTGGATGCCACTATTTCCAGGCCTTATCAACTAACAGAGCAAGGGAATATGTGTAGGTATGCTAATTCATGTGTATACATATACCTATGAATATTTCACCTATATCTGTATTAAGCTAAATATGAGCTCCATTGATGTCTCCAACCCTAATCCACAATCATGTGGGTCATTCTCGGCTCCACCCCTCGCTCCTCTGTAACGTCCACTCCAACAGTGAGCAACCTGGCTTCCCTATCCAACAGTCATTTAGTTAATTGTTCAATTCCAGTATACATGTAGAGTGACCTTGGGATTATTATCCCAGACTCCATGGGAAATAATTTCACCAACTAGAGTACAGTGCTTGTATATCTTTTGCCTTTAGTCTTACAGACTAGTTATATAGATCAGGACCTTTCTCCCAAATCCTTGTTCAGGGTTGATTTCTACAGTTGCAGCACAATTAGATTCTCTTCTTACAAGGTTCCTCCCTGGGATGAAAAACCTCTTAAATGGTCTTTAAAATATTTGTATTTTAAGGTTTACTCTTCATTCTCTTAAGTTCTATGGGTTTTGACAAATTTATCATGTCATGTCTCCAACATTACAGTATCAGGCAAAATAATTTTATTCCTCTAAGATTCTCTGCACTTCATCTATTCACCACCCCTCTCCCCTTTAACACCTGGAAACCACTCATAAACTTAATATCAATACAGTGTTGCTTTTTCTCAGAATGATATATACCTGGAAAATTAACAGCTCTACAGGAAAAAACTTCCTGAAGATACCTGGGCTTTTAAATATATGTGTGTGTAGATAGATAGATAGATTAGATAGATAGATAGATAGATAGATAGATAGATAGATAGATACAGACATAGATATAGATATAGATATAACCAGCACACCCATTTAGAAAAGAAGACCCAAATTACATCTAGATTTAGACCTTGTAGAAACCTATCATGTTAATTATCATGTTAATTTCACACACAAACTGTTCAAATTTCTCCTAGGAGTTTGAAATGGCCCTTGTGCCCCTTAGCAGACAACTGGCCTTCCCCCCCAGCTCAGGGCCTTGGGGAGGGAGAGCTATGCAGCCCTGGGTACATTCCAGAAGAGGCTGGGTTCCTGCCCTGGGGTCACCTGATCTATTTACCTGCTATAGCAAAGGCAGTTGTAGGGTTTCCCAGACTAATTATCACCTGATTCTGCAGCAGGCACATTACAACGTGTGGAGCAGGGGCCATGTCATTCCCGCTGTTGTCTTACATGGGCAGGACTCACAGGCTTGCTGTAGAGAAAATCATAGCAGCTCCATGGTTGAAAGGGCACCATCCTACCATTTAGGGAACATAGTTGTGGATGGAAAAACAGCCTTGTTCTCAGGAAAATGTCAAACGACTATTCTGAAAGGAAAATAGAAGTTAACTTTAATCTTCAGGAAAATGAGAGATCTGAGATGGAAGTACTGTATTTTGCAGAGTAGACAAACCTTTTCCTCTGAAGCTCCTCACGTGGTCTGTATGTGAAACCCAGTGAAACCCAAGCTGGTGCCCTAGCCACCCAAAGCACCTGCCCCTGAGTCTACTTTTTGCTGGCCTCTTTCAATCCTCTTTACTTCATTTCTCTTCACAAAACATGTTCATGGTGTCTGCTCCCAAGACCCTGAATTTCCACTTATCTAACTCCTCTAGTCTAACTCATTTGTCTCAAAATTATATATATACACACACACACACACACACACACACACACACATTGCTTAAACCGTTCCAGCTTTGGTTGCTGGGAGCTATGTCAGTGGATGCCTGTGCCCCTTGGACATACCCCCATCTATGTGTTGTTGTTGTTTTTTAACTTTTAAAGTTTTATTTTTTGAGCATTTCTTTGCTTTCTGACCCTATAAGATGCTACAGACTCATCTTTTATACTCTTGGCACCAGTCCTAGAATCAGCCATTTCTCCTAGGAACCCTGGTTTCTTTAAGGAAGAATGGTATGAGAGAGCAGTAACTGGGATCTGGGTGTGCTCACTGTGAATACTCATTGCCGTTGGCCTGTTCAGCTGACAGAGTAAGGAGACTTATATGTGTATACTGTGTATGTGCACCTACCTACAAAGGTTTCTATGTTTACTAACTGTGTATATGCACCTGTCTATAAAGATTTCTGTGTATGCTGTGTATATGCACCTATCTACAAAGATTTCTATGTGTGTACTGTGTATATGCATCTATCTACAAAGATTTCTATGTGTATACTAACAGTGTGTATGCACCTAACTACAAATATTCCTACATGTAACCATCTCTATATTATTCTACACATGAACGCACGGGTTCAGTGTTTCCTAGGTTTACCTCCATCGCCTCCCAAATAATCTCCTTGCCTTCACATCCTCATCTCACAGTCTGCTTCTGTGGGAGCCCAACTTAACCTAGCATATCTCTGGGCCTGGGAGAACTTCCAGGCCATCTGCCTAAGGATGATTTGAAGTTCTGTCTCCACCCTTTTCCTGACTTCACTGTTGGGTCTTCTCTGCCCCTGCAGGTTGGTTGGGGATAAGGCTTCAGGAAGACTCCAGGGTCCCCTCGGGTGGCGACACGGCAGCTGTCTCTTTGGATGTCCCTTGGATACACTGCAGGTTTTCAGCAGCACCCTTCAAAGATGCACTTTCTTTATTTGGACAAAAATCCTCTGCCAAAAAACCGCTGGCTTCACCTCAGCAGGATACTCAGCAGCCCAAAAGTGGCCCCAGTTTCCTCATATGCCCCGGCTGTCTGGCTGAGCTCCTCACATGCCTCGGCTGTCTGGCTGAGCTCTCCAGATGGCCTTCAGCAGGTCCAACACTACAGGTTGCCTCACTGCATGAAACGATCTCGGGCACACCCGGACTCTTCTCTTCTGGCCCCTGCATGTCCCTTTCTTCTTCCTACCTTGGTGACATGGCTCACATTAGTCTCCTTTCCAGCCCCTATCCCACCACCCAAACCTACCTGCCATCCCCCTAGGTGCAACTGGAGCCTTCCCTACCATCCCTGCTCCCACCGTGACTCTTCACGGAGCCAATCCTCTTGGTTCCATTCGTGAATGGAAAGTGATCTTGGTCTCCCACGCTAACTTTGATCTGTTGGAAGCAACTATGTGGAGAAGAAGTCTGAGACTGACTTCGAGCTTATTTGGATCAGTTAGAGATGTCTGCTAGCTGGTGAGTAGTAGCCTAAATGAAGCTATCCCATCCCCTCCTCCAATTGTTCACGTATCATGTAACCATGACTCTCTCATTAAATCATGAGTTCCTTAAGTTGGTCACTCTGTGGTGCATATTTTTTCCTTCTCTGTGCCTCTCTGACTCATGTATCTAGACTTTGATTCACTCATCTGAGCGTAAAGCTGAGTTATGAGGTTTGCATTCATACATATTTTGGGAGTGCATGAAGCAACACCACTATATACACCTGATCAGCTAAAATGTGTTCATGTCAGCTGGTAGCTTATAGAGTGTTAAACATGCCATCAGATATACAGGATTTTAAACCATTTCCCCTTCTGTTCTTTGAGTTCTCTGCTCTACAAACCTTCCTCTTATGCCATAGTACATTTGATTATGAACCTTCCAGCCAATTTTCCTTAAACTCACAGAGTAAACCAAGAGGGAATAAGCATATGCACTTGATTCTGATGGGATATAATTTGAGTTGTTCTTGTAATATTTGAATTTAAGTCACCCATTGTGCTTTGGACTAAGTCCAGCAACACCACTGGTCAATGAGATTTGATTTTGTGTTTTATATTGTAAAATAAAATGCAACCAACTCCATGCTTTACTTAAAGAAAGGTTTTAGTGGAAGAAAAATAGTAATAATAAACCAACACATTCTAAAGCCTTTCCTGAACTTCTACTGCAGTTTGTGAAAATGTGATTCATGAGGATGTATTAAATATTAAAACCAGTGTAAGACTTAATCCAAATTTGTAGGGCAGCTTTGCTTAATTTACTGTCTATCACACAATTTCCTTTGCAGATGACTTTTAGTCTGCTGCATAAATAATAAAACGATGCCCACATCCCTCAATTGTTTCCCATAGCCCAGTATTAAAATTGAACTTGCCGACATTTAATTCTCTCTAGGATGTGTGTCCCCTTTTCTCTTCTCTCTTATTTCTTTAACTGGGATACATTATAATTCTATCCTGACTTTATGAGTTCAAGTGCAGAAGCTGGAGGCAGTTTTCAAGAGTCAGCGTCCGTGTTTGGCTTAACCTTGAAACATTTTCTTGGTAGCAAAAGGGTAAGTACTCAGACGGGCATGTTCCTAAGAATACTGAAATTGAAGTGTCACGAAAACGAGGATTTAGCCCCTTTCCTCAGCCCTCTTCAAAAATCTTGCCTCTATTAATGAACCACATCGCTACTAAACTCAGTCTCATTTCACATTTTCCACGTTGCAGGTCCATCCATCATGCTCCCAGGTAGATGGAGGAAGAGCCTATTGCACAATCAGAGGGTTCTCTCTGCCGGGGAATTTACTGACAATGTTCACTTGTAATTTTCCTCTTATTAGGAAAGTTGTAAAACACTGGAAGCCAGAGGGTCTCCCTGGCTGTGGTTTTTCTTGCCAGGGTGGGTGATTTGATGGAAGCTGTGGGAGACGTGGTTCCTAGGAGTTGCCGATGGGAGTTGGGCGATGGCAGAGCAGTGATTCTAGCAAACCCTGGGTCAGTACGTCTTTAGGGAATGGCTGGGTGAAGGGGGTGTTTCCAGGCAGCCAGTGAGGAACACTGAAGCCTAGGTGCAGAGAGCGGTGCTCCAACTCACTCATCTCTGCATCTTCAGTGCTCAGTGGAGTGTCTGGCACGTGTTAAGCATCAGGTATATTTTTGTTGGATGGGTAAAGAGAGGAAGACCAAAGGAGACATGGAAAAGGGGCAACTCTCTCCCATCTTCCACAGGTCCTAGTGCGAGTCAGAGGACAAAGGCAAGGAGTGAGAGGAAGAGGCTGCGAAATGAGAGGCTTCCGTGGCCTCACAGTTCTGCTCCCTGATACATCAGGGGTTCCCAGTCTTGGCTCATGAAGGTTGAGAATCTGGATCATCTGAAAGCCAAGAGGACGGCAGGAGGTAGTGAACCACAGGGAAACATTTATACAAGAACAGGAACCACTGGAGGAAACAGAAGGGAATCTTGTGCCTCTGAGCCTTGTGCTTCCAGGCCCCTGAGAGTCCCTGGCCCTCCACAAACCCCCAGGACAGAGTAAAGCCTGGAAGGTCGAGCTTTCCCGCCACTCCCTCCCTGCCGAGGACTCAGGGAAGATAACCCTGAGTTGTCCTAATTGGCACTCAGCTCCAGTCTTCTCTTCATGTGTTCTTTCTCGCATTCAAACTCAACAGCATTTATTGAGTACCTACTGTGTTCCCAGCACTGTACTAGACACAGAGAATGTTAGTGAACATGCCAGTCCCCGCACTCTTGGAGCTGACAAGCTTGTTAAGGAAACAGATTTTGGATAAGTAATGGCACATTTGATGAGTGTTTCCAAAGGACGGACTACAATGGGGGCTTAGCTTCCATGGGAAGAGGGCATGGTAGGGGCTGTCAGAGGGTCCCAAAGCAATGAGAATGTGTGAGAACCACCTCATTCCAGAGAGCACCTTTCTGCTGCATGGAAGGGACTGGTGAGATGGTGTCCGGGTCCAGCCTGGGATGGAGGTTTCCATGAGGCTGCAGCAGTTGCAGGGTGGGGATCCCGGCAGGGCCTCGGATACTGAACTGAGGAATTGTCCAGCCTGAGGACCAGGTCAGGGCCTCTGGTGCAGTGGAAGAATGAACAGGAAGCTGGTGAGAGCATCATAGGAATGGGGCCGGAAGGGGAATGGCAGGGGAGGAGGCTGAGCTCCCTCTTCAAGCCTGGAACAGGAAGAGGCTTAACTCATCCCAGAAGCCACCTCCCCCCTCAGGTCTACCTCTGCATCTGGGCAGCACTCCCAGGACCTACTCAGCTTGCGACCCTCCCCTGCCCCCTTCTCGGCACCATTCTACCCTGATCTCAGCTGCTCTCCCTACTTCCTCTGTAGCAGGAGGGACCTGCCTGATTCAGAATTCTAAGCCTAAAATACAGGACTTGATGCAGACGAGCAACTGGCTCCCTTCCAGGGGCCTGGAAATGCCACTTGTTCTGTGTTTTGATTTGTTTTTATTCTTGTTTTAGTTTCTCTTAAGAAAGTAATGTTTTTCTAGGAACATTTTTTTCCCGGTGACAGGCTAGTATGGTGACTGCACACACAGCTTCCAGACTATGTACTAACTCCAGTTCTGCCACTTCTTACCTTCACCTTGGGTGGGTGACTCAATCTCAAGTTTCTCTGTCTATACACTGAGGGATCACGGGGATCTTACTTCATAGCGACGTTATGAGAGTTAAAAAGGTGAACCCACATACAACTTAAAATAATGCCTGGCATGTAACGAGTGATGGAAAGTGTTTTCAGCGGTTGTTTTCATGAGACCAGTGGTCCAGCTCTGAGGTTCATACATTGGCCAGTAGGAATATGGCACCAGGAAGAAATCTCACTGACTGGCATCCATGTATGCTGCATCTAGCAGCACGTCTGTGCAAGATAAAGCAGGGCTGAGAAAATGGGACACCATCCCCCATCCCAAAAAAGAAATATTCCTGTTAGAGATGATGCCATGGTGCTTTATGGGAGTGGCTGAGACCCTGACCATCCTGTGATCTAGTTCTGCTGACCTCTGCTGGAGGTCACTGTGGCTAGGGATCAGGTGAATGTACAAGCATCATAGAAGCAAACCACAATCAAACCTCTTTCTTTTCTTGTCCCTAGATTTGCCTCTCCTCAAATACCCCTTTTTTTCTTCTTCTTGGGCCTTATAAATCTTTCTGCAGTGATAACATATGCAAGGAGGTGGGGACAGCACGGAGCATCTCTGAATGCATCTGGGACTGCCTGAGAGCCAACTACTGGAGTGAGATGTTGCTTTGGCTCTGTCTTTAGTCAGATCGTGTGACTCGCCCACACTCCCTGGAGGACTATGGATTATGAGCTTCACCATGAAAGGGGACAGTCCTTTGGGGATGACTCAAGACGGAAAAGTAGAACTGAGGCATTCCAGCATCTAAGTCTGAGAAGCAGAAAAAGAGGAGGAGGTGCTGGGTGCCAGGATGATGCTCTTAGTCACCTGTGTGCCTTCCCTGCTATGGGACGCTCATCCCTGTACCCCAATACGAGACCAAATCCAAGTTTCATTAAACTTTCATAAACAGTCCTTGACACAGTCTTCCTTCCACTGTGGCATCTCGAGGGTACCTGCGTCCTCACCATCCAGTCCGTGAGATGTGGCTGACCAGACTGAAGGATCTCAGAACAGGGCCAGGGACAACTTCTCTGCTGTCGCAGGTGGACTTCACATATGGTGTTTCCTGGAGATGGCTCTCCCAAGGCATTTCCCTAACTTTGTACTCATAATTTGATTTTTCTTAAATAGTAAGAAAATCTCCACATTTGTGCGTGACTCAGGTCTGGAAAAATCTAGATCTTCCCATGCAACTCATAGGGATTTCCATATACAGGAAAGCAGCATGAGGGTCACTCTAGGAGTTCCTGGAAAATACAGATTGCCAGGACCTCTGTACGGTCCCACCTCACCTTCGGAGACTTTGACTCTGTAGATTTGGAGTGGAACTACTTAAACACTGCCAGGGAGGGTCTAATGCTTGACTATTGCACTTCATGTAGAGAGAGAAACTTGTGGAAACTGTACTTTCGCTGGTGTCCGAGAGATGAATACTTAGTAGGTAACAATACCTTCAAGCTGCTATTGGCATCAATTGTGAAAAGCAGCCCATGGAATTGGGAAGAAGAACAGAGAAAGTCTTAGATGACTTTTAGCCCATATTCATTTATCAGCTATCCACTAGCAGCTTCCTAGGGACCCGAGTGCAAGGCTGTGCACTGGGGACAGAGAGGGGGTGGAGGGACAGTATCGCCCTTCCCTGCCTTACTCCTCTTTGTCCCATTTTGAGATTCCACCTGCTCATGACCCCCTCTCAAATGGCCATCCCACACTGGTCGTCGCCCAGGGAAGCCTCTTCCCAGTCTCTTGATTTTCTTATTCTTTGATGACAGTGAAGCCTAGGGGTCAGGAGTAGTGGATCAGGACTCCAGGACAGCTTGGATTAAACCTGGTCCTCTGTCTCTCCCCTGTGGTGTTATCATAGGAAAGCCGCTTAATGTCCTTGAGTCTCAGATTGCTCATCTGTGAAACAGACAATAGAACCTCTCACCGTGGAGTGGCTATGACCATCAAACGGACTCACATGGTGCGCAGGGCTGGGAATGATTGGCATGGAGTTGAGAAATCAGGAACCCTCTGTCATTAACATTCAGTTACACTGGTGTTGGGCCCCTCATGTCTCAGGTCACTGGGTAGGAGTTTTGGGGTGTGAAGACACACAAAATAAACAAGCAACATCCCCTGACTTCAGGTTGCTGTGGCCTCTGAAGAAGGGCGGCCCATAGGTAATTACGATGTGGTGTCACAAAGAAAGAGAATTAGATGATCATGAATAAGAGTCCTGAGCCTTGGGCAGCAGTGAGCCATGGGCCAGAAGGTTGCAATGGTAACACCAGTACAGGAAACATGTAGGGGACTCAAGTCACCATGCAGGGCTTGAGCGTGGTGTGCAAAGGGGGAGGCCAACTCTGTGAAGTGTTGCATGCCCCAGAGCTCCTCCCAGAGTCTGGCTATGACCACATCCATGCTCAGCTCTGTCTCCTGTCTTGTCCCACTTACCCCACCCCTTTCTGCTGAGCACTGTCTCCTAATAAATCTCGCATCTCAGGGTCTGCTTCTGGAGAACAGGACGAAAGATAAATGAATGTGAATTCTGGACCTGTTTCTAACATTTAGAAACTCTGCAGCCTTGGGCAGATCTGTCGAGCTAGGATGCCATCCTTATTTTCCATTTGCAGTCTCCAAACTGTTTGCACAAATCTTGGCTCTCCTTGATCATCACAATTATCCTGTGCAGGTGTTGCAGTAAAACAGGTCCTGTGGCCCTCAAATACAGAAAGGTGACATGTAGGAGGCTAAGGCTCCAAACTTCTAAGTTGCTGAGTCAGGGCTCTGACTCAACCCTACCATTGTAAGTTCAGCACCATCCACCCCTCCCCTTTCCTTCTCCCTGTCCTAGTCTAGGTGATTGTGAATTTCATGATAGCCAAGTTAAATATGTGAAAGCATGATACACATCAGGGATGTTAGTATAATACTTTGAATATATAATAACAAGAGCAGAGGCAAAAATGGAAACTATGATGGCAATGAAGGGAACAGGAAGCCACGGGGCTGCATTTCCGGCAGGTTCCTCCCAGACTGTGAAATCTCCTTGTACCTGATTTCATAGAGAGATGCTGTGGAAAATTATAGACGTGATCAGCTTTGCGATGATAGAAATGTCTTTGGCACCTGCTTCTCTCCTGAGATCTCTGAAAAAAAAAGTACATTAAAGCAAACAGATCCACATTTGGGTAATTATCCAAGGAGCCAAAGGGGATCCTCGGGCACAGCCACTCCAACTTTTAGAAAAAGATCAAGGAGTTAATCAGGACTTCTCATAAACAGTTCTCTCTGAGCACTTTTATATTGTTGCATTTCTTGTTGTTCCAGTTAGGTCTGGTTCTAACTCAGTTCATTAAGAACATAACTAATGAGGCTAAAGAGAGACAGCTAATTCCTGGGCTTGGTGAATCTGCACACCTTGCCACCTCCTCCTGAACTCTCTCCTCCTCGTCCTCCTGCTCTCCCTGCCCCCCTTACCTTCCTCCCTCTCCCCTTCCCTCCTCTCCTCCTTCTCTAGCACCACAATTTTTCAGTATCCTCACTGCCAACATCTGTTACTGCATTTTTACTAAGGGCCATATATTGTCATTCCAATCATCCTTTATTGTTAATTTAATTACACCCTTTGTACAGATGATCTGCCATTCAGAGAGTGACATAGCTTGCCCAAGGTCAGACAACTGCTAAGCAGGTAAGTCTAAATTCAAACTTGGTCTCCAAACCTACCAGGTCCACAATTCTACAAATTCTGAAATCTGCCTGTCCCAATGAAGACAGCCTGGCCCTGATCTAGTTCCATGCTAGAGGAGAGCTTGCAACGCAGTGGGAAGTCTAGCACTGTCCCTTCTCACTCCCCTACAAAGACCTTCCCAATTGTTGCAGGCGTTCTTCTTTGTCATGACTGACTCTAGGACCCAGGACCGAGAGGTCCAGCACAAGCCTTGTCCCAGATGCATCCCCGAAGCTTGTCCACACAAATCCTTTGATATAACAGCTCCCTTGAGGGGCTTTATACGGGCAACAGTCCACTAGGGGAGCTCCCGACAGCACCGTTGATGGTGGGAAGACACTGAAGAATGCTGAAGAGCTTATCTGGAAAGGGCTGGAGGAATCCGTGCTGGGGTGGGCGCGGGGGAACTCAATGACACCCTTGAAAATGAAATGAGATGCTGATGTGGGAAGATCCCAGCCAAGGTTCCAAATCATGGGTATAGTGTGACCCTTTGGAATAAATGAAAAATATGTACAGGTGAATACAGACGTGGACTAACGTAGACTTCTAGAAGAAATTACTAAGAACAAAAACAAAAACCCCTGCCACTCCTAGGGAGAGCTTTATTTGGGGAGAAGAATCTGAGGCAAGATGGGACCCTGGGAATCTGCATTTGTCTTTTCTAGGGTCACAATAAAACAAAAGTAAAATAGCCTCAAGAAATTCATTTTATTCCTTTTCACTTAAACAACACTCACTCTCTTGTGTGGGCTGCTGGCTTCAGCCTGGAGCTGTGGGGTTGGATGGGTTCAGCCCAGAGCCCCAGACACTCTCCCATCCATCTGTTTCTCAAATCCTCCAGCTCTTCTCACCCCCAGGACCTTTGCACGTGCCAAACCGTCCCTTTAGGGTGTTCTTCATCTTAGTGGCTGCTTCGTGCCCTGCAGAGACACCTTCGAGCCTCAGTTGTCCCCTGCCCACCTGACCTAATGGCCAGTTTCATCACTGTCCCCACACCCTGTTCCCCTTACTTCTCTCCAAAAGTGCAAGTTCATAGGTCCCTGTCCGCTAGCTGTTTATGACCTTTTCCTCCATGACGTTTTCCTCTCTCTGCGCTCCACGCAGGTAGGACCACCTTTATTTCATTCCTCGCTGTAGAGCCAGAATCCAGCTCAACATCTGGCACCAGAGGGGCACCTGCAAACACTCCTTACATCAATGAATTAAGGGATGGCAGGAAGCATCCCAAGCACAGATCAGGATGCTTCTTAAATATTCAGCTCTGCAGCTTCTCCTCATTCTTGATTTTCAGACATTTCCCTGCCTTGACTTTTAATTCCCACATCAGGGGGAATTAAAGTCTTCCCCTGACTCATGGAAAGTCTTCCTCTGACACTTGGTTTGCAGTGTAACCAGAGCTAATGGGCTTTGTGCAGTGTAGCGAGAGTTCACGGGCTTTGCACCGCATGAAGTCTGGGTTTGAATCCTGTTGTTGCCACTTCTTGTCCCAGGAGCTGCTCCCCACATGTGACTGGACTCACTGCGTCCATGAACTCAGATTCTTTTCTGTCAAAAGAGCTCATGCACATTTTCTCAGTTTGTTCTCACCTTGAGGTAAACAGACCTCCAATCATGTCTAGTCACATCGTAGGGGGAGTAGGATAGACAATAGATTGATATGCTCAAATGTATCATATTTTACAAATAAGATTTAACTATGGGAAGGAGGTATCTGTCATTATAAAAATTACAAGGCAGAAAAATAGATTATGAGCTTAATATTCACAGGGAAAGACAAAAGGAAGGAAATTTCCAAATTTTGCATAGTTTTGGTCACAAGTGTGTACGCGGAACACTTCCATAGACAGCCGCCAGCCTTGTGACCGACAGCATCACCACTGAGAAAAACTGGGTGACCGAGAGCGGCTAAGACCATGTATTCTTAAAAATAGTAACATGGAAGCTCAGAGTGTGGGCCTGAGAGACTCTCAAGAGGTGCGTGGGCTGGAGAGACCAGGACCAAAGAAGGGCATGGGCCATGCAGCTGGGACTCCACCCACCTCTACTTGGCACCAGTTTCTGAACGTGTGGAAGTCAGTGCTCTCAGGGACAGCTCTCAACCACTGCTGGGCAAAAAAGAAAAAGAAAAAAGAAAAAAATCAGTAAATATTCTGTGCTCCTCACCCCTTCGTGCAATAGCTCAGAGACACTTTCTTTGGTGATTGCAGAGTCCCCACAGGACAGGGTGCCCTCCTGCTCATTAACTTACCTGTGCTGGCTTGGGTCCCTCCCCACCTCACTTCCCTAGGACCCCTGCGGCTCCCTGGAACCTCTCCCACACAACCCACCAGCCCTCATATCTTTATCTCAGAGCCTGTTTCTGGAACAGCCTGATGTAAATCGTGCTTGAGACCTGTTTGCCTACTTCAGAAGCCCCTTCCCCTACAAGTCCTGGTGAGCCCCTAGAGACAAAGTTCCCCTAGCCACATGTCCACATTGCAGTCCCGATCTACCTGCCCATATTGCTGCAGGGAGATCCAGGTCCCTGCCACGTGAGACAACCAGGGAGGGCAGCTGGGAAGGTGGTCTCCTGCTCATTTTCACCCACTTCTGTTCAGGACTATTCTTCTCAAAGCGAAAGGGGAAAGGCAGGGGTGTCAGGGAAAACAGTAGGATCCTTCCCTTTGGTTTTATATTCCATTAATCAGCTCCCTAGAAGCCACTGGGAAAGAGGATTGAGTCCCCTTGGCATTACCAATGATCCCTGATCCTGACTCAAAAGCCACTTCCTGCTGCGGAGACGTGAGGGCAAGTCGCTGGGGTTTTCATGCCAAGATACTCACTTCATCGCGGCGTGAAACTCACTTCTCCAAATGATTCCCGTTTCTAGGACAAGGAAGCCTTTTAAACTATGTCCACGAGTTCAATATAAACCCACTTTTACATTCATCTTGATGGTAAAAATAAGTTTTCAGACAATTTTAGTGTCAGCTGCAAAGTGGAAGCCTCTGTCAATGTGCAATGAGAAAAGAAAAATCTTAAAAGAAAAAGAAGGATTCAGAAATGAGCAAAGAAAGGCATATCACTCAGGAAGAGAAAGTCCACAAAGTCTCCATCTATCACGTTCAGAATGTGCCTTCCACACAGCTTCTCTGCACCCGAGTTCTCCAAAGACACCTTCTGATATGAGGTGTAATTACAGTCACTGTGTGTGAGTTCTGAGGCAAGCTGTGGTGATGTGCAGAGGAAAGGTATGTTCCTGGGCACTGGGTGTATGGGGGCCATCATAAGGGTCTTCTCATTATTTAATTTACAGATGAAAACAAAGCCCCTAAATTAAATATGTTTTGCAGGCTGAAAATGTTGATTAAGCACCGTTTCCTCATTGAAAATTGACTGAATGCTGTGGTGCTGAGCACCTATGAATTTCAGGTGGCGGAAGGGGTTAAACTCCTAAACTCCTGCATTGACTTCACCATGAGGAGATGTGTTTTCTTCCTTCCCATAAAGTTTGCCCATCCTGGTAACTTGTCAGGGTCTTGACATTCTGACAGGTACAGTGTGAAAAGATGTGGGATTCTGTGTTTAAATTCCCAGAGACCATGAGCCAGGAAGAATAAGGAACTGGAGACGGGCTTTGCAGGTCTGAGAAGCTTGTATACTTTCGGAAAATAAATATCATCTCAGGTGTTTTCAACTCTGCAGATAAACAGATACCTGCAGACCGCCCCCCATTTCTCTCTGCTTAAGGACCCTACTCAGCCCAGAGCCCCTGATCTTTAGCAGGTGATCTGCTCATTCTCCCCTGGTCTCCAGCCAGCCCAGGCTCCAGCAAAACAGCCCTGCAGGCCTCCAAAAGCACAGAGCCCTGTTCACCCTCAAGGCCTTTGGGATGACTTTCCCAGGGGCTCTGTGCCCAGTGCCTGTGCCAGGGTCTAGGCCCCACCCTGTCTTATCTGGCATGTCTCTTCTCTGGAACTCTTCCCTGACAAGCTCTGTACCCCCAGATAAATTCCTATGTGTTTCTCCTTTGCGACATACAAGAGGATTGTGACTGAGTGATTGTCCAGACCATAAATGTCTGACTTCCAGGTAGCTGGTGAGCTCCACGCAGTTAGGAACTCTGTACACCTTGCAGACGGGACCGTGAGTGCCTGCCACATGGGTGCTTAATTATAAAGAGAGAGGTATAGATATGGATACAAATATGAATGTACACATAAAATGGATATGACATGGATCTGAATATGGGTATGGACATAATATAAATATGGATGTGAATATGCTATGGACATAGGATTCAATAAAATATGTACATATGAATATAGATATGATATCAATATGTATATGATATGGGTACAGATATAAGATGGATATGGATACAGATATAATATGGATAGATGTATAATAAAGATATGGATACAGAGATGAAGATGGATGTCATGTGAATATAAATTTGATGTAGAATGAATTTGATATGGATGTAGATATTATATAGATGTGATATGGATATGCATATTATATAGATATGGATATTATAGATATGGCTATAAATATGATATGGATATAGATATAATATAGATATAGATAGAATGTGGGTATGATAGGGATATGGATGTAATAGATATGAATATAGATATATTGATATGATATAAATATGATATGTATATGGATACAATATAGATATGAATTTGATATGGATATGGATATGCTATAAATAGGGATATAGATATGGGTATGGATATGAAATTAATATGGATATAGATTTATATGAATATGGATATTATATGGATATGTATATAGATATGGTTATAAATACGATATGGGTATAGATATAATATAGATATAGATAGAATGTGGGTATGATAGGGTTGTAGATGTAATAGATATGACTATAGATATATTTAGATATGAATATAGATATGAATACAGATATATTTAGATATGAATATAGATGTACTGATACGGTATAAATATATGAATATGCATACAATATAGATATGAATTTGATAAGGATATGGATATGATATAAATAGGAATATCAATATGATATGGGTATGGATATGAAGTTAATATGGATATAGATGTATATGACTATGAATATAGATAATATGGATATGCTATAATATGGATCTAGATACAGTGTGGGTAATGATAAAATATGGTATGGATATAAACACGGGTGGGGTGTGGTTATGTATGGTATAAGCATGGGTGTGGATATGAGATGGATGTGGGTA
Organism: Rhinopithecus bieti; assembly: GCF_001698545.2. Classification (NCBI taxonomy): domain Eukaryota; kingdom Metazoa; phylum Chordata; class Mammalia; order Primates; family Cercopithecidae; genus Rhinopithecus; species Rhinopithecus bieti. Next base: position 1,013,006 of record NW_016810038.1, on the reverse strand, counting down.
TGTGTATGCGGAATGATATAAACATGGATATAGAGATGATATGCAACATGGATAGTGACAGTAATATGGATCAGGACTTATATGGATGTTGATATGCTATGATATGGACATGAGTAGAGACATGATGGATATTGATAAATAATAAAAGATAGGGATATGGAGATAGGAAGTAGACCTTGAGTAAGTTCAGATCCAGATCCCGATATTGGGAAGCCAACAACATCGATATTGAGACTAATCAGATGTCATGTGCACAGAGATGCACATTGCTGCAGATACAGGTGTGGATACAGGTGCGGATACACACATAGACACCAATATAGATGCAGATACATATATTGCTGTCGCAGCCTGAATGTATGAGTGAGAGGCACTCCTCAGGCTTCACCTGCTTCCACCCTCCCTCCCAGGTTCATCCCAGCCAGCATACTTTGGACAAGTGACCCTCTATGAGGCCGCCATATCCTCATCTCCGAAATGGAGGTGCTACGTCAGAGGATGGAGGTGTGGATTAATGAGACAAGCAGAGGAAACACGTCACCTGAAACTGTTATTCACTTGCAGATGAATTAAGTGTTCCCCAAACCTGGTTAACTGACAAGGCAAGTCTGGGATACGCTGGCCCAGCCCTTCGGCACTCAGTGCATGTGGACTGTGGAGTTCGAACAGGGAAACTGTTCATAATTGGGGTGTCCGCGCATGTTCCCTGTTGGCATGCCCTTCACTTACCTCAACAGGACAGAAGAAAGGAATAGGCAGAATGAATAAAAATGAGGACTACCTTTGGAATAGAAATGAGTTGTTCAAAACCTCCTCTTTCTTTCCCAATTAAGCATCACTACGTGGAGGCTGCTGGATCACCAAGCACTAGAATGAAATGGAGCAGAAGTTGGCTGCCCAGTAAATTGCTGCCTTCACCTTGATGATTGTGCATTCCCTCCAGCTCCAGCTGGCTTAACTGCAAATATCATTAAATTCAAAATCTCTCTATATATCTCCCTCCCTCCCTCCCTCCTTCTCTCTCTCTCTCTCTCTCTCTCTCTCTCTCTCTCTGTGTGTGTGTGTGTGTGTGTGTGTGTGTGTGTGTGTGTGTGTAGTACCTACTGATAGCCACAGGAGCTAATCAAATGCACTGCACATTTCATACTTTCATGCAATTTCACACAATTACAGATTTTGCAAGAATGCAAATGAAGAGAAAGCCAGGAACCAAGATGGTTGAGTTGTGGGAGAGGGCATCAGAGAGCCAAGAAGTCTCTGGTTCTTTCTAAGCTTCCCTGAACCACTGGAAACTTGGCAAAGGCCCCCAAGCATTGCCTCTACCAGGTTGTTGTATGCACCAGGAGCAATCATTGGGAGGCATTTAGAACCCAAGTGATCCAGGGTCAAGAGGCATTTTGGAGAGGAGGTGGAGAAAACTTCCACCTGAGTCTCAGAGTCCCTGCAAAGTGGTCCTCTAGTCACACGCCCCGTTGCAATCATTACTGAGCACCCACAGGCTACAAGGATAGGGCAGCTGAACACATGTCATCACGAGGTGGCTCACTGCTTTCTGAATCACGGTTGGCAAACTTTTGTGCAAAAGGCCAGACAATAAACATTTTAGGCTTTGCTTACCAGATGCTCTGACACAGCTATGCAACTCTGTCATTGTGGCCATCTATAAACAAATGGGTACGTCTGTGTTCCAATAAAACTTTATTGGCAAAACCAGGTGTTGGGTGGATGTGGCCTGAGGACCACGGTTTAACAACCTCTGATATAAGGGATCACTGGAAGAGTGTTTTAGAAACACCCGACCAAGTGTATTGGAGAGATGCGGAGTCAAACACTCACAGTGACCTCAGTGGAACAATGGGTCTAGTTAAGGGTTTCACTTCTCAGACTGAGGTGGGAGGTGGGACTCAACTCCAGAGGCGGGGCTTGGGCACTGAACCAGATTGAGGACTAGCTAAACAGGGCCAGAGCAAAAGCATCTTTCCAAAAATACACACCCACCAGTGTGTCAATTTAGTGTTATCAAGGCAACATCACTGCCCCTTTCTATGGCAATGATCCAATGACCCAAAAGTTACTACCCCTTCCCTAGAAATTTCTGCATAAGCTGCCCCTTAATCTGCATGTTATTAAAAGTGGGTATAAATGTGACTGCAAAACTGCCCTGAGCTGCTCCTGCCTACGGGGTAGCCCCGCTCTGAAGGAGCAATCACGGAGCTGTAACACTGCCACCTCAGTCAAGCTGCTTTCTTCTACCTGGTTTATCCTTGAATTCTTTCCTGGACAAAACCAAAATCCTCATGGGCTAAGCCCCCATTTGGAGCTTCTCTGTTCTGCATGAAGACCAGTGTCTGAGATAAAGTTCATCCTGTAAGGGCTGGACATGGGGAAGCTCTGAATTGACCTCTGCACAAATGGAGAAGGCCACACGGATGGTGACTCATCTATTAACTGGATATTCCTTTGGAAGTATAAAGGCTAGGTGTTCCCAAGAGGACAAGCTTTAGGAGCTCCACACCTACTCCTGGCAACTATGCTCTAATCTTGTGACTTGCAATGGGGCTGCTGTAAGTTGCAGTTTTTGAATTTCTGAAACACAGATTAATCATGCAACTACAAGATTATCCTTGGAACCCAGTGTCACTAAAGCCATCTGGGAATGTCCTTTCCGTACACCTCTACAGACACAACTAAGCAAAGCTTTCATAGGATGAAAGTAGCAGCCAGGTGTGTGAACAGAGGCCAGGAACCAAGAGCACACAGGAGCCTTGGAGGTAGAAGGCACATACCACTGTTACTGCAGGGTAGAACAGCAGTGGTAGGGCATGAACCACAGAATGAGAGAGGGGCTCCAGAAGTCTTCTTGCACAGTAAGAGACCAATGTTGTGCTTTTTGTTCATGGCCCTGTTGTTGCATGTTTCTCAGTTGTACAGCCCATAAATGACATGTTGACTTTAAGGGATACAAATTCAGTCATAGACTTGTCTCATGTCAGCCCACACAGACGGACTCCTGGGGGACTTGGTCATTGAACAGATCATGGATTTAGTCTTGGCAAATAGATTTAGTTTCCCCAACCAGCTGAAAGAGGCTCTGTTTCTGTTACAATCCAGTTGATGCACTTATGGATTGCTTGTTCAATAAAAAGAAACTAAGTAGGAGATATTTAAGGAACTTGAGAAGCATTCAGAAAATCTGAAGCAAAAATGGTTTAACTGCAGACACTGGCATGTAGTTTTTAAGGTATACAATTAGGAAAATTTGTACAGTAATTAGGTTAATTAATGAGAGTTCCATGTTCATCCTCTTCATTGGTTAAGCCTGAGAATTTTTCTTTTCTTGCCCAACATCTCAAAATTCTTAGTTTGAGCTGATTTTTCTGATAAATTCTTAGAAATTTCTGAATGAGGCCGGGCGTGGTGGCTCACGTCTGTAATCCCAGTACTTTGGGCGGCCGAGGTGGGCGGATCACTTGAGGTCAGGAGTTTGAGACCAGCCTGGACAACATGGCGAAATCCCGTCTCTACTAAAAATGCAAAAATTAGCCAGGTGTGGTGGCACATGCCTGTAATCCCAGCTACTCAGAAGGCTGATGCACAAGAAGGGCTTGCACCTGGGAAGTGAAGGCTGCAGTGAGCCAAGATGGTGCCATTGCACTCCAGCCTGAGTGGCAGAGGGAAACTCTGTATCAAATAAATAAATAAATAAATAAATAAATAAATAAACAAACAAATAAATAAATAAAAGAAAATTTCTGGTTGGAATGAGGTCTTACTATTAACAAAACCTGACAGGTGAATACTTTCTGTACCAGGAGTATTTGCCAAGCTGACCCCAGTGATCTCAGACAGTCTTTTGCCAAAACAGGTGCAGACCATAGAGTATAGACCCTGGTCAAACCAAAGGCAGCCCCTATTCACAACACAGTGACCCTCTATCACAGGACTCTCCTTTGCTTGACTTTTTAACTTCAGCTCCCACTACCGACACCATCACACTGCTCTTGGTGTCAGCCTCTGCTCTGAAGAGCATGGTCTCCCCTGCTCCACACCGCACAATCCATCATCTTTCAGACCTCTCTTTCTCAGCCTGGGTTCTCTTTCACTGTCTTTTCTACTGGTCCTATTTTTATTCATCTTTCTACACCCAACTCAAGCCCTTCTTCTTCCGAGTAGACCCTTGTAACCTCTGTAAACCTGCCTCCTATCAAACTTCTTAGTGCCCATTTTCAATAGTAAGTGTCAGCGTTTGTTTTTAATTCTCTCTTTCTCTCTCTCTCTCTCTCTCTCTCTCTCTCTCTATATATATATATATATA
>NW_016810038.1:999709-1005051 GCF_001698545.2 Rhinopithecus bieti | reverse complement strand
ATATATATATATATATATATATATATATTTTATTTTATTTTAAGATGAAGTCTTGCTCTGTCACCCAGGCTGGAGTGCAGTGGTGTGATCTTGGCTCACTGCAACATCTCCCTCCCAGGTTCAAGGGATTCTCCTGCCTCAGCCTCCTGAGTAGCTGGGATTAGAGGCACAAGCCACCATGGCTGGCTAATTCTTGTATTTTTAGTAGAAACGAGGTTTCACTATGTTGGTCAGGCTGGTGTTGTACTCCTGACCTCAAGTGATCCACCCACCTTAGCCTCCCAAAGTGCTGGGATTACAGGCATGAGCCACCGTGCCTGGCCTAATTCTCTCTTTCAGTATATAGATTTTGGTTTCCCAAACCAGTGATCAGGGACTGCATTTTATATTTATTCAACAAGTGTTTGTTGAAGTAACTAACATCGGTTGTTCATTATTTGTAACTTAAATAATATGAAGTCAATTGGCATGATTAAAGCTCTATAGTCTTAAGCAAAATAGCAATGATTAGTTACCAATTGCTTTCTTTAAGTATAACCTGGGGAATGGAGCTGAAAGTGACCACCATTGTGACCTTTGCTTTGGGGGGTGCCTGCCACGCTGATGGCAGGAGCTGCTTCAGACACCTTACCACTGCCATCACGTTGGCTGCAGCAGGGAGGCATTGCCTGGGTTGTGTGCTCCATGGAGCCGGCGGGAGCCACATCCCTCCTGAGTTGGGATGGGAGCTCCCTGGGTGCCACTGCAGCTGCCCAAACTGCGCTGCAGACTCAGGCCCCTGCCCCATGGAGAAGGCAGGAGCCCCGCCCTCCTGTTCATGACTGCAGCCACCCAAACTGCAGCTGAAGACTCAGGCATCCTTGTACTCTTGGGGGACTGGGAAGGGCCCCCTGCCCTTGCAGGCTCAGAAGTGCCTGCTGCCACTGCCTGGCTTCTTCCTGCTGTTGGTGTCTGCTCCAATCTCAGAAAAGTTGGGGCCAAACCTGGGCATCATGAATGGCAGCAGAAGGCAGACAGGTTCCTGGGCAGAAGGGGATGGTTCCCTGGTAAGGCCAATCCCATGGACTGGAGAGAAGACTGGTGGTGCCTTTTCTGGACCCTCCCATGGCTGCCCATAAACTAACTGGCACATATTTTCTCCCCTCTGTGGTCCATAAAAGCACCGGGCTTAGCCAGAGCAGGCAGAGAATGGAGAGACGACGGGATGACCAGCAGCAGAGAGGAGTGGGACGACCACTGCAGCTGATAGCTGCAGAGATGATGAGACAACCTGATGGCAGAGAAGAGCCACCCTCTCCAGAGTCTCTCTGCTGAGCACTGAACACTTGATGGGACGATCTGCTTACAGAGAAGAGCAACCCACTGTAAGTCTCCCCTGAGCTGTTCTGACACTCAATAAGCTTCTCTTTGTCTTGCTCACCCTCCACTTATCTGCGTACCTCATTCTTCCTGAACCCATGGCAAGAGTTTGGGAAAAGGTGCCACTATTCACAAAGGTTTCTGCCCAGAAAAGGGATACCCCAAGTATCCCATAACAATACCAATGCTATTATCCTAAAATAAACTGGACATATTTCTCAGTGTGGAATTTTGGAGAAGGCAGTAGACCAGCACTGCAAGGCCATGTTTCTACCTGTACTCTGATCTGTTTTATTAGCTTTGTAAGTTTTCTTATACTCTCTATTTTCCTCCCAATAAAACCTTAGAATGCATTTCAATATGCAAGATAAATGAAAGCCAGAAAAACAAAATTTTGAATGGACACTTCACCAAAGAATATCTACAATTGAAAAATAAACATATGGAAAGATACTCAACATCATTAGTCACTTAAAATCACAATAAGATGCCACTGCAATCTATTAGGATGGTTAAATTTAAAATAAAATCCCACTGGAACACCAAACGCTGCAGAGAATGAGGGGCAGTAGGAGCCCTCACTCCTTGCTGATGGGATGAGTGACATCATGACACAGCCACTCTGGAAGACAGTTGTAAGAGTTCCTTATGAAGTTAAAGTTACCATAACCCAGGAACCACATTCCTAAGACTTTGCCGGAGTGAAAATAAAAAATCTTGTTCACACAGGAGGCTGCAGTGTAAATGTTTGGGGCAGCTTTTTTAAACATCTCCAGAAACTGGAAACAATACCAATGTCTCTTAATCGGGGAACTGAAAGACAAACGATGGCCTACAGTAAAAGTCAGAAATAAAAGGAAAGACCTCTTGATTCATCAGGGAAGAATCTCAGGTGAATTATGCTACTTGAAAGAAGCCAGCCCCCAAACCCTGCATATTGTATGTTTCAGTGTATACGACATACATCCTGGAAAAGGCAAAATGACAGTGGCAGAAACTAAAACAGAGATAGCCAGGGGCTGGGGTGGGGGGATGGAATGTTCTGTATCTTGATTGTGGTGCTAGTTACATGACTGTACACATCTGTCAAGACTCACAGAACTGCATTCTAAAAAGGTTGAAGCGGACTGTATCTAAATTATATCTTAGGAAAAAATACATATGTATATATGTTGAGACAGAGTCTCGCTCTGTAGCGAGGCTGGAGTGCAGGGGTGCAATCTAGGCTCGCTGCAACCTCCACCTCCCAGGTTCAAGCAATTTTCCTGCCTCAGCCTCCCAAGTAGCTGGGACTGCAGATGCATGCCACCACACCCAGCTAATTTTTGTATTTTTAGTAGAGACAGGGTTTCACCATGTTGGCCAGGATGGTCTCAATCTCTTGACCTCATGATCTGCCTGCCTCAGCCTCCCAAAGTGCTGGGATTACAGTGCAAGTCACCGTGACTGGTTGAGAAAATATATTTTTAAAGCTAGCAAGTCTGATTTTGCTTGAGATTTGGAAGCCTACCTCCCCAGGCTTCCCAAGGTGCTCCAGTCAGATCCTGGGCCACCACCAAGTCTCACAGAACCCAGTTTGGAGACCTGTAGTCTAACTCCTCACTGAGCCACTTCTGGATCTCCAATTCTCTGTCATCTTTCACCTGGGACCCTCCTGGGAGGTGGATGCAGCAGATTCTCTAAAATCCTACTTTTGAACCCTGTCGTTTTCATCAGCAAAGCCCTTTCCTGGACTGCTCCTATGTCCACCGCCCAGACTGTCCAGCCGGGCTGGCACCTTCCTAGGGTGAGACCCTGTCTCAGCTTGTCTGCGTAGACTGTCAGCCTCTACTCTAGAGGGAGGGAAGTGCAGAGTTGGGCCTCCAGCCTCTTGTCCCATGGAGGGTGGGGATGACATTGCACGCACGTCACCCTTACGCTGCAGGGCTGGGCCTCCTGCCTCCTGTCCCATGGAGGGTGGGGATGGCATTACACACACATCACCCTGACACTGCAGGACTGGGCCTCCTGCCTCCTGTCCTGTGGAGGGTGGGGATGACATTGCACGCACATCACCCTGACACTACAGGACTGGGCCTCCTGCCTTCTGTCCTGTGGAGGGTGGGGATGGCATTACGCACATCACCCTGATGCTGCACTTGCCCCAGAAGTCAACACTCAGGGATTTCCCTCCACCATGGGGCTGCCTGAAAATTGTCAAGAATTCTCAGCACAAAACAAAAAACCAAACTGGTATGATGCTTCAGAGCACATTCATCTGGGGTTTTTAGTTATTTTAAAATTTTCTTTTCATTCTAATAAAGGACAGCTTTTTCTCTAATCCGCAGATATGGCTGAATCGCTGTTTTCCAAGCAGCACACTGAAGATATTCCTACCTGAGGAGCAGAGTAGTATCCATGGAGACACAACACCAAGGCCTTCAGTGTCTCACAGGCTGGCAAGCCCAGCAAGAAGCGAGCACCACGGCTTGTTAGTAAGAGGCGGCTAATGAGAGAGCCTGTTACTGACTCTGGGGTCCCTGAAACACCCTTCGCTGGGGCCTCGCTCATTCCTGGGAGGAATGCAGTCGAGTGGTTTGATCCTGGGCTTGAGCTGGACTGCGGGATTTGACTCCTAACCCCTCATTTGTGGCTGCAGGAGGCTAGACAAGCGCTTAACTCCTTTGAGCTCTTCTCTGTAAAAGGCAGACTGTAGCACCTATCCCCTAAATGTATTGAAATGATTCAGCAAATGTGAGCACAGCATCAGTCCCCTGCCGGGTCCACACTGAGAAATCAATGATAGCTATGACTAACTTCATGCCCATGCCCACTGGGTCCATTCAAACCACCGAGCCCCGTGGTTGAGATGGGCTACAGGCTGCCCTGCCCCCACCAACACAGCACATCTCGGCGGTCCCAGACAGGTGGGTGGAGGGACTCCGAGACAGCACCTTAGGGAAGGTGTCAATGCACAGGAACCTGGCGGTCATCCTTGGCAAGGTTCCACCCTCTCCTGGCAGAGACCTTAGTGGATCCTGGGACTCCCCTTCCAAGGAGACCCCATCAGAGGGGCCCTGGTGGGCACCCAAAGAGCAGCCTAACTCCAGGGAGAGGCAAAGGCCAAGAGAGGCCGAGGAGTCAGCCTGACCCCTGGAAATTGTTCAATATGTATGTATTGAGTGAGCGATTTAACGAATGACCTTTAGAGTACCCATAGCTCTCCACTTCACCGGGCTGGCTGACACCACATACAGACAACCCAGAGGCACAGAAGGTAATGGAACAGACTGGTAACTTGCAGGGGAGGCTCACAGCAAGGCCATGTTGGACCCCCCCACACCACGCAGTTCCCAGGGGAACTGTTGTCATAAATAACTCCTTTTGTGTTCTGATTTCCCTTTTCACAGGCCTGACCACCATGTCTGCATTCCCCTCCCTTGCTCCCTGGAATCCTTTCTGTTCCCCAGAGGTGCCACAATCTCCCTGAGCCCGGCCTTTGCTCTCGCTGGTGCAGCTCCCTGTCTTTGGCATCGCCCTTGATGACTTCAGCACAGGACTTGTCTTGGTTGCCATGGCACCAGACCAGAGGCCCTTCACCCCAGTGCTGCAGCCTAGCATAGTGCTTCATCACACTAGCCACTTCCCAAAATCACCTTGCTTACAGTTTACTTGTGTGCTGTTTGTCTTCTCCCACTAGAGTGAAAGCCCCATGAAGGTGAGATTTTCATAGCTGAGTACATCACTGACTCCCCAGTGCCCAGAACATGCCTGAGACATAAAAAGCATAGATGTTGGATGGATGGAGGAAAGGAAGGAAGGAAGGAAGGAAGGAAGGAAGGAAGGAAGGAAGGAAGGAAAGAAGGGAGGGAGAAAAGGAGGAAGGGAGAGGGGAAGGGAGGGAGGGAGAAAGAGAGGGGAAGAAAGGGAGGGAGGAGGGAAAGGAGGGGAGAAGGGAGGGAGAGAGGAAGAGCTGGGAAGAAAGGGAGGGAGGAGGGAAGGGA
>NW_016810038.1:969214-999204 GCF_001698545.2 Rhinopithecus bieti | reverse complement strand
AAAAAAAAAAAAAAAAAGAAGAAGAAATCATGAACAGATGACTGCATGCCTATCTGCATGTGTACATGGATGAATAGATGAATAAATGAATAAATGGGTGGATGAGGGTATGCGTGTGTGGATGGATGGGTGGATGGACAGATGGGTAAGTGGATGATGGGTGGCTGGGTGATAGGTGGGAGGCTGAGTGAATTAATAGATGGAGGGAATACATTGATGGATAGACAAATGCCTGGGTTGATGACTTAGCCAGAGGGAGGCAGATGCTTCTCTCCTAGGACTTTCTGTCTTCCAGGTAAAATGTCTCCCAGCCTCGTGCTGATGCTAGTTCTCACAATGAGGCAAATTCATTTTATATCATGCAAAGAACCTCAACTTTACGGGGAAAAGCCATCCTTGGCTTCACAGACAAAAATACTCCAGGCCGGTTGCCAGGACCTCATCCCATGCCTCCAGTTAGATGGGGCACTTGGGGCTGAGTGGCGAGAGCAGCCCCTGAGCAATGTGGTGATTTCTGAAGTGTGCTCTCCCTGGCTGAGCTCGCTGAGCTTTCATCTTTGTAATTACGCTGGGACACATTTCTCATCACAGACACCAGGAGAAACCACAAGCAAGCCGGCAGCTGGTTGAACAAGAAAGAGCAAAGCAAAGATTGACCCAGTTTGGATAAAGTGGGATCTCACCTGAACCTTTCCCAGATGGAAATCACACTAAACCAGAGCTCTCTGCGTCTTGCACAAACAGATTGTTTTTCTTCAGTCTCTTTTTATTACAGTGATTTTTTTTTTACAAGTTTTGTTCTATTCGAATTGAGTGGAAGTATAAAGAATGAAACTAACTGGGAAAATCTGAATGTTCAGCATGCACAAAGCCTCAGGCACTTGGCGTCCTCTGGAGCCTCTGCCTATAAGTGTAGGTTTGAACCTAACAAATGAAAGTCTTTAGAAGAGTTCAGATTAATATACGTACATGATGCATGATGGATCTGGGGATGGCTGGGGAGGTGCGGGGAGGGCAGTACTTAGCCCGACGGCCCCTTTTGTCTCAGTGGCTGGAGTTATAACCATGGTTACCAGTTCAGGGTCTCCAGATGGGAGTGACCAGGGCAGTGAGAAGCTCAAAACACTAGCAGGACTGAGAAAGGACTGAGAATGACAAGCCCAGAGTAAAGCAACTCAGCAGCTGGGACAGGCATTCATTTACTTAAAGAGCTGCAACGTAGGAGAGAATAGTTTTTGTGACTTCAGAGGGTAGAACTCAGGCTAACTAATAAAAGTTTCACAGATGCAGGTTTTGAAAATGAAGCCCAAACTTGTCCCTGCAACTGGCCGAGCCCTGCACCATGCGGCCGCTGCCTTACGAACAGCCTCTCCGAACGATCTCCTTGTTTGCTCTGCTCCAGTCACAATCGCAGAACTTCCTCCAACACACCTTGTCCTTGGTGGCCTCAAGACATAGGCACTTGCTGTTGTCTCTTTCTGAAATGAAATCCCCTTTCCCTTACTAGGGCTGGATCCGGTTTAAATCTTTACTCAGAGAAGTCCTCCCTGACCACCATCGTTGAGACGACCCCCCAGGGTCACTCTCTGATGCTGTGATCACCTGAGTTCCTTTGATTCTCAGCATTTATCACTCTCTGAAGCAAACTTGTGTATGTGTTTATTTCTTCATTACCTCACTTAACGTGTATGAAGACAGGGGCTGCAGCTCTCCCGTGGGCCTCCTGTGCCCAGCTCCTAAGAGGGTGTCTGATGCACAATAGGGGCTCAGCCGTGACTGACTGAGTGAGTGCATGAATATGCACAGAGCAGAGATGCTCTGGCAGGATCAGAGCAATGCTGTCCCCACCACTCAGAAATCAAAGGACCAGCTGTATCACCTTCATACAAGAGAGAAGAGGCCTCACCCACACCAGCAAGACAGCAGAGTCTGCAGCTGCACTTCAAACCTGAGCCGGTTCTCCAGCCTGCAGGCATTCGAGGCTGAAAGGTGTGCATTTCCATCACAAGTTTTGTTTTTGAAAATGCTGAGATTTCTGGTCATTTTGTTAATATTTGATGTATCAAACAATAATCAATATCTCTCTTAGGACAGTTTTATGACTTTATTTTAACCTATTTTATCTCAATGTGCATTTGTTCTGGACTGGAAATCCAGTGTTTCTAAATTCAGGTCTCCCAGGTTCCAGGTTTTCAACTCTACAAAATCTAATTAAACATGAGTTTAGAAAATGATCATTATCTCTCACATCTTGGGAGGGTCCACACAAGTGCTTCTCCAGGGGGGCTTGGCTTGAGTCAAGTTCTACTCAAGACCATCACATGGTAAGGCCAAATTTTAATCCAGTGATGGGGATGGTGGAGGGAAGCTTATTTTATTGCTAAGTCATTAACCTATTATTTTCGTATTAAGACAAATACAGATTTGTAGAGTAAATTCACTAAGATTTTAATGAAAAGTCTTCAATATTCAAGACATTTCACAATGAGGTGGGACACTTCTGTACTGTATTTGGCTTTCAAGAAATCCCAGTAGCTAGGAGTGACCGTATGACATCGTTCTGGCCAATGAGTTTGGTTCAGAAGTTTGCGGGAAGACAGTCCTGTCGTGAATAAAATGACAGCGCCTTCTCCTGCCTGATGTGCCGTGATGACGCGGCCATGCAGATGAAAGTGGGACCAGGAAGGAGAAGCAGGATGGTGGAAGGACCTTTTCTGTTGACGCAACAGCCCTGGCCCAAGGTTGTCCAACCGTGAACTTGCTGTAACGAGAGAAGCTACCCCTCCCCTTGGCAGGGACCCCGTGGTAGAATTTTCCAGAACTGACAGCTGAGTGCAGTCCTGAATGGAAATGCCTCATTTGGCCTCCAGAACAGGAGGCACAACAGTGAGGTCCCATTGGGGATTTTTCAGAGCTCAGGACAAGTGGCAGGTCACCTCTCCAGAAGTCTCTGCAGGACAGAGTTCAGAGAGGAGTTTGGCTCTGAGGCAACCAAGTTAGGCTTTACTGGAGCTCCTGGGAAACAGTAACGGTGGAAGAAATTCCCAAACCGCTGGTACAGCAGGAAATGGCTTACTGCAATATGACTTACTTAGGGCTTACAGGTGCCGTCTCGTATCCATGACCGGGTCAGACATAGAGCCTCCACATTCCCATGCTTTGTCTCATAAAAGATTAGCTGAACTGTTGTTTCCACTGGTCAATCAGAACAAAGTGCTCCCTAACTGACTCAGCTATGCTGTAGTTAAGAGCCTGTCTTCTCCACAGGACCCTGGACTCCGACCCACCCTCCGCCGGACAGAGCACACAGCCTCTGACACAAAGAGCACACTTCATGAGCTTTGCTTGTTCCTCTCTATAAAAGAAAAGCCCTTTTCTACCAGGCATTTGACACACTTGCAGATCTCAGGGTCAGAGTGAGCCCTGTTGCCATAGTCCCCTCCTTCAATTGCGATAGTCTTTTCAAATAACATCTCTCCTTCCATAGGTCTAGACTTGAACATTTACATAATCTTGACATCCCCAAGCTGTAAGGGTTATGGGAAGTTATAAGTACAATCCTGTTATTTGCTTGTGAGCAAATTCAGTCCAGGGCGGGTGAAATGATTGTACTGTCTAGGTAGTGTAAGTGGGAAGCTCTGGGCCAGACCTGACCCCTGCTTTCATGTTCTTTGCAGATTATCACAGCTACAAGGGCAATCCCAGGAAAGCTGATGCAGGCACACATATCTCCATACACACAGCATCACACATGTGCACAGGCACACAGGAATGTGTGCACACCTGTATCTACAGCCCCTGGTCAGTCCGAGGAGCAGTGAGTGTTGCTTTCTTCACACCACCCTATAGTTAGGTTGACACCCCACAATGAGAGTGAAATCAGGAGGCCACAGCCCTGGATGTGCCCTGCCCTACACAAAATCATCTGGTTCTCTGTCTCCTCTCTCTGTTCTGCTCTCCTTCCACAGCCACTTCTACCAGAGGTGGCCTTCTCCTGCACAGCTCTACCCAAGTAATGGCAAGGCTGGAGCAGTTTGCATTGACCACAGGATGTACAGGCAAGCCACCCTTCCAGGCTCCTTGTCTAGGAGTTGGACTATCAGACATCTCTCTTGAGAGTGGAAGCGTGCAGGGTTTGTTCTTCTGTGTCTCGCCTATCTCACTTAGTGCAGTGTCTTCTGTGTTCATTTATATTGCTAGGGGCTGGGGGGAGGGAAATGGGGAAATAGGCTCAAGTTCCGGTCAGGAGAGGTGAATGAGTTCCAGACATCTGCTGAACCACACAGTGGTTAGTGTTGTCAATACTGAATTGTGTACTTTAGAATATGTCAAGGGGCCAGATCTCACATTAAGGGTTTTTATTGGAAAAAAAAAAAAATCTCCCACACAGGAGCACACTGGAATGTTTAGAGGTGATGGACATGCTTTGTCTTTTGATTGTGGTGATGGCATCACAGGTGCAAACATGTGTCCAAATTTATCAAAATGTGTAAGTTAAATATGTGCAATTTTTGTCAATTGTACCTCAAAAAAGCTTCTTAAAAGTATAGTTAAAGAATCAACTTTTCCTGTAGGAAGAGGAGGAAAGGGATTTTATCATGATAATATAGTATATTTTATGTACATTGCAAAACTAATATGTATATCATGTGTATTTTATGTACATAGCAAAATTCTACTCCCACTGCAATTTAAGTTAACAAACCCTGAAGACCCACTTTGGGCCAAGCGCTGTGTACCAGGCACCTAAGACAAGGCTCCACCTGCCAGACCCCACAGTGAAACAGTGCAGAAGTGGTAATGTAAATACAGGATACATATACATAAATATATAAATATGAGTAGGTGCATACAACAAGCATATAAATTCATATTCCTGTACTGTATATGTAATATGTATATGGAAATATGTTCCTATACTGTATATGTAATATGTATATGGAAATATATATATATATGGGCTTTATCTCACATAAAACTTAAGATAACACTTTGTTATCCATCCTGTCATCATGTGCTTTTTAAAAATAAGGAAATTGAGGCTTAGAAAGTTGAATTAACTTGAACAGCAACACAGACCTCAGAACTGGGTATCCCAAAATAAGACTCTAGTGGTCCTATTCCAGAGCCAGAAATGCTTATTGTCTTATTGCATTGAAGATGGACACATAAATGGGCAATTTCAATAGAATGGACACTGTTATGAAGGAGGTGTGACTAGATCCTAAATTCATCCTGAAGTTTACTCAGAAAGTAAAAGAGAACACAGCTTTATTAGAGAAATCTAACCATCCAAGAATGCTGGGTTCTTCTGGCTGCTTCCATATTCAGTTTGCTGTGGTATGTTGCTGGGTGGAAATGAATAAAAAAGTCCAGTCTCTCACAGATATGCAGTTGGAGGGGAGATGGATTTCAACCGTGTTTACAGATCTCTTCATTTCATTGTGCACATTCTTTTTTGATACTATACCATAACTCAGCAGCAGTCGTTTTTTTAAAGGTCACATGCAATACAAGTCTGAAGTTACACCAATTAACTTTTCATGTTCTATTAAGTGAAAATCCCCTGGCCTATTTGAACTGTAAGGGAATCTTTTACCAATGCATAATTTGGTAACATCATGTTAGTTAGCGAGAAAACAAAAGTCCACTATGTTATGCAGATTTTCCATTATTCAATATCAAAAAATCAATCACATTTGCCAATATCACCAGATCTTATTAGAAAAGGCTTGAAGTCTGGGGATACTGCCAAGCCAATGAGTGTAGATACAAGTTTTCTAAAATTTTAATTTGAACTTAGAAGCTCAAATTTCATCACTAGCAACAAATATTATGCGTTATTTTCCTCAAAGTGACAGGCTTCCTTCGTTTATATTTTTAAATACACTTTTTATTTTAGCAGAGGTTTAGATTTACAGAAAAGTTGTGAAGAGAATGCAGAGAGCCCCCATATACCCCACACCCAGTTTCCACTGGTGTGAATACTGATACATTGTTATTAATTTAAGCCCACAGTTTATTCAGATGTCCTTTGTGTTTACCTATCGTCCTTTTTCCACAGAAAAGGCATTTAGCCATTGTGTCTCCTTAAGCTCCTCTTGGTGGTGACAGTTTCTCAGACTTGCCATATTTTTGATGACCCTGGCAGTTTTGAGGAGTACTGGTACATTCGTCTCTTCTCATGCTGCTAATAAAGACATAGACCAAGACTGGGTAATTTACAAAGGAAAGAGGTTTAATTGATTCACAGCATGGCTGGGAAGGTCTCAGGAAACTTACAATCCTGGTGGAAGACAACTCTTCACAGGGTGACTGGATAGCGACGTGCCCAGCAAAAGGGGGAAAGCCCCTTATAAAACCATCAGATCTCGCGAGAACTCTGTATTATGAGACCAGCATGAGGGGACCACTCCCATGATCCAAGGACTCCCCATAAGGTCCTTCCCATGAGATGTGGGGGTTATGGGAGCCAGAGTTCAAGATTAGATTTGAGTAGGGACACAGCCAAACCACATCAACTGGTCAGGTATTTTGTAGAATGTCCTTCAGTTGAGATTTGTCTGATTTTCTTTCTTGTGGTTAGACAAGGATTATGGGCTTTGGGGAGGAAGACCACAGAGACGAAGTGCCATTTTCACCACATCTTATCCAGGGAGCATATTATCAACTCTTGATGTTGACCTTAATCACCTACTTGCCTCAAGGAGCTTTCATCAGCTTTCTCCCCAAAAAAGCTTCCCTTTTCTGTCACCCACTGCACACTGTGCTCTTTGGAGGGAACTCCCTAGGCAGGGTGCAACCTGTACCTAGGGAGTGGGAGTGAGGCACCCCCTCCTTGAGGTTGGAGTACCTACATGAATTATTTGGAATTCTTTGGCACAGGAAGCACAGGAGATGGGACCTAATTTATTTTGGCGAAGATTTGAAAAATATCCAAATCTGAACAACTACAGTTTATCTGTCAGTTAATCTTTCAAGTAAAACTGCTGTTTCTTGAAAAACAGAGCAGTTCAGTGCTCAGCTCAAATGAGTGCACTGAGTTTTTCCCTGGGGCAGCCATTGGGTACTGGTAAGCCACAGAAGACCCTCAGGACTGTCTCCCTCATCATCACACAAAGTGTTTGCTCAGAGCACCCAAAAGTCGAGAATTAATAAAATTAATACTTTTTACTGTTTCTGTGAGTCAGTTCTTAAGTGAGATCAGCATTGCTTTATTTTCCTGAAGTGCATGGTGATGAAGGACACAGGGACGGCCCATGCTGTTCAGTGCCACATCCTCGGTCTGTGCAATGGTGCCAGCACTTTTGCCTACAGTTGTCTTTGCCCCATCAGTGTTAATGTCAGTGTTAACGCCAGTGGAAAAGGCAGATGATGTCTTAGAATGATTGTGAAAATAGTTTTGACTTTATGAACCCTTTAAAAAAAGGTACCCTAGAGGTACCCTGGAGGTTCAGGGGGTACACTTTGGGAACCACTGTCAGAAGGTAAGAACATAGCTTCCTCTTGACCTAGTTAACCTTAGCTCTCCAGCTCTCTCAGAGAGAATCAGGATCAACCTGCTGTAGTCAACCTGTTGCTCTCCATGGTCCAACAGACTGTCATCATCACCTTGACTTTGCTCCAGCTGTTCCTCATTTCTGATGCTCTCCTGTACCAGAACAATGGGTGCCTATTGGAAAAGTCACTCCAAAAACCCCAACGCCACCTCCCCAAGGCCCCAAGTCAGGAAACCGTAAAGTCTTCCTCCTGGTTTCTTTTTGTATTCATTGCCCCCCAGATTTTAAAGATGTGTCCTGCCTTATTATTGATCAATTCATTGAACACTTACTAAGCACATTAATGTGCTGGTCCCTGGGCTCATTACCTTGAGTGTCCTGCTCTTCAGAAGAGAGAAGATGAACTCAGCCTTTCCAGGCAAACAAAACATTAACCCTTTCCCCTGCATCTCAAAAAATTTTATTTTGAGCCAGAGTTTAATTATTAGCATATATAAGCCTAGTTATTAATTACATTGCTTCTCATTAAGGAAGTTTCCAGGGTCAAATTTTCAACGGAAGTTCCTAGGAAGTTTACCCAAGTAATGATTTCATTCAGAACCAAGAAAAACATTCAAAAAACAAATGCAGAGAGCGCAGAAGGGTCAAGGAAATGGCCAGGGAAGCTGGAAAGCCATGTTTTCCTAATTTACTCTCTCACATCGGGCTCCCTCTTTTGCCCTCTTGGATCTTGGTTGTTGGGGATGAAGAGGGGCCAGCTTTGAAGGGATCTCAGTCATATCTCTAGGGCTCTAAACATGAAAGTATTTCCAGGAGATGGGTGGAAGAATGCCAAGGACAACTGCCTGCTTGAAAACAAGAGGTTGGATTTGTGATTCTGTCTATTGGGATAGATTCATCTGCAAGAAACAGAATCACCAGCTAAGAATGCATCAAACTCAAAGACATGCAATTATCTCACATAACAAAACATTTGGAGGGAGAGGATCTTGGGCCTGATGCAGTGGTCCATTGAGGACCCAGGCTTTTATTCACTGTCATTATTGGGTAACACAAATGAATATGGAGACACAGATGGCACTGAGTATTTTGAAGGGAAATACAATGTATATCAAAGAAGCAAAAACCACGTACTTACAGGATTGAATAGTTTAAGCAAATTCACAGCATTGTTGGGTGTGAATTTGTTGAGCAGAGCACAGCCTTTTGCCTAGAAGTGGCAATTTTTGAACGGTATTCGTTAAAAAGATAAACCTCCCCAACAAGGAGAAAATTTCTAAAACCTTTATATAGTAACACAATGTTTTATGGGGTGAAAAGTCATAGAGATGACGGATGAGATGAGAGGGATTGATGGATACAAGGACAGATATAGACATGTGGAGCATCATCGTCATTGCATATTCACCCACCCCCAACACTGAATAATACTAACATCCAGATGGAAATCTCAATGCTCTCAGGACACCTGAGGGCATCAAAACTTTTCTAAGGCCCCAAAGCTAACTCCCTCTGAAGGGTTTTCTTGCATCAGCTCATTAGTAAGATTCTTGATCACTTTCTACAGTCTCCAACCAGTTTTGAAATACTGAGAATTTCAAGAATTAAGATGAGTGAACTTTCTAATCTGCCAGTGTGAACATAAATAAACCAGCTTCCCTGGGAAAACCGCAACTTCTGAAGAAGCCACATCTGAATGCCGGGGTCCATCAAACGCACGTCTTGCATTTGAAAATCAAGTGTATCTCCCAGAGGATCCTGCACCTGGAGACACACTTTAAACCACTCATTCCTCTGGGAGAGAAATAAATTCCCAGTATTTTAGTAAATCACTGCCTAAGAAGGGCAGAGAAGAAACAATAGACTCGGTTGTTTCAGTTCCTTGTGACTTCAGAAACCATTCAGGAGACCGGAAACTTTCCCAGCTTGTTATAAGATTAATAATTTCTAGGGTCTTGCTTACATAGAAATGGAAGAATAGAAGATTGATTCATGTTCATCTTTTCTTCCCACCTCATGCATTTTCCTTCTCAAGCATTCACACTTTGCCTCAACTGAAGAGTTATTTGATTAATTTGACATTTGTTTTATTTTGCTTGTGACACTGCCTTGCCCCGCCGTGTCGCTGGGCACCCGGGCCTCACTCCTGGCTCTGAGCACGCGGGTTTGGATTCTATCACTAGTCTAGGCAGCTGACTCTGCTCACAATTCTGATTCTCTCATCGATGGTGCCACCTGCTCTGCTCTGGAAGCTTCTGGTTCCTTGTCTGCCAGCAGAGACATTCACACCTGCACCACAGGTGCACCCACATGAAGATGAGGCTGCTCATCCACTCTCTGTGCCCCCTACTTTCCTGGGCACCAAACCCTCAGAATCATTTCATTGCCATCCAAATTAATGTTAATAGCACCTATCATTTCCTGGCATTATCACATGACCCTGAGAGTACAGGGAAGATGTTACATGTGCTCTCTGGTGCAAGCAGAGTCCTAAGGTGGGCCCCAGGGAGTCCTGCCCTTGTGCAATCCGCTCACCTTGACCCTCTAGCATAAGCAGAGCCTCCGAGTTGCTTCCAGCCAACAGAACACAGCACAGGCATTGGGATGCCTCTCTTAGCTACACGGCACCCCACAGAGATGTTGTCTTCACAGACCACACTGGAAGTAACCCCTGCTGGCCTTGAAGAAGCCCCCGCATCATCAGAGAGTCTATGAGAGTTGGCATCCCTAAGACCTGAGAACAGCTCCTGGTGGACAGCCAGCAAGAATACAGAGACCTCAGTCCTACAGCTGCAAGGAACTGAATTCCAGCCAACAGCCACGTGAGTTGGGAAGATAAATCAGAGAGGAGCACTGCCTGGCTGACACCTCTGCCACCAGCTGAAACCCCACGCTTGACCATGAACGTGTATCCTGAGATCATCAGTGCTTGCCGTTTTAAGTCGCTATATTTGTGGCACTTTGTTCTAGACCACAGATATCTTCTACACTGGCTCATGGAATTCTCACCACAGTCGCAGAGCACAGGCAGAATTGATGCTTCTCAAAGTGTGGTCCTCAGACAAGCAGTATCAGCATCCTCAGACCAGCAGCATCAGTGTCACCTAAGGCCTTGTTATAAGGGCCAGCTCTCAGGCCTCTCCCCAGATCTGCTAAATCAGAAATACTGGGTGTGGGGTTGGGCAAGGCCTCCCTGTGACCTTGGGGCACCTTCAAGTCTGAGAACCACTGGATCAGCCAGTTCTTTAAAGTTGCAGGTGATGAGAAACAAGCCCCAAATTCACTTCGGCACAGCGCAGGGAGTTTGTGGCCTTGACAGGTAGGAAAATGCAGAAGGACGACTTTAGGCTCGGCTGGATCCAGGAGCTCAGCCTATCATTGACTCTGATTTGGCCACGTCACGGCTATAGGTGGGCTGTGAGTGGAGAGAGGTGAGGTGCATCAGAGGACAGCCAAGGTCAGAAAGAGGAGTGGACGGACATCGACAGGAAGCAAGCACAGAAATTGCAGGTGCTCCCCGCACAGTGAACGATGTTTGTCATCTTCATCTCTCAGATAAGCAAACTGAGGACTCCAGAGTCAGGAATGTATCAAGGCCTCAAGGCTGGGATGTGGCAGAGCAGAAACTCAAACCTGTTTTCCTTGTTCCTAAATGTCATCTAACTGAGTTACCCAGGATGGCCTCCAGAAGAGGCAAGCGTGTGTAGGAAGAGGAGGCTCTTTTTTCTCAAAAAAAGAAAAAACTGCAACTCAGGAAGGGAGGTGGCCAGTCTCTCAATGTTCACCTAATAAGAAGATGTCAGCCCAACCGTCTTTCATATTCAGCTAACTCTGTGTGGCTTTGGGTTGCTTTGGTAGCCTTTGAAGACATTTTTCTTACTGAACATCACTGCATGGTTGTCCAGGTTGCTCACTTCCACAAAGCCACAGGCTCCTCCATGTGGAAACCAGAGCCAGGTGTGCGACCCAAGCAGGTGCCCTCACCCCAACCATGGCGGGACTGTCTGTGCAGCTTCCAACACCCGCCTCCCAGAGCAGCAGGGTGAAAGTCCAGCTTCCCTGGGGAATCAGTCATTTCCCCTCAGGCCAGTTCTCAGTATCCCTGGACATCATCCTAGGGTCCTCCATGAAGGCAGCAAATTGCATAACAAAAATGTTCTCAGGAGGAGAGTTTGAAAAAGACTCTCTCACGGGAGGGCCACAGTAGGTTTTGGTGAAGTAACCGAAGTCTCTTTTCCCAGGTGAGGACTGAAGCCAATTAGCAGCTCAGAGGCTGAGACACTTGCCGGAAACTGAAACATCAGCAAATTCTGTGAAACTTGGTAAGATAAAGAATCTCATTTAGGGCTGAAGAAGACTTTTTCCTCTCTTGTCTCAGATTCTCTACAGATACAATCATTTTCAGAGAGCCAGGAGCAAGAAAAAAATTTCCACGGTTCTCTCATCCCAGAAATGCACTCAGTGACTTGATGTTTTTAAAAGACATATGCAAGATACAATAAGGAGCTTCGAATATTTTTAGATATCATGCAATGCTGAAGAAGTGAGAGTGTTGAGAAAAGCAACTGCCTCATGTGGAACCCAATGCCAAGCACCCTAATGACAATAAGAAGTCAGCCAGGAGTTTTATACCTACTTGCCATGATCGAATAGGTGTAAAAACATCAGGAGAAGTGTTGAAGTGAACTTACTAGTAAGAAGCACATTCAAAATTGCCATTAGAAAAGTTACCAAGCACCTGGTTTATATGCCTAAGTAAACTTTTCTGGGAAAGTCCCCAAATTTGTTGAGAACCTGGACAATTTCTACCTAGTTCCAGCGATGTGTTTGGATTCTGGTCCTTGGAAGACAGAGAAAATTACCCTTTACTGAGAAACGCTTTCCTGTGAAGATACTGATCACAGAATTAAAAGATGCCCACTGTATTTCCATCGCTAAGCAATGCACACAGATTCCTAAGTACTATTTACATTGTTGAAAATAGACTGTGCGACTCTCAGGCATGTTGTGGTCTGTCTTGTATATGTAGGAGGTTTGCTGTTGTGATTTTTAAATGTTAGAAAATTTCATTTAAAAATAGTAGCTTTTCTCAATCCAGTTTCAAAACGCGGTTACACATATGCACAACAGAACAGTATGATTATATTATTCTTCTTTCGTGATTCTGAATTCATATGCGATACAATGTGCCGACACTAACATCTCCAGTTTCTCATGAGTACTTTTGAAAGTTGCATTTCATTTGAAAGCAATATTTACAAAACGCTCACTTGGCTGTGGTTTTCTGCACAGCGATTAATTATCAGTAGAGGAAACCTGGAGAAAATTCCCTCCTCTTTTCCTTGGTTCTCTTGGAAGGATTAGAAAATGTGGTGTTAGCTCCTGCGGCTTTCCAGTAACCATTTGGCATGACCTCTCGTTATCGCGTTATTGGAAAGAACGCAGGATTCTTTGGGGAGCACAGGTGTGGCTTCTGTACACATATCGTGCTGGAAGGTTAAACTGTTAATGCTGAACTTTGTTAAAGATGAATTTACCTTTTCCTGATGCAGAGATGCAACTGAGGATTGGGGATTTAGGATAATATTTCAGGGAAACAAATGCAAACACTGTACAAACAGAGATGGGTGACATTAGCACTCCGCAGCTCACCTCCCTGCTGAAACCTGCCTCCTTTCTATCTGAGGACAGCCGTCGCCCAATTCCAGAGCCCATTTTAATGCTGCGATGAAGTTTTCACTCCAAGGCAGCTACCATGGGCCTTTTGTCTTCTTGTCATTCTCTCTGCATTAAAATAGTAATATGCATTCTCTGAAGGAATTGTTGATGAAGTATAGATTCTGGAATAAAATAGATATTTCTCATGACTTCAAAACTGATGACTAATCCTGGGTCTTATCTACCACTAGATTGATTTTTTAAGGTTTTATGAAAAGAAATAGGAATACTAATTGATACTGAAGACGAAAACATGGCCTGAAGAAAGCATAACTACAAATCATTAGACAAAATCAAGTTGGCAGTTTTCAGTGTGGTCAGCTAGTTGTACTTGAAATGTGCATGATGGGGGAGCTTTCATGCAATGAGAGGCTGGGGGAGGAAGCTTTTGTTCAACGCTCTAAATCTGAACATCCTGATAGATGTTATTTATTTATTATTTATTTATTTTGGCAGAAGGTTTATTGTAACACTGGCTACTGGTTACCTCCTTCGGCTGCAGTGACAGAAACTGAATTTGAATCCATTTAGGCATGATGGAGTCATCGACCAGCTCCTCCAGCCGGGTCTGAGGAGGGAGCCTCTTCAGGAACGCCTGGACCCAGGGGCTGCAAGGGTGGCACATTCTCCTCTCTGCATCTCTCTACAATTTTTAACCTCAGCTTGGTATCATGACATGTGCAGGTTCCCCGTCTTCCTGAACATGGAGACAAAGGGACCAACAGTAACCCAAGTTCCCTGATCCCCTCTTTAGCAGCCCCAGCAGGAGGTGTAGTCCAAGCTTTCCACCTTAAGGCGACCTCAGCTGCCCTCTCAGTGGTCTTCAATGGGGTTGCACAGCCCTTCGGAGAATGTTGCCTGTCACAATGACTGGAGGGTGCTTGCAGCATTGGCAAGGGAGTAGAGTAGGGGAGTCAGGAACACTAAACCACCTTGCACAGTTGAGACCTGTGCCCACCCTCCAGGGTGGATGTTTACATGTCCAGCCAGAGATTCCCAGAGAAAAGAAGGTTGTTGTTGATTTTCTGAGCCTAGGAGCCTATGCTGGTTTGCAATGAACTTGTAACACACACCAGGTTTTCCAGAAACAGACCTCTGTGAATTTGCATTTTCTGAAGCGGAAAGGCCTGACTTCACCAGGAGTTGCTCCCCATTTCAGAGTCACTTCTGTGGCCGTGCATTAGGCCTTTTCTTGCCTTGGTAAAAAGGAATACCTGAGAGTGGATAATTTATTTTTAAAATGAGTTTAATTGGTTCACAGTTCTGCAGATGTCACAGGAAGCGTGGTGGCATCCGCTTCTGGGGAGGCCTCAGGAAGCTTCCAATCACGGCAGAAGGCAGAGGGGGAGCAGGCATGTCATGTAGTGAGAGAGGGAGCACGAGGGAGTGAGAGGAGGTGCCGCACACTTTCTTTTCTTTCCTTCCTTCCTTCCTTCCTTCCTTCCTTCCTTCCTTCCTTCCTTCCTTCCTTCCTTCTTTCTTTCTTTCTTTCTTTCTTTCTTTCTTTCTTTCTTTCTTTCTTTCTCAGACGGAGTCTCACTCTGTCGCCCAGGCTGGAGTGCAGTGGCGCATCTCGGCTCACTGCAAGCTCCGCCTCCCAGGTTCACACCATTCTCCTGCCTCAGCCTCCCGAGTAGCTGGGACTACAGGCGCCCGCCACCAGGCCCGGCTAATTTCTTTGTATTTTTAGTAGAGATGGGGTTCATCTGTGTTAGCCAGGATGGTCTCGATCTCCTGACCTTGTGATCTACCCCCTTCTGCCTCCCAAAGTGCTGAGTTTACAGGCGTGAGCCACCGCGCCCGGCCTGCTGCAGACTGTTAAATGACCGGAGCTTGCGAGAGCTTCCTATCAGGAAGGCAGCACCAAGCCATGAGTGATCCATCCCCACTACCCAAACACTGCCGCCAGGCCCCACCTCCAGCATTGCAAATCACAATTCAACAGATTTGGGCAGGGACAAACATCCAAACAATATCATTACAGCAACACCACTGGTGGGCTGGAGCTGCCGAGGGCCTGTTGGCACCCTGCCTGCTTTGTGAATGAGGCCCTCGCCCACCCAGAGCCGGCTAGCCAGTCACAGAGCATCCGTGGGATTGTTCCAGAACATTTTCATTTTGAAATATATATTTTATTATCAATTGCTTTCCTTTCAAGTGACCTTTATATTACAGCTAGGGCATAAAATTCATTTCTTATTAAATTGTGCATGTAGGTAAGTTACATTATTTCATTTCAGGAGTAGCACATGGATCCCTGACTGATGGCTGTGCAAGGAGGCTTATGGGACAAGGAGCACGAGTGGGGTTCACTGGAGCTCCCACAGAAGTCGTCCCGGCTCACAACCCAAAAACCGGAAACCACGCCTAGTACACGTGCTCAGAGAAAAAGTACAGGGGTGAAAATGGAAGCATGGGCAGAAATAAATGTGGATTTAGAAAGCGACACACATGTCAGGATTCTCCAGAAAAACAGGATGTGTGCATGGGTGTGTTTGTATCGAAAAAAAACAGAGAAAGAGATTAGTTATAAGGAATTGGCTCGTATGATGATGAAGGCAGGCCAGCTTGCGCTCCACAGTCTACAAGCTGAGACCCAGGGCAGTGGATGTCTTCCTTCCAGTCCAAAAGCAGGTTCGCTCTAGACCCGAGAAGCACCGAGACTTCAGTTCCAAAGTCAGAAAATGACCCAAGTCCCAGCTTACCGTGGTCAGGCAGGAGGGGCTCCCTCTTACCTGCAGGAGGATCCGTCCTTCTGTTGTATCCAGGTTGTGCATGGATTGGCGGAGGCACACTCACACAGGGGAGGGCACCTGTTTTTCTCAGTCTACCGACTCAATTGCTAATCTCAGCCAGAAACGTCCAGGCACCCCAGGAGCCAGTCAAGTTGACATACAAAATTAACCATCACAACACACAAAACTAAACTCACAGCATATAGGTGCTGAGGAGAAAATCCTCTCACTGTAGAACTCTGTGCAGTTTAACAAAAAGAGTCATTCTTGCATCATCTAGGCAGGTGGGTCTTAAATTAGGCATGCCCTGAAATTTTCCTGGTTAGGTATGTTTAGGTATCAAAAGAACCAAAGGAGCATTTTCATAATAAAGTGATTACAGGGCCCTAATGTTGCCAATTAGGACAGACATTTTCAGAATTAGATTTGTGGAGTTAAAATATACGGAAGTACTGTAAGTCAGGATTTCTCCCCCACCCCCGGCATTACTGACGTTTTGAACCAGGTAATTCTGTGTTACGGGATCGGGCAGGTGGAGGGCGCGTCCTGTGTTTTGTAGAATGTTTAGCAACGTCCCTGACTTCCTCCAGGAGGTGCCGGTAACACCTCCATCAGGTGTGACAACCAAAACTATCTCCAGACATTGCAAATCTTCCTGGGAGCATAAACTGCCCCCTGCCCAGTTGAAAGCCACTGCTCTAAAGGAAACAGGGCAATTCACACAGTACTAGCTTCTGATTTTTTTTTAATTTAATGTGGACAATGAGCTGCACGTGCTGTTAGACAGGAGCAGTGACACCCACGGCTGTTGACTGAGACACTCCCAAATTCCATGTCCCCAAAGCTTTTAAGCATCTTTGTGCAGAGGCCCAGGCTAAACTGTGCGTCCCGTTCATCTTCCTGAGTGGAGCAGCATCATAGCAGCTGCCTCTGGCGGCCCGCACTGGCAAGCATTTGAGAAAGAGTGCGCATCAGCACACGCCAGCGCCAGGCCTGGTGAACAGGGGTAGGGGGAAGTGGCCGATGACTTCGGCTTTTCAGAGCATGAAGGGGCTGAGTCTTGAAACTCACCACAAGATGTTTCCAAGAGGAGAATGTGATGGATGCTCACACATTCAACATGAAAGGTGTAAGACTCATGATTGACTCCTATCGCATTAAAAGATTAATATAAAACTAGATTCAAAAATAGCTTTGAAGGTGGACCTTTCCCTTCACAAGAGTTAAGCAGAGCTCTAAAAGCGGAATCAGCTGCAAGGCACAGGCAGCGTTCTCCTCCGTTTCTTCTTGAACATGGAGTTTTCACCACGGGCTGAAAGAAATTTGCCAAATAGTGAATGTTTTCTCCAAGATACGCTTGGAATATAAGAGAAGATGCCAACGACAACACCAACCAAGATGACCCCGTCTTCCCAGGGGGGTTGGGGGGTTCCGCATGGAAGCACGCGTTCTCTCCGCTGACCACGCTGCCCAGGTTACCCCGGGGCTGGGCTTTGTGCTCTGTTTTCCCACTTCCTTCTGTGCTGAGTCCAGAAGCATCCCTGAACATGGGCCCTGAATGTAAACACTATTGCCCACAGAGCACTCAGGGCTTGCCAGTACTCAGCTCAAAGCTTTATTCAGATGATTTCATCGAATCCCCCAGGAACCCCACAAGGAGAGTTTGGTCCTTAGCACAGTTCTCCAGATGAGGAGCAGTGAGAGGGTGCACACCTCTCCCAAGGTGGCATGGCAGTGGGTGGTGGTGCTGTGATCCCACTCTCTGACCCCTGACGCCCAAAGGCAAACCCTCATACCTGCCAGGCTGACCCACAGCCCTGTCTGCCTTTCTCACTCCTCCCACCACTCCACACCTCTTGACAGGGAGGTCTCCCCAACACAGAAGCCCATTCTGTGCCCATAAATTTGTGCCAGAAAAAAATTGCTGTCCAAAGACCCAACCTCCAGCCTTACCTGGAGAAGCCTCCGTGCCTTCCCCATCAGATCTAACTCTTACTGTCTGAGGCCCCAGCACTGTGCTTTTGCTCTGTTAAAACAGAAACCAGGGCATACTGTGTCCTGCTCAGAGCTCCCTAAAGGCTTAAAATAGAATCCCAGGGTGGTGTGAAACCCATGACTTTAACTTCCACCTCAAAAAGCTAGGAAAAGAATAAATGAAACCCAAAGTAACAGGAAAACAAATAGTATAAATCTATGAAATAGAAAGTAGACAATAAAGAAAATTGAAAAGGCAAGCAATGTTTTGAAAGTCTAAAAAAAGTTAAATTTTCTAGCTAGACAGAAGAATAAAAAAGAGAGAAATTAAAAATTACCAATATTAAAAATAAAAGGAGTGCCTTCACTGAGATACTGGAGTCATGTAATGATAAAGGAATATTATGAATTAATTAAGGTTAATAAATCTTAACTATCAATGAAATTACAAATTCTTAAAATATAATGCATCAAAACTGCACAAGAAGAAACAATAAAAACTGATTTAAGAAGACATATATCATGTAAATGTGCTATATGTTTTAAGGCGTTTGAATCTGTTATTAAAAAATTTCCCACAGGGCAGGTGTTGTGGCTGACGCCTGAAATCCTAATACTTTGGGAGGCCCAGGATGGAGGATTGCTTGAGCCCAGGAGTTTGAGACCAGCCTGGGCAACATAGCGAGATGCTCATTTCTACAAAAAGTTTAAAAATTATCTGAGTGTGGTGGTAAGTGCCTGTATTCCTGGCTGTTTGGAAGGCTGAGGTAGGAGGATTGCTTAAATCCAGGAGTTTAAGGCTGCAATGAGCTATTATCACACCATTCCACCTCCAGTCTGGATGAAAGAGCAGGACTCTAACTTAAAAAAAAAACGAAAGAAAGAAATAATTTCCCACAAAGAAAGTTCCAGGCTGGGTGCTGCCTCCCTCTCCCTAGTGCATTTCCTTCCACTGGCATCCCACTGGTGAATAATCCAAATATTTAGTGTTGCCACATTTCAGGGGCTGACAATGCTACGCCCATCAAGGATGATGTTCTCGCAGCCAGGTCAGAAAGTCCATGAATGAGCACCAAAATCCTAGTTTAGAATCTGCCTCATTGGCTGGTTCTTGGTATCAATTGTCATAAGTAAGTTTTCCCAGCTAGGACACAGCTGGGAATGCCTCCACCGGAGAGGTATAGGGAGGTTCTCGCAGAATTCACACTGTGAGAGAGTGAAAAGGCCAGGATTGCATAGAGGCAGAAGCTGAACTATGATGCAGCGGCCCAGGTCTTGAAACTCCCTGAGCTCTGCAGCTGGGAGAACTCTGCGAAGTCATCCCTCCCAGCACAACGGTCCACACTCCTGTGCTGACCAGGGATTCGACGAGGCTGCCTGAGGCCGGCAGCATAGCTTTGGCCAGGACCTCACCCTCCTGCAGAAAGCAATGCTCAGAGAAGCATGTGGCTGGAACCCAGCAGCCACGAACACTCCAAACAGCCCAGGACTTGGTGCCTGGGTTCTGACGAGGGAGGATTGAGGTGCTGTACCTCTGCAGTCCCTGCCATCAGCATACAGAAATCAACTGTGTTTCCACATCTTAGCAGCAAACCGTGGGCTACAAACTATTAAAAAATACCATTAATCATAGCATTAGAACACATAAAATACTTAGGCATACATTTAATTAAATGTGCAAGACTTCCATACCCCAAAATAGATAACATTGCAGATAAAAATTACAGTAGACCTCAGTAGATATATAATCCGAATGTCCTATATGTTTTAAGGAATTTGCTTCTGTCATCAGAACGTTTCCCAAAGGCCAGTAGTGGTGGCCGTGTTCATGGAGAGGACTCAGTATTTTTAAGATGCCAATTTGTCTCTACATTGATTTATATAGCCCAAGACATCCCTATAAAAGCCCCAGTATACCTTTTTGTGGAAATTTATGAAATGATTCTAAAATTAATGTGAAAATGTAAAGAACATAGAATAACCTAAGCAGTCTTTAAAAGAAGAGAAAAAAACGGAGGACTCTATCTAGATTTACTACCTTACAATGATCAACACAGTGTAGTGTTTGCTTAAGGACAGGCAAAATGATCAATGGAACAGAGGAGAGAACAGAAATCGATCCACCCATATATAGACAGTGGTTTTGTTTGTTTGCTTGTTTGTTTGTTTCCAAAGGATGTCAAGATAATCCATTGGAGAATGAATGATCATTTCCACTACCGATGCTGGAATAATTGCATATCCAAGTTTATTAAAATAATCATCATTATCTCAATTCCTGCTTCACACCATAGACAAAAATAAATACGAGATGGATTAGATGGATTATAGACTTCATCCTAAAAGCTAAAATTATAAAACTTCTAGAAGAAAACAAAGGAGAATAACATTATCAACTTAGGAGAAGTAAAGATTTCCTGAATAGCACCAGAAAGCATTCATGATAAATTGGACTTCAAGATTAAAAGCTTCAGGTCTTTAGAAGACATTATTAAGAAAATGAAAAGGTAAACCACAGATCAGTTTAAAAATATTCACAGTACACATATCCTAATGAAAATCCCCTGTAAATCAATAATAAAAGAGCTCAATTAAAAAAAAATAAGTAGAAGACTTGAATAGACATTATTTTCTTTTCTTTTCTCTCTCTCTTTTTTTTTTTTTTTTTTTTTTTTTTTTTTTTTTGTTTTGAGACAGAGTCTTGCTCTGTTACCCAGGCTGGAGTGCAGTGGCACAGTCTTGGCTCACTGCAATCTCCACCTCCCGGGTTCAAGCAATTCTGCCTGCCTCAGCCTCCCCAGTAGCTGGGATTACAGGTGCCCGCTACCAAGCCTGGCTAATTTTTGTGTTTTTTAGTAGGGACGAGGTTTTGCCATGTTGGCCAGGCCTGGTGTTGCACTTCTGACCTCACGTGATCTGCCCACCTCAGCCTCCCAAAGTGCTGGGATTACAGGTGTAAGCCACGATACCTAGCCAGAATAGATGTTTTAAGAAAAGAACATATATGAATGTCCAACAAATACATGCAGTAGTGCTAAATGCTCTGAGTTCAGGGAAGGAGACGTTGACTCCCACTGGGATGGCGCTTTTTGTATTGGCAAGCGTGGGGCAACTGAAACTCCTGGGCATTGAGGACAAAACATAAAATGGGGAAACCACTTGGAAATGGTTTGGCAGTTTCTTATGAAGTAAAAAGGACGAGCCTATCACCCAATGATCCAACTCTTAAATTTTATCCAAGAGAAATGAGAATAAATCCACACAAAAGACTTGTTTTATTCATGATCCAATACTGGAACCATCCGGAAGTCACCAACAGGTGAATGTAGGACAGATGTACCACGGCTCATCAACAGAAGGAGAAACTTCTAGTACCTGCAGCAGGTGGAGGTCACCAGTCATGCTGTGTGGACAAAGCCAGGCTTGAAGGAGCACCCTCTGCAGGATTCTGTCTGCAGGAGGTTCCAGAACAGGGGAAAAAAAGCCGTGACCACCAACATTGTATCTGGTTTCTCACATGGGTTGTGGGAATGGCACGCAAACAAGAATGAGAGGGGATGAGGATATTCCCTCTCTTGTTTAGGGCGCACATGTTTGCCAAAAGTCATGGAATGTCTTACTTGAAATCTGTGCCTTTATTAAATGCAAATTATACCTCAATGCAGTGGATTAAAAAATGAAGTGAAATATGTACTTTTCCCTCCACCTCAAGGCTGCTCCATGACCTCTCCTGCCTGCCTCCCAGGTTCCTCCCACACTGGTCCCCACCCTCTAGTCAGCTGGTCCTCAGGTCCATGGAGCTGCTCACATTTGCACTGTGTGCATGTGCATGGCTCCACCTAGGCAGCTCTCCTGCCATGCATCTGCACAGACAACCATCGAGCATGTTCTGAGTGTGTGTGGGGGTGTGTATTGTTTAATTCAAGACAAACATTAATCAAAAGTAAGACATGGTATTTCCTAGTAGTTAAAGATGTAAATTCTGGAACCTGGGTTCTTACCCTGGCTTTACCATTTACCAGCTGAACAACTATAGATGAGTCACTCAATTTCTCTCTGCCTCTGTTTCCTCATCTGTGAAATGGGTATGACAATACCTACTTTACAGAGAGCTGCAGGAAGGGTTCAGTGAGTCAGTGCCTGTGAAGTGCCTCCAGCAGCATGGAGCACACACGACACTCCGGTTCAGTGTCGTTGGCCCATCTAAGGGTTGTCCTTCTAATTCAACACCGGCAGGATTCAAAGGAATAGCGGTGAACTTAGGGTTATCTGTAGTTCAATAGCCATGAACTTCAGGTTATTCACTTGAGGTGACCTGGGCTTTATCCTCAATTCTGCTAGCAGCCAGTTGGGTGGGCTTACAAAAGCGACGTGCCTGGGGCTCATTTCTTATCTACCAGAGGAGGCTTAGGCTGGATTCCTGCTTTTAAATTATAGTTCTTCAAGGCCACATTTAATATATTTATTTACTACTTACTGAGTATTTTTCTTTAAATCAAGCTTTCTTTTTTAACTTGGTTATCTCTAACCTCATCCTACACTATAATATCAATAAAAGCAAGGGTTTGATTTGTTAATTAAAGACTTTTTTTCTTAATACACATTGAAAGCATTGTTTGAATACCAGGAAGAAAAAAACTTAACTGTTTGTTCCCGGGTTTTCTCAAACCGTCTCATGTGTCACCAGTTATGTGCATGTTGGGATAACAGGGCTGGATGACAGCTAAGCGCTCTCCTGGCCCAAGGCTCCTGGAGCCTCTGCAGTGCTGCTAGGAGACCCAACAGCCTCAGCTGTGCTGGGAAAGAGAAACCACCGAGGCAGCAGCACGAGGCAGCTCAGAGATGGCTATGCTCAGGATGCCCAGGGTGCCTGGGGTGATCCAGGCTGGATGGTGATGAGGACGGAGTTTCTATGGGAGACAGTTACAAAAACACAGAGAGAGGAAGAAAACGAGCTGCATGAATCTCTTCAGGACAGAGTGTTTCATTGTCTAGTATTATCTAACATGACAACTGGGAAAAAAGAAAGCCCTTAGAATCCCAACGTGGCACTTGGCTGTATATGTTAATAATAATCACTCCCTATTGCTATTAAGTGAGCTGAATATGTATGGGATGGCTGTTGCTTTGTCTCTCACAACCAGGCTTTACTTCCCTATAAGCCAAAGGCACAGAGGGATCACATTGTAGGCGAAGTGATCCTCCCAGATTCAACATCCTTGCCCAGCAATGCACGCTTGTGCTCTGATGCATCAGAATCTCTGTGTATTTCACAAAACCCTCAGACATGCTTCAGATTAAGGAGGAGAATGACATGATAGGAAGCCAGGAAAATGGGCAAAGACAAGCTCATTTAGAGTGGGGGTTGACAAACATTTTCTGAAAAGAGACAGAAATAAAATATTTTAGGCTTTGCGGGTCATATAGTGTCTGTCACAGCTACTCAACTCTCCCTTTATGGCTCATGGAAGCAGCCTCAGATAACTTGCAAATTAAATGACATGCCTATGCCCCGATGAAATCTTATTTACAAAGCTGTCTCCCTCCGAGCTAGGTGTGGTCTTGTGCCACATTCACTAGCAACCTTGGAACCTACCAAAGGAGACCGCAACTGCAGAAAGGCCCACTTCCTCACTGGTTAAGGACTAGGTAGGGCCGGACTCCTGAACTGAGATAGAGGAAAACCTTGCTGTGTAAGCTACCACTAACCTTGGCTTTCTCAAACACGCAGCTGAGCCTAATCCCAGCCAATACAACCTCCTTTCCACCCAAGGACCTAGGCTCCAGGGCCACAAGGGCTGGGTCTGACTCTACCTTTGTATCTCCCATCCCCCAGGTTGCAGCCCAGTGCACAATGAAAATGTGTCCGCTCTTGATAAAATAGGAGATTTCTTCCAGTCCTGGAGAGCAAAAGTCAAGGTTAACTTCTTTCTTCCTTTCTTTCCTTTTGGTTGGTTTCTTTAAAATAACAGCTTTATTGAGGTATAACTCACAAATTCAGGTACCATAAAGTTCACTTTTAAAATACAGTTCAGTGGTTTTTAGGATAATTGGGCCTCATTATTCCTAGATTCCATATTTGCAAATTAGCCTGCTTGCAACAATTTCAGTTCATTTCTTTTTACTCCTCTTTGTCCCCAAAGGTAAAACTGGGCCCAGTCTCTCTGAACACTGCCAGGTGCACTGTAAGTGGCACCACTCTACAAAAGGTTTTACTCAAAGCAGGGCTATCCATGGCTAAACTGTGCTAGACCCAGGACATTTCTAACCTGATTCCCTCTGCCAACAAGTGGGGCATTCACAGATGGCTTCCGAGACCCCACTGGCCCCTAAAACATAAGGATGGGATGTGACGGGGGCCCAGGTGCTGAGTGAATGTAAGGCCCGGAGACCTATGGCGGCCCGTCTGAGCAGAAGACGGTCAGCCTATCCTTGTTTGAGTCTTTGATTTGCAGCTTTTCAAAAGGTAACTGAAGTTATCTAACAGCTGTTTGTGTTGTAAATGCAGGAAGAAACAGAAATATGTTTTCCAATGTGTGCTGCCTTATCTTGCTCAATCTGAACCAAATCGGGCATCACCAGAGTTTAACACGCAAAACAATAGGGAGGTAGCTGCCGAAAAACCACCTTTCTTTGCCATTGGCTCCTCGTTGAAACAAAATGCCTTTCCCACCTTTTCAGTGTCGGAAATGGAGCTCAAGGTTATTACAGGATTAAGAGGCCCTTGCTCCCCACCCCCACTTGCCTTTCCCTTTATCATCAACTCAACCACAAGGGGCTGTGGCTCACTGTCTGCCTCACAATTGAAACCCTGGCTCACGGATCCGTCTTTTCCCGGGAGACCTTCTTCCCTAGAACTGCATCTGTGGCCACGAGCTGACATAGGTCCTAGGAGTGAGTGTGAAATTGACCAAGAAGTAGGATGGGTTGGGGGCAGGAACATGGGATGGGGAGAGGCTGGAGCACCTGTTCTAGTCCCGTGTGCCTTCGTGTGCAGGAGGGTCTGCTGCTGGTTTGTGTCTGACTGGTGTTCAGAGGGCAGGTTGCTGGTTTGTGTCTGACTCATGTTCAGGAGGGCAGGCTGCTGGTTTGTGCCTGGTATCATAGGCATTTCTGGAAGTGCCTAGCGGCCCCCAGATATTGTGGACTGAGGCCTATCCTTCAGGCCACAGTGAATTCCCTAGGCTGGCCAGCACCAGGTGGAGAGAGTCCTGCCCTGACACTGCACATGGATAGAAGAAGAGAAAATGCCTCCTTCCTTTTGAGGTCATAAACAGAGACAGCAGCAGCCCGGGATTTCCTGTGGAAAGGCCCCAAATGAATTATCACGCCCACTCACAGAGAAACGTCCAGCATGGCGCAGGTGGAATTGACTGCCTGGTATCAGAAAGGTTCCACAGGAGCTGACCTCTGGCCCCCAGGGCCTCTGTAATTCTGGCTGAACTGAGCACACGCCTTCGCCTCTGGCTTCTCCAGCTCCAGAAGCTGATGGCTGTTCTAGGCCTGGCCACTTGGAGCAGAACAGCCCCTTTGGCTCAAAGATGGGCCCTCCTGGGACTTCTACAGGAAGTGAATCCCAGAAAGAAGATTACCCATCCTTCCGTGCTGTCTGACACTCTAAATTAAGTCAGTCTGTTGCCTGGGGGGGTCACCTTTGTCACCCCAAGAAGACAGCTGGAGTGAGGATGATGCTACCCTCTAGGAAACAGAAATTAGAGACAGAGTGACATCTCTGAGCCCCTGGGTACAGTGCGGCAGAAGCTTTTCAGTTGACTTTTCAGTCTTGTGAGCCTACAAACTCCTGTGACTCTCCTAGTCACTGCTGTCACTAATCACTGAGAGTCCTGTCTGGTTCAATCACCAAGGACAATGACATCTTCGGGCCTCACTGTCCCATAGGTTTGTGTTAAATGGTGTCACCACGGTGACCTGTCAGGTCTCTTTCTAGGAGAAGCAAGAACATGCATTTCAGTGGTCCAGGCACTTCCTACAGGTGGACAGGATCGAGTCCATGAGGAACAGCTCTTGAGGGTGATGCCCCAGACCTGGGGGGCACAGAGAGCATCCCCCCTCCATTCCTGACTCCTCAGAACTCACTGTGCCACACACTTCAGGGACTGGCGGAATCGCAGAAAACCAGACAGGGATGGGAGGGGAGGCAAACACAGTGCTGCACAGACTCCCACTGAACAAAATGTGATTGCTTGTTTATTTGCCCTTCTCCAGCTGTTCCAGATGACCATCTGGGAACCCACAACAATTAGACATTGGTTAGCTGGATCCTGCCAGAAAGCAAGCGTCTCCATCATGTTATAAACAGTCCAAGGCTCAGTCTAGAAAACATGGACTGAGACAGTGCAAACGTCACGCCTGCGGTACAGCCTGTGGGTCTGACACTCAGCGCTCCAGACGCTGCTCTTGACGGGAACGAGTGTGGAAATTCAAGAGGCAAGCATCTTGCCCGCCCACTGCACTCATGCCAGCCCTTCCTTCTGCCAGCTGTCTTGTCGTCTCGGTCCTCCTAGCACTCTACTTCCCAGGAAATGTCACCCAAGTACACCATGGGAAGGCAACACTAGTTTTTATTCATTTTCTGGGAAAATTCTGTGAATTTTTGGTGAATTTTCAAAAGGCACCAGACCTCATTTTGAATGAGAAAATCACCCAATAGAACAGAGCGAGGTTGGGTCCCCCTGCCTTATGACTATATTGAGGTAGATTTTACATCTCATAACATTTACCCATTTCGAGTATACAATTCAATGATTTTTAGTAACTTTACCAAACTGCTAAAAATTACATCACTATAAACCAGTTCCAGACATTTTCATCTCCCCAATAAGATCCCTCGCACCCATCTGCAGTCACTCCCTATGCCCACCCCCAGCCACAGGAACCACCAATCTACTTCTTGTCTCTATGATTTGACTTTCTTGGACATTTCATATAAATGGAATCATAACAGTTGGTCTTTTGTGTCTGGCTTTCGTTCCTTAGCATGAGGTTTTCAAGTTTCAACCATCCTATAGCAGGTATCTGTGCCTTGTTCCTTCTATGGCAGAATAATATTCTGTGGTACGGATGGACCATATTTGTCTACTCATCCACGAGTTAATGGGCATTTGGGTTGTTTCTAGTTTGGGGCTATTGTAAATTTGTGAGCTAATCTTTTTGTAAACCTATGCTATGCGTCTCTTGAATAGGTGCTGAGGAGTGAAACTGCTGGGTCTTAAACAACAGGATTGTTTTGCAAGCAGCAAGGCACTTGATTCTAAGGTCTTCAAGTTCATCTAACAAGGTGCCTCAGACCACAGGTTCTGCTCTTGAGCCCCGGCTTGGCCATTTTTGAGCGAGTGTCAGCTTGAGCTGGTCATTTAAGCCTTTAGAACCTCAGTGTTCTCAACTGCAAAGTGGGAGTAATAGGAGCCCAGCAATCACTTAACTACTCCAAGTAAGAGTTTGCAGAAGGCAGGTCAGCCTCCTTTGGTGTTTTTAATTAGTTTGCATTCCTGCTTTGCTTGTCCTTGACTTGGAGATCTTATGTCTTTGGAAACTGCCTCATGTGCTTGTCACTCACTGCCTCTCACTTGGCACCTCTGTGCATGCACACCAGGCTGTTATGACAGTGCACCCCTTGGGCCAGTTTTCCTACCCTGCCTCCTTCTGATTGCAGCTGCTGTGACCTTGAGATTCTCCTGGGTTCCTCCATTAGTAGCTGTTCTGTCAGCTGTCACATTGTCATTGTCCATTATCTTTATTTTGCTAATACTCATCTTGTGTTCTAAATGATGCATTAAAAAAAGAAATGCTCGATCTGTACAATGAAAACTGTAAAACACTGATGCAAGAAATAGAAGGCAACACCAAAAGATGAAAAGATATTCTATGTTCATGGTTT
The DNA here is from genome assembly GCF_001698545.2 of Rhinopithecus bieti. Classification (NCBI taxonomy): domain Eukaryota; kingdom Metazoa; phylum Chordata; class Mammalia; order Primates; family Cercopithecidae; genus Rhinopithecus; species Rhinopithecus bieti. The sequence continues at coordinate 971,380 of NW_016810038.1, read as the reverse complement.
GGAAGAATTAATATTGTTAAAAAATATCCATACTACCTAAAGCAATCTACAGATTCAATGCAATCTCTATCAAAATATCCATGGGATTCTTCATATCAATAGAAAAAAAAAACCCTAAAATGTATATAGAACCACAAAAGACCTAGGATAGCCAAAGCTATCTTGAGCAAAATGAACAAAACTGAATAATTACATTACCTGACTTCAAATTATACTACAGAGCTATAGTAAACAAAACAGTATGGTACTGGTATGAAAACAAACACATAAACCAATGGAACAGAATAGATAACCAAGAAACAAATCCATACATCTATAGTGAACTCATTTTCAACAAAAATACCAAGAACATACCCTGGGGAAAGGACAGTCTCTTCAACAAGTAATGCTGGCAAAACTGGATATCTATATGCAGAAGAATGAAACTAGACCCCATCTCTCTCCATATACAAAAATAAAATAAAAATGGATTAAAGACTTAAGTCTAATACCTCAAACTTTGAAACTACTTAAAGAAGATATCAAGGAACCTCTCTAGGATATCAGTCTGGGCAAGGGTTTCTTGAGTAATACCCTACAAGTACAGGCAACCAAAGCAAAAAGTAGACAAACGGGATCACTTCAAGTTAAAAGGCTTCTGTGCAGCAAAGGAAACAATCAACAAAGTGAAGAGACATCCCACAGAATGGGAGAAAATATTTGCAAACTATCCATGTGACAAGAGATTAATAACCAGAATATATAAGGAGTTCAAACCACCCTATAGGGAAAAAATCTAACAATCTGTTTTAAAAATGGAAAAAACTATCTGAATAGATGTTTCTCAAAAGAAGACATACAAATGGCAAATAGGTATACTAAAAGGTGCTCAGTATCAGTGATCATCAGAGAAATGCAGATGGAAACTACAATGCGATATCTTACCTCAGCTAAAATGGCTTTTAGCCAAAAGACAGACAATAACAAATGCTGGCAAGGATGTGGAGAAAAGGGAAGCCTTGTACACTGTTGGTGGGAATGTAAATTAGTACAACTACTATGGAAAACAGTTTAGAGGTTCCTCAAAAAACTAAAAATAGAGTTACCATACAATCCTGCAATCCCACCGCTAGGTCTATACCTAAAAGAAAGAAAATCGGTATATCAAAGAGATATCTTGCACTGCCGTATTTGTGGCAGCACTGTTCACTATAGCCAAGATGTGGAAGCAATCTATGGGTCCATCAACAGACAGATGGATAAAGAAAATGTGCTACATATACTCAATGGAGTACTATTCAGCCATAAAAAAAGAAAGAGATCGTGTTATTTGCAACAACATGGGTGGAACTGGAGGTCATTATTTCAGTGGGTTAAGTGAAATAAGCCAGGCACAGAAAGACAAATTTTGCATGTTATCACTTATTTGTGGGAGGTAAAAATTAAAACAATTAAAGATAGTAGATAGTAAAGATCAAGTAAAGATAGTAGAATAGTGGTTACCAGAGGCTGGGAAGGTTAGTTGGGGGGAATGATGGTTAATGAGTATAAAAATATAGCTAGATGGAATAAATAAGACCTAGTATGTGATGGCACAACAGGGTGACCACAGTTAACAATAATTAAAATTTACATTTAAATTATATACAATTTAAATTGTACATTTAAAAATAACTAAAATAGTATAATTGGATTGTTACACAAAGAAAGGATAAATGCTTGAGGTAATCACATACCCACATGATTGAGGGTAAGTCACCTTTATCCTGATGTAATTATTACGTGTTGTATGCCTGTTAAAATATCTCACATACTTTGTAAACAGATACACCTACTATATGCCCACAACAACTTTAAATAATTTTTTTTTAAAAATAGAAATCCTGATTCTCTTTCCAGCTGTTTTTCTGGCTGTTCTTCTTCCTTTTGTCAAAGAATACCTGGCTTACTATTTTTTTAAGGAAGTAAAATTTAACCTCTAGCTAGTGTCAAAACAGTGCTTCACAAAAGATAAATATATGTGGATCTCAAAATTTAACTTCCCGATATACTTAATGAAACTGACCTGCAGACAGTAGAAACCACAGCTGATGAATGGGAATTGAATTAAGAAGATTTCTTTGACCCTAGAACCTTGAATTTTCTTAAATTATATGTATGTATGTATGTGTATGTATATATATATAT
>NW_016810038.1:930359-968873 GCF_001698545.2 Rhinopithecus bieti | reverse complement strand
TATATATATATATATATATATATATAATTTTTCCTGGTGGGCCATGGAGAGGGCAGAGAGCCTATCAGACCCACCTAGATCCCTGAATTCTTAGGCACATACAAAAGATGTTTTTAGCCTTGAATAAATCAGACGCCTTTTAGGTAACAAACAGAAATGAAAACAATAAAAACTGTTTCTGAGCTTAGAAACAGTAGCTTAGAAGTCTGTGCCACAGGGTGCTCTAAACGCCTTTTTTTTTTTTTTTGCATCTAATCCTGCAATGGTGCTACGAGAAAAGTACAATTGGTATTTCCATTTGACAGATGAAGAACTGAGGCCCAGAGGGACTAAGACATTTGCCCAAAGTTACACAGCTTCACAGTAGTGAAATCCACAAGCCTATGCCTCCCGTGGCTCCCACTTTCAGTTACCCAAAACACACACAGAAGCCCACGGATCTTTCCACTGAATGCGGTCCTGCAAACACTCCCAAAATCCAAAATCCGCAGGCTAATCTCACTCCCTACCAAATGGGAGCAGGAAACTTTTACCAGAAACTCATTTCTTTTACAAGTTTTTCACTTAGATTATTTTCTAATCTTGATTAAAAACACAAATATAAAATAAATGGCACACTGGATAGACCAAACATCGACACACGCTACATGTATATTCACTCAGGAAATACAATTTCACACGTAAATTAATTTCAGGCAACGTAAAGCATAGCTGGTGACTCCAGCTTTCATCTGAATCACATGCCATTTCCCTTTCCTGTCCCACTTCCCCTGAATTGACAATAGTAGCTGATGTTCATTGAGAGGTTTCTATGTGCCAGACAGTACTTTGCATTCTCTCTTCCTCACTTCAGCCCTCTGAAATCAGCGCTGTTATTAGCACCTCCTTGTATAAAGAGAAAACAGAAATTCAATAAGCTAAAGAACTTCCCCCAAGGCACACAGCTAATAGGTTGAGAATCCGAGGTTTGAACCCAGAACCTTAGATCCAGCAGCCAGGCTTAGTCCCTTTATTAAACAGCCTAATCGCTCCATGGGGGCATGGCACCTCTTTCTGCAACATGCATTCATTCAACACCTGTTCCTCAATTTCCCATAAGAGCTGGGCATATTGCCAGGGGACACAGCGGTGGCCAGACCTCAAGGACTTAAGAGCAGGGGAAACAAACAATTTGAACTTGATCCCAACAGTGTGTGATGAGATTTATCAGGAGAAACATCAGTGCTGTAAGAACACATACAGGAATCCTGGGAGACCTCCCTAAGGAAGAGACTCCAGGTAACAGCTAAAGTTCAGAGATGCATGGGAGTCACAGGCACATCTGCATCTCAGGAAGGTCGTACTGGCTGCCTGGCAGAATTCGCATCAGAGGGAAAAAGAGGGTTAGAGTACACAGGAGAGGCGGGCTGAGAGGTGTCTGGGTGACCTGGATGTCTGGGGGAGGGGAGGAACAATGCCATTCAAGGGATACTTGACTTGGGAGACAGACTTGGCAAGAATTGGAGATTGAGTGGATAATGAGGACAGGATGAGAATTATTAGGCTTGGAAACATTTGGAGACTTGCACAAAGAAAAACAAAACTACCGATTTCGTTTCCAATAATGCTAAAGCTTAATTTCTGCCATCTTGAATTCCCAACTGGTGTTCCAATCCCAACACATATCACAACCCAGTCCCAAATCTTGGAATGACTCCCCCACTGACTCCCAAAGTCCTCTTTCCTTAACACGCCCTTCAAGATCCTCCACATACTGCCCCTACCCTTGCTGTCAGTCTGTCTGTCCATCCATCCATCGATCCATCCATCCATCCATCCATCCATCCATCCATCTATTTGACTCTGGCATAAACAGATTAATCATTTAAACCAAAGCACAATTCCAACAGCAACAAGAGCTGAGAATGAAGGTCCTCCATGCCACAGCAGTGGGGTATAGAAGAGGCAGGTCTGACATGGCTAGAAAGGCTGTTACCATAGCTCCACTTCTCATTCCCTGCACCCAGGGCAACTCAGCTCCCTCCCCCAACAGGCCTTTGCCTTTGCTCCTCCTTTGCCCTGATGACAGGACTTCCTGGAGCTGCCTCCTGCTCTCACTAGGTAATAGCTCTGTGTTCTTCAATCTGGAAACCCACTAGGACTCTGAAATTATACAGTATCCCTATCACCCTAGGGACATTGCAATCCAGACCCAAATCCTGCCCTCATGGAGCAGACAAGCTAGATGAGAAAGAAAGACATGAATCTGAGATGCACACAAACATAGTGACTGTGACAAGAGCTACCAAGGGGAGGGGTGTGGAGCCCTGAGGACATGAACAGGACTCGAGGAAGTCAGGGGTGTCAGGGAGAGCTTCCCCCAGATGAAAGTCTGAGATGTGTGTCCTTGAAATGGCATTCCCCTGAAACTTGGTTTCCTTGTCTATAAAATGGGGGGGGGGCATCATAGAAAATACCTCTCTGAGTTGCTATAATAGCAATTAAATGGAATAATAAATATCAGCTCCTTGACCCAGAGCAAGTGCTCAAAAGATGCTCGTTCTTATTGTTCATTACTCGCCTGCTTCTGTGTCAAACATTTGTGGAGCTGAATCCTTCAAAGGTGTGTTTCCTTGAAGGTCTCACATGCCTTAGCAGCAAATGCAATCAGAGAACCGGTCCACAACAGAGGCTGTAACAGATGGGGACAGGGTTCCTGAGTTCTGGAAGCAGAGCCTAAGCAATTGTCCCGTCTGTAAGTGAGCGATCATCGGGGCACGTGGGTGCCAACTGACACCTGCTACCTGGCTTCCTCAAGCTCTTCTAACACAGGCTCTCATTTACCAAAGTAAAATTAAACATTTCCAATTTATGGAGAGAGGGGGCTTAATGTTGACTATGTTTACTTGTCTTCGGCTGGAGTTGTGACGCTTCACGTAGTGACAGCCAGAACTCCCGAGAACATGTGTGGTAGTTGTTTCTTCTGAATTCTGTCCAACTTGTTGGCATCATTGGATGCCAACTTCCCCTGAACAGTGGGAGGAGTTGGCACGCCCATCTCATCCGTGCAGGACGAAGAGAGGCCTGCCATTCCCAGTGCTCTTGGAGATGCTTGCTTTTCCCAAGGTGGCCTCCGTCAGCTCTCAGACGCTCTAGGAGCTTGTGGCCAGAGAGGTGCTGACCTGACTATTGGGCAAGGCTTGTGGAAAGGGGATGAGGGACAGAAACTGAGCAGAAATAACAAAGGCCATTCCTGTGGCCTGTGGGAAGTGCTCAGAAGAAGCTCTCTCCCAAGACCCTGCCGCACCTGGATGTTCCTGCTTGGAGCGAGCACCTTCCTCCATGCTGTTAGTCACAGCTCAGGCTGATCCTGGCAAGAATTAAAGTCCTTCACACCCATTACCTTCACAGACTAGCAGGGACACTTTGTAAGACATCCACAGCTCACCTCTTCCTTGTGTTCATGCACCCATGCATTTATTAAACAAGTAGTCACAGCTGCCTGTTACATCCTCAACTCCGCAAACAGATGCAGATAAAATGAGGAAGAGAAATAGACCCAAATCCTGCCCTTGTGGAGCAGACGATCTAGATGAGAAAGGAAGACATGAATCTGAGATGCACAAAAACATAATGACTGTGACAAGAGCTACCAAGGGGAGGGGTGTGGAGCCCTGAGGACATGAACAGGACTCAAGGAAGTCAAGGGGGTCAGGAAGAGCTTCCTGGAGGAAGAGGCATTTGAGCTGAGGTTTGAAAATTCAGAAGCCATGAACCAGATGAAGAAAAGAAGAAATAACATTCTCAGTGGAGGAAAGAGCTTACTCAAACTCCCCAGGAAAGAAGGAAAGGAGGGGCTGACAAAGGTGTGCCCAAGTGAGCTTCCTTTTGGAGCAATAGTCTTGACAGCCACAAACATCTTCTTTCGACTCCTTTACTACTTTCTCTTGGCCGAGCTCATCGTGTTGTGACTTCCCTCTTGGCCTCCAAATTGCTCTTACCTGTGGTCTTGCAATAAATGGCCTGTTCAGTTGGCAACCCGACATGTCTGTGGGTTTGACTCCATGCATACAGTTCAGTCTGTTCTGTTGACGTGCATGGATTAGACAACCAGGACACCCAAAAGCAAGACACAGATCTCGGTTCCAGAAAACCTGAGATGGTTGAGGCGGCTGACAGGGACTGTTTGGCACAGATGACATCAAGAATTCCAGAAAAGATAAACATTAGGCATCTCCTCCACTACTGACCACTGGATAAGGAATTTCTCTGACTTACGTAAACCTGGGGTCACAATGAAATTCTTTGAAGATGAACCCGAGACTTCACGTTGCTACCAGAGCTTTAAGATAAGAAATCACATCTAGCTTCAAAAAACTACCCCACATTGTAAAGGCCAGCTTTAGCTTCAACTTTTTCATGTTATCCTGGTTTCTGAGGAGATAGGAAAACAGAAACTACAATTAATAGTTAATTAATTAGTTATGATGAGCTAGCACTACACTATGTAATTGACACATGGTAACTTAAATAACTCATAAAACAACCCCATAAGGTAGGAACTCTTATTATATCCACTTGTCAGATGAGCATATTGAGGCTCAGATAAGTGAAGTCACTTGCCCATACATGGGTCAGTTGGTAAGAAAGGGGTAGAACTTGGGTTTGAAGCTCAGCTCCCCAAGAACTCACCTTCTCTGAATTCTGCACTCCGAGATCCTTCCTACCTTGGGGACCATGCCCCAGGTTGACTCATTCATTCATTTATTCACTCATTTCTTTGGCGAATATTTATTGTGCTCCTAGTATGTTTTAGGCCCTGTTCCAAGTGCTTAAGATAAAATAAACAAGCCTACTATGGTCTGAATGTTTATGTCCCCACAAAATTCCTATGTTGAAATACTAGCCTCCCATGGGATGGTATTCGGAGATGGGCACTTTGGCAGGTGGTTAGGTCATGAGGGTAGAGCCTTGTAAATGAGACCCAAGAGAGTTCCCTCACTCCTTCCACCATGTGAGGACACAGCAAAAGAACGGTTGTCTATGAACCAGGAAGCAGCCCTCACCAGGCACCAAATTTGCCAGCACCATGATCTTGGACTTCCCAGCCCCTTGAACTGTGAAGAAATGGACTAAGGTGAACCTGACACAAATTCCTGTCATTTTGGAACTCACAGTTTCATGGGAGTTGACAACAAGAAGCCAAATGAATAGGTGAAATACACAGTGCACAGGAACCTATGTGGGGAACTCAAGCAGGACAGGGGGTAGGAAGTTTTGGGGTGGAGAGGGGAGGCCACTTCATGAAGGTGAGAGAGTATTAGGTGTGTTTCCTCCTTACATGAGACAATTTCCAACAAGATTCACATCTGGAATAATGGAGAGGGTGGTGTATTAAAAATGCTAAACATTCATTCAGATATTTCTTGAGTGTCTGCTTTGTACTGGGCACTGATATATCACTCAACAAAATAAAGATGGCTCTGTCTTAAGCTTCCGGTCCCGTGTGGACAGCCCAAAAGTAGGGAGCAGACGAGATAAACCATCATTGACTCCATAGGACGAGGCATGGCACAGAGTGTGATGAGTGCTGGGGGAGTGGGTTGAAATTGTTTTGTGGGGGTGGACAAGGCCTCTTTTAGAAGATGACAACTGAGTGAGGGGGAAGAAGGAGAGGGAGAGGATTGTGTGGACACTGGGGAAGGGGAAGGACATTCAGGGCAGAGGACCAACTAGAAGAAGGTCTCAAGGTGGGGCTTGTTCCAGGTGTGTGTGTGGAGTAATGAGGAAGCTGGTGAGGTGGGGCCAAAGTGAGGCTGATGGGCAAAGAGGAGAGAAGGTCTGAGCCTTATTTACTCAGCAAGCATGCCAAGCGCTAGCCTGACCTGACCTGACTGCTAACCTTTCCAGAGTCCTTCATGCATACCAGGGGCTGTGTTTAAATCATCTTAAAGGTATGTTCATTTTATAGATGAGGACCCATTTTACAGATGAGGAAACTGAGGCTTAGGCTAAAAGCAAACTTTCCAAAGTCTCGCAGAATGTAGCCAACACCAGGCACAAATGAAATCCTCCCTGGCACTCACTGGGGGTCCCGAATGCTTGGCGAGCCTGCATCCCCAGGCATCCAGGAGACAGCAGGGAATGGAGAATGGGTGGCCCTTTCCATGGGCCCTGGAGCAGCTGGGGAGGCAGAGCTGACAGGAACAGGGCTGCAGGGAGTTGGTGCCCTGATGTTGGGGAGCTACCTAGCTGGGTTGAAACCCAGGTGAAGGACACAGTGCATACAGGCCGTAGGGCTTGCCTTCTTCCTTCCCTCTGGGAAGCAGACTGAGCTCACCCAGAGAAGGCCTTCAAATCGACACCCAGGCCCTCCCCTGGCGGGAGGCAGGGAGAGATGGTGGACGACGATGAGCCTCTGACGAGGAGCCTGTCAGTCCACTGCTGCTGGAGGGGCTTTATCTCTAAAATACAGTGTTCTGTTAGAAGGTGCACATTTTCACATCTATTAAATTGCTTTGCATGAAAGTGTACTTTCCTGGTACCATAGCAACCGTGCTTCCTAATCTGATTTAAATTTTTTGCCTTGTGCTGTAAAAGCTAATGCCACACTTTCTGAAGTCAGTGGCTGTGCCGTGCACAGGCTGTCCATTTTTGAGAAAAGAAAAATAATCATCCTTGGCTAAAATCACCAGCACCACCCCGCCCCACAGGTGGCTGTTCTATGCGAACGGTTACAGACATAGGTGCCAGCATCTCCACCGCTTCCCAGTGGGTAATTGTCATCAGATTATTGAACCCCTTGGAGCCTCAGTTTCTTCATCTAAAAATCAGAAATTAAAATATTTCTGCCTCACAGGGCTGTCAGAAGGGTTAAACGACATGAAGCATAGGAGGGACTTAGTTCTGCATCTGACATTTATTAAGTGCTAAGTAAACAGTAACTAGGAATCTTGTCTTCCTCAATCCCGCTCCTTTATTAAGAGTAATGATTGACTACTGGCGATGTTGCCAGGCTGACTCTGAAATCCATTACTCTCAGTAGCGGCTGCAATGCGGCTTTCCATTTACTGCTTGTCTTCCTCACTATAATATTCCAAGAAGGTGCTCAGCGGTTATTTGAGGAAGGGATGAAAGGCAAGGCTGCCTTTGCATATCATGCTGTGCTGTTTCCCTGTGTCAGGCAGGTCTTCCTCTCTCAAAATCCACCCGCATGGATCTATTTGGCTTCCCTTCAACAATGCCAGGCACGATCTGGAGGCCTTGGGTAGGCACTCGCTGTGGTCCTCACTCCCAGGGGGCTGCAGCCCTGTCTCGGACAACCTTGCTCACACTCTGGTGGCATGTAGGATGCTGTTAGTGGGAGGGTTATGGACACATCATGTCCCTGTCACGCAGCTGAGAGTTACATCCCTTAGATTCAGTGAGGATGGGCATCTCAGAACCACTCAGCTATGCAGGGCTGAACTCCTCTTCAGTCCAGGGACACAGTGGGCTCCACCCACAGGGGAGCAGAGAGGAAGGGATTCTTGCATCTACACACACAGGGTTTTTTTTTCTTTTACAGAGTCTCGCTCTGTTATGCAGGCTGGAGTGCAGTGGTGCAATCTCCGCCCACTGCAAGCTCTGCCTCCTGGGTTCACACCATTCTCCTGCCTCAGCCTCCTGAATAGCTGGGACTACACGCACTTGCCACCACGCCTGGCTAATTTTTTGTATTTTTAGTAGAGATGGGGCTTCACCAGGTTAGCCAGGATGGTCTCGATCTCCTGACCTCATGATCCACCCTCCTTGGCCTCCCAAAGCGTTGGGATTACAAGCGTGAGCCACCGCACCCAGCCAGGGTTCTTAAACTGGATGGCACATCAGATTCATGGTGGGAGCTGTTAAAATGCATATTTCAGGTATCACGACAGTAATCCTGATTCAGGGGGTTCAGCCTGGGACCCTGGAGCCAGTATTTGCATCTCTCACCCGTAGTTCTTGTGTAGATATCCAGACAGGCACTGTTGAATATCTGTCTTAGTCCATTTGTGCAGCACATCTGCTGAGTACCTGGGCCTTCCAGAGCTGTGGCCTGAGTGCCTGTGGGTGCCTGTGCCCTCCAGAGCTGTGGCCCGAGCCACATCTAGGTCTGGGCCACACAACTGGGGTGGCCCAGGAGTGCTGAGCCTGAATGAGTGGAGCAGAAACTGGAGAGAGCTCTGACCATCAAGCCCTGAGGTCCCACAGGCACCCTGAGACTCCCCTTGAAACCACCCTGCCTTGAAGGCCCTGGCTGTCTGTGACTGTGATGGGCACAGCAACTCAAATACCTTTACGGTCATTTTTCCGTTGTCTTGATGAATCACATCTGGCTTTTCTCTCTCCATACTCATCTACTTGCTAGAGAAATTAATAGCAGGGGTGTCACTTGACCACACTCGGTTTTCCCTCCCGAACACACCTGTTCATTCTTAACATAGCCAGGCTGAAAATTTTCCCAAGTTTTAAGTGTTGCTCCCCTTTTGATTATAAATTCCATCATTAGTTTGTCTCTTCTTACATTTTACTGTGAGTCATCAAAAGAAGTCATGTGGCACTCACAGCACTTGGCTTAGAGATTTCTTCCACCCAGTTTATTACTCATGAGTTCTGCGTTCCACAAAGTGCTACAACATAAACAAAATTTGAGCAAGCTCTTTGCCACTTTATTACAAGGATGGTCTTTCCCTCAGGGTTCAATATCTTGTTTCTCATTTTCATCTGGGACCTCGTCGGACCTCATATTTCTACCAATATTCTGTCCACGACCACCTAGATGATCTCTAAGAAGACTGAGGCTCTCTCTCCAGCTCTCTTCTTCTGAGCCCTCCCCAGAATCACCCCTAACACTCTTTCATGGCAATAGAGATACATGTCTATCTATCTATCTATCTGTCTATCTATCTATCTACCTATCTATCTATCTATCTATCTATTTATATATTTATCTATCTATATATCTATCTATATCTATCTATATATCTATATCTCTATCTATATACCTATCTATCTACCTACCTATCTATCTATATATATTTATATATTTATCTATCTATATCTATATCTATCTATATATCTATATATCTCTATCTATATCTATCTATCTATACATCTATATATCTATCTATACATCTATATCTATATCTATATCTATATCTATCTATATATATATATATATACACATTTTACTTCAAAACTGTTCTCGCCTCTACCCAATACTCAGTTTCAAATTTCAGGTATTTGTGATAGTGACATCCCGCTGCTTGGTACCAGTTTCTGTCTTAAAATGTTTCTGCTGCTATAACAAAATACCAGAGACTGGGGTAATGTATAAACAGCACGAATTAATGGATCATGGTTCTCAAACCTGGGAAGTCCAAGTTCAAGGGGCTTGCAGGCTCAGTATCTGATGAGGGCCTGTTCTCTGCCTCTAAGATGATGCTGTGTCCTCTCCTCACATGATGGCAGGGTGAAAAAGAGGCAGGCAGCTCTCTGGAGCCTTTTATATGGGCACCAATCTCATGCATGAGGGTGGGTTCCTTATGGCCTCCTCACCTCCGCAAGGGCCCACCTTCTAATGACAGCTCCTTGGTGATTGGGTTTCAACCTATGAATTTTGGAGAGACACAAACATTGAAGCCATAACAACATCTTAGAGAGTCTAGATGTTGTTGTATTATTTTAGAAAGTGTTATTTATTGTTTAACTATTTAGAGACAAAATGTTATGATGTTTGTAATGAATATTAAATATATTACGTATACCTTAATATACTCCCGAAGGCAGAAAAGACAAAGTAAGCATACCAGATTTTAATGATCATTTGGGGAACTGTGTGTGGCAGTTCATTATTGTATTCTCCCTATGTTCCTGTATTTTGAAATTTTCATAATAAAAGGGTTTTCTTAATGCTGTGATAAGCTAAAGATCTAAGGAACTCAGAAATCCTTGTAGATCTTCCCAGCTTTCAACTCCAGCCAGAAAATCTGATGTATTTAAATATTGGTGCTCACCTTGTACCTGAAGAAAATTCAGTTCCTAAAGCCTTACTTTTCAAACTTGAGCAGCTGTGGAATGATTTGTTTTTCCTTCTCCTTCTTTCTTCTCTGACTGACACAGTGGCATCACTGGGGGACTGCACCTCATAAGCAAACATGACTACTGTGGCCTGACGTCACGTGCCCTGATGCGATTCTGCAGCTGGAGATTCAGAGGGTTTCATTTTTCCTTCTTCTTCTTCTTCTTCTTCTTCTTCTTCTTCTTCTTCTTCTTCTTTTTCTTCTTCTTTTCATTCCATATGCTGTGGTTTCTGGCACCTCAGGAGAATTTCAAAGGAGAAAACTGTTTTCCCTAACTAGCATGAAAAATGCAAAATCCATGCAGTGTGCACTCTCCCTGCCCCACACACCATGCACACCCACAGGGGGCGCTCTCGGTATGAGCCTCCATGAGGTTCCTCGTGGCTTTGGAGCCCAGAGTGCTCATGACCACAGAATCTGAGGTATCAAAGGGAGGTACTAGGGCCAGTCTCCCCAAGTCTCTCCTGTCTCATCTGCGGACCATTTGGATGGTGCTTCAGCCTCTTTGTAAAGTTCTCCAAGGATGGAAAGAAAGCAAAATAAACCATGGGTCCAATTAATTTCCAGATCTGAATGCCTGGAGATGTAAGGCACACCTAGGGAGACACGGGAATACAATGAGCAGGCTTTAAATAGCCCAGATCCCAAATCTGGCTCCACCACTTACCACCTGTGTACCCTTTATATCGTTGAACCTCAGTTTCCTGATTTGTAAAATTAGGGGGAAGTGAATTTTTGGAATACTTTTGGGAAGACTGGATGAGAAAATTCGTGTGAAGCATTAGCCTGGCATATAGTTACCATCCAATAAATGTAATAATATTTACTTTTGTGTGGTCCTATGCACACACATACAGATTCATCAATACTGAAGCACCTCCAGACCGCCCTCTCTCCTGTGCACATCTTTAGGTAAGGCAATCCCCTCTGCACAAATCCAGGGAACCACTTAGCTCCACTCAGTACCAAATGAAAGAAAGAGTGTGTCCATGGAAACAGAGAACACGAGGTTTTAGGGTTGAGAGGGGACCTTCAGAGCATGACATGCCTGCCCCATTCCCCCTTACACTCCGCTCTCATCAGCTTCCTGAGGCTTTCCCCTGCACTTAGCGTAAATGCAACCCTCAGCTGCAAGGCCCAGTAGTATCTGGCCCCTCCCACCTCCTCTATCTCAGGGAATCTCAGTCCTGCTCCTTCACTGTGTTCCCACCACCCTGGTCTCCTCCCAGTTCCTCCCATAGAACCAGCAAGGGAGGGGCCATTGCACACACTGGCCCCAGCTGGGAACGCTGCCTGCCTTCCTCCCCAATCCCACAGCCCAGAGACCCACGTGACAAGGCTTTCTCTCTCCCCCACCGGGTCACCTCCTCTGCAAGTTCTTCCTGGAACATCCCTCTAGAAGCAAGTCCCTGCCCCGAGTTCATGTCACCCTCATTGTCCCTTTCGTATCTGTCCTTGTAGGTTCATCTGTTTGCCTCTGCTAAAGTGGCTTGTTAGAGGTGCTACCATGCATGGGCTCCGTGAGACCTCAGAGAGAGGTGACTTTGCTCATGGCATCTTCCCAGGCCTACTCGCCTCTCAGTACACTAGGAGGGAGGGAGGGGACACCTGGCCACTGGATATGAAGGGGAACCACAGCCAGAGAACCCAGAGGCAGGGCAGAAGCTCAGCCCAACTCCATTCAGTGCCCCTCAAACTCAGCCAGTTGTAGGAAGGAGATAAGTGAGACCTCACCTCAGCCTGGGAGACATCTAAAGAACAAAACAAGCGACTCCGAGAGGGTCCCCCTGTGGGCAGTCGCTCGCTGCTGCATTGCTTTAGCTAAGTGGTGCAGAAAGCCATCTTGGTCTAAATATCTCCCCTCCTGGCCTCTTGCGCTGTGGGGATTCTGCCATCAGAAGTGTTCCCTGTATGAGTCAGGAGGCTCTCAGTGGCTGGTGACAGAGACCACATTCGAACCACTTAACAAAGGGAGATGGCTGCCCAGAGTCTCAGAGAGTCCCAGCGCCTGCAGCAGAATCCCTCAGGCACTCTGGGCTGCAGTGCTCCAAAGGCCCTTCACCATGTCTGGCTCCCTCACTGCCTGCCACACCCCCCAACTGCCTGTCGGCTTCATTGTCAGGCTCCTGGGTACACGGCTTTAGAAAAGAGCCACAGCAGGGGTGGCCCCCACAGCAGGGGTGGCCCCCACAGCCTGGTGCCCTCAGGAAGGCTGGCGGAAGCCTCACAGTGGTTTTAATCTGGCTGATAAGGGACACGTCTCCAGCCCAAGCACATCACTTGGTGCTCCTGTTGGCCAGATCCAGGTTCTGTGATCCGATCCTTACCAATGCAACTGCCATGACAAATGGGGCAGAGGGGTTTTCCATAGGGCAGCTGGGCACTGATTCTAAAGGACAGGAGAGGCGCCACTGGAGTGGCCCAAACGACAGTCCCACCACCAAGGGTATGCTTGCAAAAGACTTGTACGCAGATTAGTACTTCCTGGCGGGGGGTGGGGGTGTGTCCTCACACACCTGGGGAACATTCTGTCCTATGAGCAGCAGTAATTTCTCACCGAGGAAGGAGGTGTTGTGGGTGAGGACAGTAACACCAGCACAACTCCATGGTCGGGGCAGGGACTCTGTATACCCTCTTCTCCCCGCCAACCACATTCCCCTTGAGGTCGACTCAGTCTCAATGTCCCTCCCCATGTGTACAAGGAGTTGGGATTTCACTTACATGGTTGCAAAGAAGGTGAAAAAATACCTGTGTAGGAGATGCTGGGTGCGGTGGCTCACGCCTGTAATCCCAGCCCTTTGGGAGGCTGAAGCAGGGGGATCACTTGAGGTCAGGAGTTCAAGACCAGCCTGGCCAACATGACAAAACCCAGTCTCTACTAAAAATACAAAAATTAGCCAGTGCCTGTAGTCCCAGCTACTTGGTAGGCTGAGGCAGGAGAATCACTTGAACCCAGGAGGTGGAGGTTGCAGTGAGCTGAGATCGTGCCACTACACTCCAGCCTGGCTGACACAAAGAGACTCTGTCTCCAAAAAAAAAAAAAAAAAAAAAAAATGTAGGCAAAACCACCCACTGAAAATCACTGCAATAGTCTGTAACGCACAAGTGGCTCCTGTACAGAGATTCATATGCAGGCATGGTTTCAGGAACCACTCACCAGGCTCAAGAAAGGGAAGAAGACAGCTGCCTACAAGCAGAGACTTGGGCATTCAAATCACCCAGTCCACGCAAGTCCAAATGCCTCATGGAGAGGTCAGAATGGTCCTGCCATCTGAACCCTCTTTTCTGTTTGTTAGTTTCTTTATCCTTAGAACCTTGATCCATGTACTTGTCATGAAAATTATTGCTCATATGAGGAAGCCATGTTCACAGCCTCCCAGTACCAGTTACCTGTTGCCACAATAACACTGTGTTCATGACCAGCCTAAAAACTCAGAGGCTTACATAATAAGCGGGAACTCGGCCCCACATCAGCGGAGCATCACCTGACAGGGGCTAGCTTCAGTTGACGACTGACAGGCTGAGGTCCACCCCGGCTCCATCCACAGCAGGCAGGAGCAGGAGCCACAGCAAGCAAGTGCAGCCCTCCATGCGCTATCTCAGCTTCAGCTTCTGTCACGGTCACTCGCACCCCATGAGCCTCAGCGGGTCACACCATCGGTGTTGGGTGCTGCAAAGTGACCTATCCCAGGTGGAACTCAGGATACCCAAGGAGTGAAGAATTAAGGGCCATCTGATCTTCCACCCTGACACAGTGGGCGCTCAACAAAAACTGTGTTGGCTTCAAATTCAGATCTTTCGTGATCACATCCACATATTCTGCAGAGAATTCACCCACTGAATGGTACCCACCATTCCCTTCTTAACAGCAACTAAATCCCACCTTCCTGCCAAGGGCTAAATCCTGAGGGCAGGGAGCATGTACATCTCTTTCATGTTCCTTTCTTCAGCAAGGAGAAAAGAGATCAATGAACATAGACTGATTGACCAAAGAACAGCTGGACTGACCTGTGTCTGCAGCATCTGAAATGCTCCAGGTCCTGCGCAGAAAAACTTCATGTGGAATGTCATTTTTTAACATTTCATTGTGGAAAATTTAACAAATACTAAAGAAGGCAGAATAGCATAAACCTCTATATACTGCCTTGACTTAATGACGAGCTGTATTTTACCATGTTTCCTTCAAATGATTTTTCCTTGAGAATTTTAAAAGTAAAATACTGACAATATGACATTTCATTTCTAGTTTAATACTTCAGTATATACCTCTTAAAGAAAAAGACATTTACTTATAAACCACAATACCATTATCAGACTTAACAAACTAAATGGTCTTCCTTAATATCTGGTAGCACGTCCATATTCAAATGTCCTCCATTGCCCTACAAATACCTTTTGATAATGGCTTTGTTCCAATCAAATCCAGATAACCCACATAAGACACATTTGGTTGTTCTGTCACTTAAATATCTTTTAATCTAGAAGAGCCATGACTTTTTATTTATGTCACTGACTTGTTGGGGGAATGTATCTACTTTTAATCTGCACAATAGCCATGCAATGTAATTGTACTTATCCCCATTTTCCAATGAGAAGACTGACAAAGTCAGTGTCATCAAAAAGGAGATCTGCTTTCATTCTCAAAACCACACCCTTTCTGCCATTGCAGGTCCGTATCAGGAGAGGAAAAGAAAGGCACTAAAACCTTCAGTTTACATTGTAAAAGCAACACTCACATTTAAGGTGGGTTTCTAGCACATTTTGACACAGCTGGGCTATTTCTGCAAAAGAAAAGGAAATGGCAATGGAAAAGTGGCAATTCTAGCCTTATGGAGGAGTAATATTGCTTCCCCCCACTGCACATCCCATTCTGTGCTGGGCAGAAACTATCTAGCAAATCAAGAACATAAAACTGAGGGGTTTATCTTTACAAATACGGGGGTTGTCAGACAGCACAAACAACCAAAATCGAAGATCTGATTGTCTTTACGATTTTACACCCTGACCATCTATTAAGTGATTTGCAAAAAGGAAAGTGCTTCCCATGGTCCCATCTGATGTGAAAATGTGGGTTTCTGCTTCTCTCTGGTTGATCCTTCAAAGAGGCATGTGCTGGAGAACTCCTTAATAATACTGGGGGAAAAATATCGTGGAAATCTCCACGAGGCGAATTAAGGATTATAAGGGCTCTTCTTCCTTCAAGTTCTTTTAAGCAAGGTTGCTTTGCAGAGAGAGATTTGTAGAACAGTTTCTCTAAAAGCAAATGCTGGCTGATAAAAGCTCAACAGCTCTGAGAATTGGGTTACAAGCTCTTTTCCTGTGCTCTTACCAAGAGTGCGAGGGGCTTTCAAAATTCCATTTCTTCCATATTGCTGCAACTTAGGAATTCACTTTTGAAATCCTGATGCCTGATGGATGAATTTTTAAAATTTATGTCCCTAGAATATCCTGTGGGTATTTAATAGTAGATATGAAAAATTCCAAATATCTGAGCATTCTGTTTTAGATCTGGCAGCCTCTTATAATGAGCTCAGCTAGATCACCCAGAAAAGGTCCCTACGGACCTACCTACCAAAAAGCAGGGAGGAGCAGGTGCGCCCCACGGAGGAGAAGGCCACTGTGGGAGCCATGCAAACCAAAGAGCATGATAGGGAGCCCAGAAATGGGAGGCACAGGCTAACTGAGAAACCAGGGGTCACACTCCAGAGTCTCTCTGCTCAAAACATGTCTTTTTAATTCTTCAGTCCTCAGCTTAATTTTTCGAAACTCTTCCAGGGAACAAGGTTTTCTCTTATAAATGGAAACTAGAAAATGGTGTAAGACTCTGTTTAATAAAACTATAGGAGATAGAGAAGATGTTTTGGAAGCTGATGCAAGTCTGAGAAACAAGAATGGCTCAGCACCAAGGTTTGGTGAGCAAAACAAGTGAGGGCTTCCAAGCCGAATTTTTTTTTTTTTTTTTTTTTTTTTTTTTGTATAAAAAGGGTGGTTCTTTTGACAGGTGATGTAATGGTGCCCTGCAATCATAAGATGAGATGCAATTTCAACTTCTCAAGTCTCAGTTGGCAGATCCGTTCCCAGCCTCCTCCATTTTCACAGCACAACCCATTTCCAAGAGAATCCCAAGACTAATATCCTCTGACAAGAGTCTATAGAACTTTCCAATGAAAATATTTTTTCAAGGCCAGAATCCTGAAAAAGTTGAGCCATCCTTTAGATTCCCTGGGCCATTCCGTTTTTTACCAATTCAATCCAAAGGTATAGGAAGTTTTATATGTTGCAATTTTTTTTTTTTTTTTTTTTTTTTTTTTTTTTTTTTACTAAAGGAACCTCAATTTGCAATGAGATAAGTTTAGATAAAATTAATCATAATTGCAAATAATATGGAAAAAATTTTATGGATATTGTCTTTCATCAGTGTCCATGACTTCCAAAATCGTGACTGACACATCACAGCATGACCATGCTCTTTAACAGGACAAGACTTCTCCAGCACCCTCCCGTAGTCCTTTTTCTCCTCCTTTGCACTGGAATATTGCACCAACAGGACTCATTCGGCACTGATAGTGAGTTTTCCAGCATGAAGAAGGAGTGAGCCCTTGAGTCTCTCAATATTGGCAAAGCTTTTCCTTTGCCCTGAGTTTCCGCTCTGAAGACCTATCACTGAAAACGCAGCCTCAAATTCATCCGTGGGGAAATCAATAACAAATCAAGCAGCTATTCACTCAGATTTATTGGCATAACCAGGTGAGGCAGCCAAAACTCTCCAAGAGTGGGTTGTTGATTATGAGTCAGGCAGTCGGAAACAAGCTACTACTGGATTTCATGCTGATGTGATAAATTCTGCTACAGCCATGGATCAGACAAGTGGTAACTCAAATGGATGGTTCCTCAAGATGCAAAAGCATATTTCATTCCACTTACAGCTTGATACAGCTAATCAGTCTTAATCTCAGCATAACTCATGAGTCCAGAAGAATCTTCTGGAAGGCACAGGTATAAGGCTCTTTTTGAACAGGCTCATAATTTCTGTGCACTAAAATCCTGTGGGGAATTTTCTTTGAATCATGATTTGAGGAGGAGTTCATTCCCAGGATATTTTTGTGGGATCTCTTAATGATATCTGGTGATCGACAGCCAGGTGTCTGTCATTGACACTTTGAGTGCTTAGTGGAGCTGAACGATGGCACAGAATGGGATCTGGGGTTTAGACTCTTGGTAGTTTTGAAATTGAAAAAAAGCGGTTTGACGTGAGCTGACAACATGGCGCCTTTACAAACGCTAACATTTATTTTAAAATCTAAAGCCTGATTTTTTTTAAAAAAAAGACAATTAAATCCTTCTCATTTCTTGCCCTAAGACTCTGTGTTCTCTGGCCAGTGTCACAGGGGCACTTGCAGTTTTAACATCTAGTTTAGAACAAATGGGGCCTGCTACATTGACATTCCCTTCAAATCCCCACCGTGTCACTGAGAAAAGAACAATCTCGCTACTCAGAGGTTTTACATCTTCCTAACCACTTTTACAGCTGCATTTATTTATAAAAAAAAATTGGAAATGACTGATGTGAGTCGAACTTAATGCTCATGAGACTCTGTGGACTTTCCTGTCAAAGGACATGAATCAGAACACACAGGTGCACATTTCTGGTTAATGTCCAAATCCTGTCAACACAATGCACGTTTTAGAGAGCAATCTAAGGAACCTGAATTGTCCTTGATTCAGAGAAAAATAGGTTATAATTCCAAACATCTGCTTCTTACAAATAACACCACTTAAATGAGAAGTACAGAGTTCACATTCTGAAGATGAAGTCTGATGATTTTGCCTACAACAATTGCACTACGGGAACATGGTTGTCAGTGGCGTGATCCTTGCTTTGCACCTTTGGAAGGAGAACGGGCTGGGATCCTGAGAGAACAACAGAGGGGTCAGTGTGACCACGGCAGAGAAGTAGCCTGTTTGTACCAGTGGTTCCACTTCGTGCTGTAATGACGCCCTTTCCAATGTGACTTGGCACCTCCTCCTATGAGGAGGTGGAATCTCTGTCCTCAGCCTTTGAATGTGGGCTGGAATTGCAACTCGCTAGGGCCACAACGGTTTCACACTGAGGTCTCAGGAAGCTTTGACACAGGTTGTTTGTACTCTGGGAACCTTGCCTTCACTGCAAGGGCAGGCTCAGGCCGGCATGCTGGAGGAGAAAAGACCATGTGGAGGATAACTGACGTTATGTGGCCAACACCAGCAAACCCCCAGAAACAGGGCTGTCTAAGCAATCACTATAGACCACAGAGGAAAGAGAGAGCCCAGCTGAGACGACGTGAACTATCCAATGATGCTCAGCCCAAATTGCCAGGCCTCAGAACCAAGAATTAAAAGTGTTAAGCCTCTGAGACAAATGGTTTATGCCATTAAGCTTCAGAGTAGTTCTTCATGGGGTTTAACTAGTTCAGACCCCATAATAGCGTCTCTCTCTCTCACACATACACCTCTATGTCTCTCTTATCTCCCGCTCTCATTTCTATCTTTCTATCTCTGTTTCCATCTCTCGCTTCCCACAGTCTCACAAACTCAGCCAAGGAGCCCCAGATCTGCTGTAGCACTTTCATGGGAGAGGAGTCTTATCTCGACAGGAAGGTGGGGGACACAGCTTAGGTTATGTTTGCCAAACCTTATGGTCTCGGGACCATTTTCACTCTTTAAATTAGTAAGAGTAACCTCAAAGAGCTTCTGCTTATGTGGGTGATGTGTATCAGTATGTATCATTTTGAAAAGCTGAGAAAATGTTAAAAGTCAAGAAAATGCAAGTATGCGTGCCGTTAACCATCAGAGTAATGACATCATCCCAGTTCACATGACTGCTGTAAAACTCCACTGCACGCTCATAAAAAAAATGAGAGTAAGAAATGAATATAACCGCTAGTGTTTCTATGGAAGTAATTTTGCCCTCGTGTACCCCTGAGAACTTCTAACTTGAGCTGAAATGAAAGAATCAGCTGGACCATTGTCTCAGATATTCCCAGGCTCTCACAATGTTTCCCTACTCTGTCTGCTAGGTTTTGCTTATGATGAAAATCATCAGAATATTAGCGCAGATAGTTAGGCCTACATGAACAGGGGAGAAAAAACACCCCCAACAACCCCAGGAATGTCTCAGGCAACTATCAGGTGACGGTCAGGTGGTTGTTAAACTGTTTCTCTAAAATAATAGTTGGTTGCAGCTGGTGCCAGGAAATGGCAGTCTCCCAACAGGTAGAAAATCCCTGAAGCTGGTGATCAGCAGCTTCCTGATAAGCTCTCAGGAGCCAAGTGGGCTCAAGCGTGAGTGCTAAGAGGCAACATGGCAGAGTTTAACTGGGATATGGCCTTCCTCTAGGAACACTGGACTAGTAAGGGGAAAACGCCTCAGATAAGCATGTGCACCACTTCAGGAAACACCTTGTGCGTGTGGCCCCTCCTAAGTGCTGGCCGGTCACTGCACATGTGGTCAGTCCACCCAAGGGAAGAATCAGGGGAGAAGAAATGCAGATTCCCAGAAGCATGCCGATGTGTAAGACCCCAAGTCAAAGTCAAGCTTGATCTTTCAACTCACCTGCTTGGTCCTCTTCCAAGTGTACTTTACTTTCTTTCGTTCCTGCTCTAAAACTTTTTAATAAACTCTCACTCCTTCTGAAACTTGCCTTAAACTCTCACTCTGTCTTACGCCCTTCAGTTGAATTATTTCCTTTGAGGAGGCAGGAACCAAGTGGCTGCAGACCCATACAGTTCGCCGCTGGTAACAAGAATGTAAACATTAAATGGCTTGCTTATTAGAATGCTTTGGAATTTACTACCCAATGGTAAAATGTATACAGTTAATAAGCATTATATAGGATACACACTCTAAAATTATTGTAATTATTGCATCTCCATGGTAATATTTATTTTTAATGCATTACATGCTTACCTTGGAATTCATTGAGCTAACTGGGGAACTAATTTTGGGAAGCCTATTCAGATCTTACATAAAGTAGCTTCTGCTCTTTCTTGGTGATAATGTTTTGAAGAATTTCTCTTCTTTCCTTAAATTGTGGTGCAATACCTGATCTCTCCCTCAGGAAGCCCCTTACACCTCCTTTCAGGCTTGTCTTTATGCAAATCAAAGAGAGAAATGATACTAGTTACTATCACTGCAATAACTACTCCTACTACTAGTACTCTACTGCTGCTACTACTGCTACAGATAATAATAGTTGTCTGAGCTGTGTTAGAGTTGAATGGGAGGTGAAGACCTGAAGCCAATGTCTACAGACCACAGACCACACTTGGAGGATGTTCAGATGAGGAGAAGAAAGGAAAGATGGCTGGAGGCTCAAACACACATGCTGCACACACTGAGCCTGTGAAACTGAAGGAGAGGGGGACGGGAGTGGATGGGTATAATTTGGAGAGTTCCAGAGGTTGAATTAGATTTCCATGATGGCCTAAACTTTTCTCACCAAATCAGAAGAAAGCCTGTCTGCCAAGATTGTCCCCAAACCCCGTATCTTGTCTCAGTGCTCTATAAATACCTGTTCCTAGATTCTGGTAGATAAAGTTGTACTAACTGTGGATGACCTTTCCAATTAAACTCCTTCCTCCTCAATGAAGACACCTGACAACATTGATGACCTGGGTCAAAAAAAGAAAATGTGCTGCTTTGCACTCCTTTTCCGGGCTGCCCTCCAGGTTCTCTTTGAATCCACACAAACTTCAGCTGTTGGGCGAGCCTGGCTCCCCTCCACCCAACCCTGGAGCCATTGTGGATAACAGAGCTTGCTCCCGGTAAGCGTCCTGTTGAGGACACTTGACTCTGCAGCATCATAGAGTAGAAGAAAAGCGTCCAGAGTCCTCTCCAGAAGACACAGGAGCCCAAGGGACCAGACTGAGACATAGGATTTGGGAATCATCTTGATAGAGAGCTTCCTCCTAATTTGATGAGAAAAATTCAGGCCATCAGGGGAGATCTAAGTCAACTTCCTGAGCTCCCCAAATTTTACCCAGTTACACCCATCTTCTCCTGGTGGGGATGGCTCCCAGGATCCAGGCTTGGACAGGTGTCCACAGCAGGACAGAGACCAAAATCAGGGTAGGACAATGTTGATGACAGCATCTGGGGAGACACAGAGACAAGGGCCAACAGGACGGAAGCCTGGAGCTCCATTGGAGGGAGTGAGCAACTGCAGACATCAGATCCCAGGAGACGGGGGAGAAGCAGAATCGTTAGGGTTTAGCAGGGGCTGAAGAGAAAGGAGGCAGAGCCCAAGAACTTCCCCGGGGTATAAGAGCATGCGGACACCTTCAGTTCTGTGTGTGGCGGAGGAGAGAGAGGTGTTAGAGGTACCCAACAGTCACAAAGTTTCCCAGAAATGAGGTCCCTGAGTGATTGGCAGAAAACCTCCACCAGCTCTTTTTGTTTTTTTTGTTTTTTTTGTTTTTTTTGTTTTTTGGCTTCGTTTTATCTGCTTTGCCCCCTGTGAATCCATGCACCTAGAACACAATATTTACTGAGCGTCTACTTTATGACCAGCATTGTTCTCCATGCCAGAGTTTAAGCCAGAAACAAAGTAGACAGAGGTTCACACCCTTGCCAAGCTTCCAGACAAATGCATGCATCCTGAGTTGGATAAGTCTAAGGGCTATGAAGACAGGTGCAGTGAGCAGATGAAGAGGGACCAGCCATGGGGGGAGGTGGAGCTGGGTAGATTCAAGGATGAGCAAGGAGGAACTCTTTGAGGAGATGATATTAAAGGAGAAATCTGAAGCAACTGAGGGGGCTAGCCAGGACCAGGGAACTAGGGGAATGGGTTAAGAACACTGTGCCTCAGTTTCTTCCATTGTAACACAGGCATAAAACTAGCTGCTGTGTAAGGTTGTTTGATTTTATATGAGGTTCCTTATGTAAAACACTTAGGGCATAGTAAAGGGTATGGTAGACAATCATAGCTCTGTAAAGAGTATTATAGACAATCATCATCATCATCACTGTCATCATTATCATCATTATTTATTTTCTCTCCAGGGCAAACATATTGCACGTTTAGGATTTTTCCACAGAGAAAATGATTGTCCTTGAAGTTACAGGACTGAAGGGCCCTTGATCCTTCCCAGTTCCCTGGCACTGCTGATATTAACGACTTTGCTGACTTCACTAAGACAATAAATTTGGGCTCTAATCCTTATGGGGAAGAGAATCCATTTTCGTGGTGGCTGTACATCCAAGAGGAAAGGTTCATAGTTCCACATTTCAGTTAATTATAGCTCTGAATAATTTAGACGTTAGAAATCCATTCATACCATTAGCTTTTATGGTGGATTTTTACTTTTCTTCTTCCTGGGCCCCATTTCAATTAAGAAATTTCAAGTTTTATAAGGGATCAATAGGTGGGCACCACATCATTAATTTAATGAGAAAGTTTGTATGAGTGTTCAATTCCTTTGTCAATTCTCTTTCCCTTAATTTGTAAAATTATTTAGAAAAAAACTAAAATTCCAATAGAGACAGAACATTTAAAGATATAAAGAATAAAACTGCATGAAAAACACACACACTCACACGCGCACACACACAGACACGAGTGAATACAAATGAAACCTGAATCTGTAGGAATCTGAATAAGATTAGTGCAGTGTAGCTATACTGATACCCTGGTTGTGATCTTGTGCTAGTTATGCTAGATGTTACCATTAGGGGAACCCAGGGGAAGGGTTCATAGGATCTGTCTGCATGATTTTTTATAACTACGTATGAATACATGTGATATATGTATCTTTTACATATATGTGTGTGTATATATATGCATACACACACACATATATTTATGTAAAAGAGTGCACTTTTTGGCAAAATGTCAACTCCTCAATAAGATAGAACTAATAATAACTCTAAAAATTTGTAGAAAATGCAGGCATTCTTTTCTTAAGTTAAACTCAGTGACCACACAGTCTACGAATTATCCTTCCACTTTCCTCTGTAAGTATTCAGTTCTCCTGTCTTCCTTGCTAACCTGGTGCTTTATACATGTTTCCTCTTTCTGTGAAGGGCATCGCTGTTCCTCCTACAAGCCAGAAACCCAAAACCTATCCCGATTCCCTCCCTCCCTCACTCGCCATTGCAAATCCCGAGTGAATCCATAATCACCTTGCCTCCCACACATGCCTATGTGCGTCCACTTCCGCCTCTCTCTCTCTCTCCAGCAGCATCCAGGCACCTGCCCATCATCTCTCACGTGGGCAGTTGTGGGAACTCCCTTCACATCGATTGATTCTCTGTCTTCTCTCCACCCTCCCAGTGCTGTTCTCCTCTCAGCAGCCAAGATAACCTTTAAAAAAAATACAAATCTGAGCACTTCCCTCTATGCCTTCCCCCACTCTTCAAAACAGAATCTTCCCCCAAACCCTATTAGGTCAGTCAGCTAGGTTGCTGTCCTTTCACACCCCAAGCACTCCAGCACTCCCCAGGAATTCATTTCCCTGTGCTGTTCCCACTGCCTGGATGTCCCCAGTCCCCAGCACTCCAGCCCACTTCCTTAAGTCAGCCTCTAATCTTCCCCCACATCTCCATACAGGCATCCTTTCCTAGGAACCAGCAGGGACAGATCCCTCTGCTGCAGGCGTCACAGAGCACATCCCTTCTCTTCACAACAGAGGAAGTGCACGCTTTTCTGGGCAACGATTATTTTAAGCGAGGTGTAATGTACATGCTTTAACATGTGCAGATCTCAAGTATTCAGTTCAATACGTTTGACAACTGTCTACACTCATAAAGCCACCACCGCAAACAAGCCATAGACTACTTCCATCACCCAGAAAGTTTCCTCATATCTTTTTGAGGGAAACCCCACCCTTAGAAGCAACTACCATTCTGATTTGTTTCACCACAGATCAGCTTCGTGTACTCTTAAATTTCACAGAAACAGACTCACACAGCATCCATTCTCTTGTCTCCAGCTTCTTGGATGTTGCTGCATGCACTAGTAAATAGTTTTTTTTAGTTTTTTTTTTTGAGACAGAGTCTCACTCTGTTACCCAGGCTAGAGTGCAGTGGCACAATCTCGGCTCACTGCAACCTCCACCTCTCGGGTTCAAGCGATTCTCCTGCCTCAGCCTCTTGAGTAACTGGGATAACAGGCACCCACCACTATGCCTGGCTAATTTTTGTATTTTTAGCAGAGACGGGGTTTCTTCATTTTGGCCACGCTGATCTCGAACCCCTGACCTCAGGTGATCTGCCAGCCTCAGCCTCCCAAAGTGCTAGCATTATAGGCGTGAGCCACCGTGCCCCACCAGTAAGTAGATTCTTGATATTGTGAGTACTACCCAGAATCCATGCCTTAATTCTCCAACTGAGGAGCATCCAGTCATTTCTAGTTCTTGTCTGTTACAAATAAGGCAGCCATGGAAATTGTCGGAGAAGTCATTGTATGGACATAGGTTTTCATTCTTCTTGGATAAATACCTGCGGGGTCATAAGGTAAATGTATCTTTAACTTGACAAGAAACTCTCAAGTGATAATTTAAAAGGCTGTACAAGTCTGCATTTCCTTGTACCAGCCATGTGTAAGACTTCCGTTCACTCCACATCCACTCCAACAACTCACCTTGTTGACCTTTCCACATTAACCATTCAAGCGAATGTGAAATGGTATCTCATTGTGTGTTTGGGGTTTGCTTTGAGACAGGGTCTTGCTCTGTAGCCCAGGCTCTAGTGTGGTGGTGCGATTAGAGCTCACTGCAGCCTCAACCTCCTAGGCTCAAGTGATCCTCCCACCTCAGCCCCCCCGAGTGGCTGGGACTACAGGCACCTGCCACCATGCTTGGTTAATTTTTGGTGTGTGTGTATTTTTTATAGGGACAAGGTCTTGCTATGTTGCCCAGGCTAGTTTCAAACTCCTGAGGTTAAGGGATCTGCCCACCTCAGCTTCCCAAAGTTCTGGGATTACAGGCATGAGCCACCACTCCAAGCCCCTCATTGTGATTTTAACTTGCATTTTCCTAGTGACTAATGAGCACCTTTTTCCATGCTTATTAACCATTTATAAAGCTTCTTCCATGAAGTGTCTGTTAAAGTGTTTTTCCTGTTTCTACGGGGTTGTTTTTCGCTCCATTGTTGATTTGTAAGAGTCCTTTGTATAGTCTGGACAGGAGTCCTTTGTGAGGTGTATGCACTGAATGTTTCCTCCTTGTTTGTGATTTGCCTATTTGTTCTCTTAACAGGATCACTTAATAAGCAAATTTTTTCATTTCAATAAAATGAAAAAAATTCAACTTTATCTTTTATGGCCAGTGCTTTTTGCGTTTTATTTAAAAGACTCTTTGCCCACTCGATGGCCTAAAGATATTCTCCAATATTTTCTTTTAGGACGATGCTATCCAACATGGTAGCCACTACCACATGTGACTGAGTCCTACTGCCCAAAACCTGGTGGCTTAAAACAACCCTTGCATTTCAGGAGGGGCTAACTGGGGTGGTTCATCTTTGATCCACAGAGTGTCAGTGCAGACTTCCTCACTCCCATGCCTGGGGTTTGGGGGCTCCTTGGCACCCCTTCTCTCTCTCTCTATAGCACCTCATCCTCTAACGTCTTTCCATATGGCATGGGGTTCTCACAGCATGGTGGCCTTGGAGTCCTTGGACCTTTCACATGGTGCCTGATCCCTAGAAAGAATGTGTCTCTTATGACCTAGATTTAGTAGTCCTAGGATGTCGTTTTCACCTCATTCTATTGGTAAAGCAAATCACAAAGGCCAGCCCAGATTCAGGAGGCTGAGAGCAATAGACTTCGCCTCTCAATGGGGCAATTCATACACACATAGGGAGGAACGACATTGATAGAATATTAGAACAGGCTACCACATTGACCTTGTATGCTGGGCTCTTGTTAAACTCATTTTTTATTTCTAGTGCTTGTTTTTGCAGACTCCATACTGTTTTTGCTGTACACACCCATGTCAGCTGCTAATAGCAACACTCTTACTCCTCTGTTTTCTCTCTGTGTGCCCAGTATGCCTCTTTCCTGCCTCAGTGCGTTGGCTGGGACATTTGGTACAATGATGGATGGAAGGGGTAAGAAGGCACCCTGGATTTGTCCCTGATCTTAGAGGGGAAGTGTCCAGTGTTTCATCATTTGTATGACTGTCTGATTAGCAATGGACTCGAGTCAACTGAAAGCCTCAGGATTATAAGGAGGCTGCCCATGGGCTCATTGTTATTTTGCCAGGGCTTGGCTCAATGCCAAGCACATATGAGGCACTCAAAACATATTTGTTGAATAAATAATCTTGACATGAATTTGGTCTAATCCAGAATGCTACTTGTGATGGTTAATTTCATGTGTCGACTTGACCAGGCCACAGGGTGCCCAGGTAATTTATTGAACACTATTTGGGAGCATGTCTGTGAGTGTATCCAGAGGAGGTTTGCATTTGAATCAGCAGACTGAGTAAAGTAGATTACCCTCCTCAGTAAGGGTGAGCCTCCTGCAAGCTATTGAGGGCCTGAGTGGAACAAAGAAGCAGAAGAAGGCAGAACTTGCCCCCTCTGCTGGCTGCTCAGCCGGGACATTAGTCTTCTTCTCATGCTCTTGGGCTGAAATTTCCAGCATTAGTGCTCCTGGTTCTCAGGTCTCTGGATTCAGACTAGAACTTACATCGCATTTCTCCAGGCCTCCAGGTGCAGACCACGGGATTTCCCAGCCTCCATGGTCATGAGAGTCAATTCCTCATAATAAATCTCTTCATATATATAAACAGTCCCCCACTTACCATGGTTCAACTTCAGATTTTTCAATTTTACAATGGTATGAAAGTGACAGACATTCCGTAGAAACCATACTGTGAGTACCTATATAACCATTCTGTTTTTTTACTTTCAGTATTCAATAAATTACATGAGATATTCAACACCTTATTACAAAGTAGGATGTGTGTTAGATGGTTTTGCCCAACTGTAGGCTGATCCAAATATTCCAAACATGTTTAAGGTGGGCTAAGCCAAGTTATGATATTTGGTAGGTTAGGTATATTAAATGCATTTTGGACTTACAATATTTCCAACTTAAATGAGTTTATTGGAATATAACTTCATTGTAAATCTAGGAGCTTATATTTATAAAACATATATGTTTATATTTTTATATCTTCTGTTGGCTCTGTTTCTGTTCAGAACCTTTACTAAGACACTAGTCAAGTTAGTTATTTAACTCTCAGCTTAAGATTTTGGAGTTTTTAAAATCTGTAAACTAGGGGTTTTGATAGCCTCTGCTTCCATATCACTAATATGAGAAAAGAAAAATACACATACTCCGAATGTTTTGGCTTTTTTTTTCCACTTGAAAAGAGACATCTAAGCATTTGTTTCAATGCTATGACCTACTGCTGAGGAGTACAAATGCTCCATCCACTTCTACTATGTCTAAATATCAGCCACAAAGTGGTTTCTTCTTCTGTGAAAATAAATGTCTCTGCACCTGCTGCTGAGCTGGAGACAGATGCTCATCTCCATAGGCAGGCATCACAGGAAACCAGAATTTTTCATCCGTCTGCTTGAAGCAGGACTCTCACCCAGTTTGCTTGAGCCCAGGAGCCAAACCAAATGAGTTTTTAGAGAATGGTGGAGTGTTGTCCCTTTCTGACCACTTTTTTTTTTTTTGCTCTGATACACTGAAGATTGGATATGTAAAAATGAAAGCCAGGCTATGAACCCTGAGAGCCCATCAGTTGGGCACAGGACGCTCTTGGGCTCTTCTCAGTGGGCTCATGGGGAGCACAGCTGTGGAACGTAAGATTAGGAGCCTGAATCCTTGCTTTGACAGTTCACATTTGGGTGACCTTGGGAAAGCAAATTAACCTCTCTGAGTCTCAGTTTCCTCATCTTAAAATGAAGACATTAATTCCAACTTCCATGGGTTTTTGTAGGGACTCAATTACATTACCTTTGTAAGAAACAAAACAAGAACCTATCGTGTAGCACGCATAGCAGGTACTTAATGGTGATTTTTGCTCTTACTGTCATTGTGATTAGTATTAGTATGATTATTGATTACTAAATAGATCCAGAAGTTCACCTACTAGGGTTTAATTTTTGTCCTTCCAGCTCTGTACGTCTGTTCTCACACTGCTATAAAGAAATACCTGAGACTGGGTAATTTATGAAGAAAAGTGGTTTAATTGACTCACAGTTCCACAGGTTGTACAGGAAGCATGGCTGGAAGGCTTCAGGAAACTTACAATCATGGTGGAAGACTAAGGGAAAGGCATGGAGGAGTAGGAGAGAGAGAGCAAAGGGGTTATCGCTGCATGCTTTCAAACGACCAGCTGTCATGAGAACTGTATCACCAGAACAGCAAGGGGGAAGTCCGCCGCATGAGTCAATCACCTCCCAGCAAGCCCCTCCCCCAACACATGGAGATTACAATCTGACATGAGATTTGGGTGGGGACACAGAGCCAAACCATATCACCTTCCAACATCTCTTTGATTAGGAGATACTGACGGTCTCTGCTTTGAGATATGTTAGCGCTGTTGCCCTTACCTTGCATTTGGATACCTCCGTGAGTTGTTCGAGATGTTTCACATTCATTATCTCATTTGCCTTTAACAGTTTCCATGCTCAGCAGGACAGGTGGCAAAGGAATTCGCTGAGAGAAAAGACGTTTTCAAATTTGCTGGGCTGAAGGGCCAAGAAGTTGTAGCCGAAGTCCAGAGCTTTTGGTTCCTCCTTCTCTCCTACTAGCCTAGCAGGAAAATCTCATTAGCGAACTTCCTTCCCATTTGCACCTAAGTTTCTTTCCTGCTGCTATTTAAATGAAAATGTTTGCCTTCTCCAGAGACACTGCCTTCCTATTATAAAATATAGGATCAATGAATGAAGAATACACATCAAAATCCCCAATGTATTTTAATTTACAAGCAGTCCATGGTCAAGGCAAAAGCTTTTCCTCTGAGAGCCAGCTGGGACTGAACTAGAGGCTCAACAAAGCAGCAGAACATGTTCATGTTCCTCCTCTGCTCTCAGGGCTTTGTAACTGCAGCCCTAGGAGTACTGGGGGTGGGATGATTCTCCCTGTGGGCGTTACAGGGTGCTTAGCGTTCTCTGCTGTCACCTGCCTCCAGGCTGGGCATAGCAGTAGCATTCCCGAGCCTCCTTGGAGCCAATTCCAAATTTACAAGGAGGAAGAACCACCCCCAGTAAGAACCACTGGACAATAATTCTCTTTAACAGGTGGTAGTCCTCGTGTTGACAATACCATCTTTTTCCATCTTGGCTTTTGTTTTTTAAGGCAATGACTGACTCATTAGTATAGGTGTGCTCTGAAAACAGAACCAGCCAGCTTTCAAATCACAGGCTGAAGCCATTTCCTTGCACCTAAAACACTCAGGCACCAGCTACGTTCTCCAGGAAGAACATTCTGTCTGACGTGCCTTCTCGCTGTCTTTGAAAATCATGCAAATGCAAGTCTATCAAGGGCTTAGCAGCCAGGGGTTAATCGTTTCCTCGCAAAAATTAGGTGGCAATGTAGGTCTGGCAGCACCTTCCTAGAATGTGCTTACTGTTGTGCATATTCGCACCAATGCCTCCCATGTGTGAACACACACTCACCAACTGGCGGAAACTTTGACGTTGATCCCCAGAGGCCCTGTGAGCAGTGTTCTCTCTACTAGAAGTGTCCTTGTAAGGGAGACAAGTCTTCCAAAGAAGGGATTGCCCAGGAGACCTGCAACATGTAGCCACATTAGCAAGCTAGCATCCAAAACTGGGTTTCTCTGCAGCCTCAGCCATCACTTCACAGCTCTGTGCAGGCCAGCTCTCCTGCCCCCATGGTGGTTTCAAAATTCTAGGTATCCCAAAGCCTCTTCCAGGCCAGATCAGCAAGAATGCAACAATCCCGTGCTGGCAGAATCATTTTTATGAGAAGTTAGTGATTTGCGCCTTCCAAGAGCTATGTTCCTTATCAGAGGGATAACCTTGAATGGCACCCGCCTTTTAAATAGTTTACAATTCTGGCAGTCCCCTAGTTAGAACCCCACAGCCTTTATCACCAACCTCTGTGCCCACAGCTTGCAGGCAGATGCTGCCCCTCAAAGATGTGTTGTAAGAAAAATATCAGTGGAAGGAAATTGCTTATTGGCCACCACTCGACAGCTGCAAAGACAGTTCACATGGTCTGATCATATGTCATCCTGAGTTTCCTTTATGTTATAAGTTATTCATACCCCAACCTGCAGTCCTGAGGGTGGTCACTTGTATTTTGTGAGAACATGAGGCTTTGGAGAAAGCAGGAAAGTCGCCTCCTGAATCTGGCATCTACTTGGCAGGGTTCAATGAAACCATCTTGGAGCCAGGCTCGCCAAGCTCAGCAACTTAAAATGCCAGTGCCCAGTTAAGTCTGAGTTTCAGGTGAATGGCAAAGACTTTCCCAGTGATAATATTGCAACCCCACATGGAGCAGTCTGAGTTTCAGGTGAAGGGCAAAGACTTTCCCAGTGATAATATTGCAACCCTACATGGAGCAGAGGCCCAAGGACCCGATGGCAAACTCACAGAGTCCTTCAAAACTATTCCTGGCTCACTAGCCCCCAGCTTTTCCACTGAAGAGAGAGAAGACTTATTCCCTCCTTGCGTTTAAGGTTATGTGTACTATATAGGCACCACCTAAGCAGTAACCATAAGACACCCATGAGCACCCACCCATCATAAGGAAGTGAACGTTGTTGGAAACTCCCTGTGTGCCCCTCTCTCTTCCAAGCCTCCTCCAAGAAGGAACTACCAGTCTAAAATGTATGTTTTTCATTCTCTTCTTTGACTTTTTCATTTTACTATGTCTACATGAGCTCCCCAATGTTTATGGAGCATTGTGTGTTATGAAATTTCTGTTTCAAAGAACCATACTGTCTGTCTCTTCTGAAACTGACTCATTGCACTCACCGATCTCCTCCAATCAGGCATCCGTGATGCTGGGTGGAGCTGTGGTCCGTTCATTCACACTGTGGACCCCACAGTGCATCCATTAATCTTGCTGCTGAATATTTGAGTCATCCTTGTATCTTGTATTACAAGCAGTGTTGTTATCCACGTGGGTGTCTGTCTTCTGCTGCACACAAGCACGGTGTGCTCTAAGCATTCCCCTAGGAAGGGATTGCTGAGTCACAGGTAGGTGCTTCTACTTTACCAAGCACTGCAAAGCTGTTTTCAAAGGGGTTGCTCCAGTTTCCATCCCCACCAAGATTGCTTGAGAGAACCACTTGCTGCAAAGCCTGGACAAAATAATCAGTCACTAATCACTGTCAGTTGGGGACAAGGATGAGAAATCGTGTTTTACTGCAGTCTTGCGTTGCACTTTTTTTAAGTTCAGTTTTTAGTAACAGATACTTTTCTAGGCATTTTTCCATGGTTTAGGATTTCAAGAAAGATAAAATTTACCAAAAAAAAGAAAACCCACTTTGTCCTATGAAAAGACCTTAAGATTGACAGAGGAAATCAAATGATTAACAATATTAAAAAATAAAACAGAAGAAAGAACTAGAAATATAAATTGAAGGGTTACTGAGAAAAGAGCACAATAACTCCACACCAATACAGCTGAGCCCCAAAGGTACCTAATGGTGAATTTAGTGTTGGGACTGTCAGGGTTCCTCTTCCCCAGAATTTCCCTCCAGCCAGTGCCAAGACCAGGACGAGCAACTCCGCGGCGCCTCCTTTGGTGAAGTGAGTCAAATGAGTTTTGTTGTTGTGGTTGCTGTTGACAGTCTCACTCTGTCGCCCAGGCTGGAGTGCGGTGGTGCGCTCAATCTCAGGTCACTACAGTCTCTGCCTCTCGTGTTCAAGCGATTCTTGTGCCTCAGCCTCCCAAGTAGCTGGGATGACTGGGGCGTGCCACTACCACACCTGGCTAATACTTGTATTTTTAGCAGAGATGGGGTTTCACCATGTTGGCCAGGCTGATCTTGAACTTCTGGCCTCAAGTGATCCGCCTGCCTCAGCCTCCCAAAGTGCTGAGATTACAGGTGTGAGCCACCACGCCCGTCCTGGTGACATGAGTCTTTATTCATCTAGTTTCCTCGCTGAGGATGCTGGCTGCCAGGGTACCGACTTCAGGCCAGCGTTTCCTCGTTTACAGCTTCATTTCTCTGGGCCCAACAGTGGCCCACATTTCCTCCTTTGGGGACCCCTCCCATCCTGGCTCTAGAGAGTAGCACCACCTCATTTACCTCTTAGGATTAACTTACTATCATAATTTCTGGCATCGAAGAATTTCCCTCATTTTCCCACCAGTACCACTATATGCTGATGACTTTTTGGGGGGACACAGAAGTTTTCTTTGATTTTTTGTAACACCTTTTTCATGCTAGCCAAAACTTTTCATCATTTAAAAAACATGAAATGCAGAACCTAGAATAGCTAAAACAATCTTGAAAAAGAAGAATAAAATGGGAGGAATTGTGCTACCCGATGTTAACACTTACTATAAAGCCACAGCAGTTAAGACAGTGTGGTTCTGGAGGAATGATAGACATAGGTCAATGGACCGGAATAGAGAAGTTAGAAACAGACCCACCCAAATATGTCCGAGGAGTTTGAAAAAGGTACAAAAATAATTCAATGGAGGAAGAACAGCCTTTCTAACAAATGGTGCTAGAGCAATTGACTCCATGGGCAAAAGTGAACTTTACCCTACACCTTCTACCTTATACAAAAATCAACTCAAAATGGACCATTGACTTAAAAACATCAAACAATAAGACGTTTCGAAAAGAAAAGAAAAAAAAGGAGAAAATCTTTAGGACCTGCACTCAGTGGAGAGTTTTTAGACTTGACACCAAGAGTAGCACTCAGAAAATGACAAATTGGACCTCAACAAAATGTAAAACTTTTGCTTTCAGGAAGACCCTATTAAGAGGATGAAAAGACAAGCTACAGACTGGGAGAAAAGTTTTGCAAACCACATATCTAACAAAGGATTCGAATCTAGAATATACAAATAACTCAAAGCTCAAGCATAAAACAAAAAAAATCTGTTAGAAAGTAGCCAAGAGGCATAAAGGGACATTTCACTGAGGGGAATATTCAGATGGCCAGTGAGCATCGGAAACAATGTTCAGCATCATTAGCCATTAGGGAACCACAAACGCAAACCACCAGATATTACTACATATGTATCAGAAAGGCTAAGTTTTTTTTTCAATATAATAACATCAAATGTTGTTGAGGATGTGGAAAAGCTGAATCACTTATGCATAGCCGATGGGTATGTCAAATAGCACAACCACTACGGAGAACAGTTTGTCATTTCTTACAACAGTAAACACGTGCTTACCCCAGGACACAGCAGATTCACTCTCAGGCATTTATCCCAGAGAAATGAAAACAACATTCACCCAAATATCTACCCACACATTTCCAAAGCAGCTTTACAGTCATCATGGTCCCAAACTGAAAACAACCCAAATACTCTTCAGCGTGTAAACGGCTAAACAAACTGTGAGTACCTGGATGCAGGCTGTGGAATACTACACAGCAATGAAAAGGAGCATGTTATGAACACAGGCAATGACTGGGATGGTGTGCAAGAGAATTCAGCTGAGTGAAAAATGTCAATCCCAAAAGGTTGCATACTGTATGATTCTATACATATGTACAGTCTTCTGGAAGTGACAAAATGAGAGATGCAGAATAGGTCAGTGGTTGCTCAGGATTATGGAAGAGGGAGGGAGATGGATGTGGCCTTAAAAGAGCAGCAAAGAGGCCGGGCACGGTGGCTCAAGCCTGTAATCCCAGCACTTTGGGAGGCCGAGGCGGGCGGATCACGAGGTCAGGAGATCGAGACCATCCTGGCTAACACGGTGAAACCCCGTCTCTACTAAAAAAATACAAAAAACTAGCCGGGCAAGGTGGCGGGCGCCTGTAGTCCCAGCTACTTGGGAGGCTGAGGCAGGAGAATGGCGTAAACCCGGGAGGCAGAGTTTGCAGTGAGCTGAGATCTGGCCACTGCTCTCCAGCCTGGGTGACGAGGGGCGACGCTTTTTCAAAAAAAAAAAAAAAAAGAGCAGCAAAGAGATCCTTGTGGGACTGTCCTGTGTCTTGACCATGTGTGGTCAAAGGAACCTACACATATGATAGAACTGCAGAGAAGTAACACAGGCACACATGCACACACACGCACACACGCATACACACATGCATGCACATGCATGCACACATGTACATGCACACGTGTACACACATGTACACTCGCATATGTGTGCATGTATATACATTGCACACACATGCACATGCATGCACACACGTACACGTGCACATGCATGCACACACGCATGCACACGCATATACATGCATACACACATGTACACACGCGCACATATACATGGACGCATGCACACACGTGCGCACATGCACACGCACGTGCACACACACACCACATGCGTACACACACGTGCATGCACACACACGCACCCGCACACACACATGCAAACACACACACATATGTGCCACACGCACACACACATGCACACACACGTATGCACACACACATACACATGCATGCACACGAGTGCATGAAAACCTGGCAACATCCAAATCCTGGTGTGATATTGTATTATAATTTTGCAAGATGTTACCTTTGGGGAGATTGGGTGATGGGCACATAGGATCTCTCTGCAATATTTCCTAGAACTGCATGTGAATCTGTAATTACCTCAAAATTGAAAGTGAAAAGACAAGCATGAAATGTGAAACCGAAGATTACCATTATTAACATCTTGCATGCTTCTCCTCATCTCTCAGATAAATGAGTATTTTTAATTAAGCAAAAGTGAGTTGCACATACCATTTTGGAACCATGGAGTCAGGGTGCCCCTCACACACCCAGTCCACTTTGTTGGACCCACAAGTTGTTTCTGTTTATCTCCATTATAAGCAGCACCGTGATGAAAACCCTTGTAGATCCATCTCCCGACACGACAATGATGCCTCCCTTCAGGCAAAGAGACTGGCTTATTTTTGACACTAAGTTTGTTCTTAATGAGGAGTGTGTTCTAAAGCAAAGTTTAAAATTAAAAAGACAGCTGGGCACGGTGGTTCATGCCTGCAATCCTAGCACTGTGGGAGGCCGAGGTGGGTGGATCACCTGAGGTCAGGAGTTCAAGACCCGCCTAGCCAACATGGTGAAACCCCATCTCTATTAAAAATACAAAAATTAGCTGGGCATAGTGGTGGCCGCCTGCAATCCTAGCTACTCGGAAGGCTGAGGCAGGAAAATCGCTTGAACCACGTGGGTGGAGGTTGCAGTGAGCCGCGGTTGCACCAGTGCACTCCAGCCAGGGCGACAGAGTGAGACTCTGTCTCAAAAACAAAATTAAATTAAATTTAAAAGACACATGGTGGCATGTGGAGGCATAGCTGGCTCTGTGGGGTGTCCAGGCAGCTCCTCTTTAGATGGAAGGTAGGTGCCTTTTGTTGTGCGTGTTTTGCAAAGACTTACAGGCCAGTTTTATGGCTACACTCCTTGACCTGAGTCTGCTCTGACGGTTTTCAAAATATACAATTTTAATCATTTTAAACTTGCTTTATTCATTTGCACAATCTATTTTTCAGACTATATCAAAGTCAACTCATTTTTTAATGAAAATAAAATTCAACATTTTTGCAAGCAACTGATGGCTCAATTCTCAGATCTGTCTGGGGCATGGTAGACAAGGAATCTGGGTCTAAATTATTAGAAACACACACACACACCAGAAAATCCCTTCTGCTATCAGACTTAGACCCTAGACCCGTGTCTTACTCTTTAATCTTAGCCTGATCGGTCTCAATTCTCAAAACAATGCTCTGAGGTTCTGTTAGCATCCCCATTTACAGACAGGGAAACAGGCAGACAAGTAACTTGGACAAAAGACCAGTCGGGAGCAAAACAGTTTGCTCAGAGGAGCGTGGACACCCCGCTTCTCCCCTTCTTGGAGGCTGCTTTTGAGGACTCATCTGTGCAGCTCTGGGTCCCCTGGAGTTAGTCCAGGGAGTAGGAAGTCAGGAAGGGGATTTAAGGCAACAAGATCTGGGACTCTCCCAGCAGCATGGAAGAGTCTGTCTTTAACAGAATGGTGGTTTGATGAGTGCTTTGATTCTCATATCAGAACAAATTTAAGGAGCCAGTGGCCAAAATCCACACAAAGATCCCGCTTCATGTGATTCCCTGAGACCAGCCAAGATGCCAGCTGAGAGCCCATATTGCAGATCCAGGACTCCAAGGAATCTGCATTGCAGGGTCAGCAGTCAAGACCCACAAGAGGGGAGGTTAAAACCCAGGGCTTTGAAAACTCATCTGATGGGCCCTCTTGTTGGATATTGGACCACAGGGTGGGTGGGTGATGAGCAGTGATGAAGGGATATGAAGACAACCTAATCGACGCCCACTGCCAAGCAGCAAGGCCCAATTTCTGTTTGGCACCGCTCTCTGCATTCCTTCCCATGCCCCACGGCCTGTGCACAGGCCCCAGTCTGCCCTTACCATGGGGATACCACAGGACATGCCAGGTTTCCATCTGTAAAGTGGGAAATTTCACATGCTCATTCCATAGAATTTCATGTCCTCTGCCCCTGTGATGTCAAATTCACCCATGTTTCACCCGTGTGTTGTTCCTGGCTTTGCTTCAAATTCAAAGAAAATATCCCATAATACAGGAACACCTGTTCTCAGAGGCTGCTGTGTTATTTACTGGTCAATGCTACATCATTTCTTTCTTTCTTTTCTTTTCTTTTCCTCTCCGTTTCTTTTTTTTTTTTTAATTTAACTTTGTGCTATTCGTACTCCTCTCATCTCCCCGCCAAAGCCCGTAACAAGAAATTTCAGAAGCATTTCACCCTTTTATCTGCACTTAAGGGCTTTGATCTATTACCTTGGAGGGGTTATTTATCTGCCACTATAGCTTCCTCACAGGAAAAGTGGTCCAAGGAGGCTGGCCTAGAACTGCTTGTAGCTTTTCAAGGAGCCCCTGCTAGCACACCCCACTCCCAGATCAATCTGCTTTTATTTGCACTCTGTGGCTAAATGCTATTTCAAAGAGATGTCAGCTTCCACCCCAGGGTGGTTCATCATCTTCTGGAAATCTGGGTGCCTCTTGTCCCTGGCTTTGATTTTGCCAATTCATGAGGTGCAATCCTTTCCCTCATGAAGGCCAGGGTCACTCTCTGCCTCCAGAGGACAACAATGAGAATGAGGCAGTGGCCTCAGCGGAGATGGGGACCATGCTAAATAGACATCTGGGCTCCATCCGCAGGGAAGTCCCACAGCTCCAGCAAGCATGGGTGGGGCCTGGTCAACCAGCTCCCAGGTCTGATGGAGATGGTCAGTTGGTCACTGAATCTCTGAGTAGCTCTGGTCTAAGCCACTCTGACAGGAACTTGTCTGGTCTATTTTATGTCATTAATAAAATATTTTCACCTGCCACTTACTGAATTGTCACTGGTGAACATTCACTGTGCACCTGTTGGGATCAAGCCCTGGAGCATGAAAAGGTTATCCACAAAGGTCATGGAAGCTGCTCCAGCCCTGGAGACAGTCATGCAGACATCACACATATCAGCAAACCTTCCGAAGGCTTCCTTGTGTGGGGTCAGACCATGAACTCGGTGGCCAACCACACAGGTTTAAATCCTGATGCCTCCCTTTGCCAGCTGTGAAATACTTTGACAGGTGATGTAGCCTCCCCGAGCCTCAGTTTATCCATCTGTGAAATGGGTATTATGACA
This sequence comes from Rhinopithecus bieti, assembly GCF_001698545.2. Lineage (NCBI taxonomy): Eukaryota > Metazoa > Chordata > Mammalia > Primates > Cercopithecidae > Rhinopithecus > Rhinopithecus bieti. Next base: position 931,031 of record NW_016810038.1, on the reverse strand, counting down.
CAGCATACAGGGTCACTGTAATGAAGATGAAAAGAGACGGGAATTGAAACCCTTCAATTGAAAGGGTGATGAAAGAGACGGGAATTGCCAACCCTTGGCAGAGCTGTTGGCATCAGTCAGTGTGATGTTCTCAGCTGCAAAATCAAGACATTCAAAGTCACAGGGCTCTTCCTGCAAGCCCTGGAAGGCACTACAATAGGCACTTAGGCACGGGTATTTACCCACAGGAGGAGCCCCTCACCAGCCAGAGGGCAGAGGGCACCAAGCGGCATCCCCAAACGCTGGGGCCCTTTGCAGGCTCCTGGCTCAAAGTCGTGATGTTTGAGGGGACTTTGCAGCCCAGAGCTAACAGCAGCTTCTGACAAGGGAGGGGCACATTGAGCTTCCTCTGAAGAAAATCGCAGAAGCCCCACCCTGATGGCCAGTCGCAGGAGCCCCCCACCCTCATAGTCACTCACAGGAGCCCCCCACTCACACAGCCACTCACAGGAGCCCCCCACCCTCATGGCCACTCGCAGGACCCCCCACCACACAGCCACTCACAGGAGCCCCATCCACGCGGCCACTCACAGGAGCCCCCCACCCTCACAGTCACTCACGGGAGCCCCCCACCCTCACAGTCACTCACAGGAGCCCCCCACCCACACGGCCACACCACCTTGTCGGAACTGC
>NW_016810038.1:854017-928839 GCF_001698545.2 Rhinopithecus bieti | reverse complement strand
ACTTTGTGCTATTCGTACTCCTCTCATCTCCCCGCCAAAGCCCGTAACAAGAAATTTCAGAAGCATTTCACCCTTTTATCTGCACTTAAGGGCTTTGATCTATTACCTTGGAGGGGTTATTTATCTGCCACTATAGCTTCCTCACAGGAAAAGTGGTCCAAGGAGGCTGGCCTAGAACTGCTTGTAGCTTTTTCAAGGAGCCCCTGCTAGCACACCCCACTCCCAGATCAATCTGCTTTTTATTTGCACTCTGTGGCTAAATGCTATTTCAAAGAGATGTCAGCTTCCACCCCAGGGTGGTTCATCATCTTCTGGAAATCTGGGTGCCTCTTGTCCCTGGCTTTGATTTTGCCAATTCATGAGGTGCAATCCTTTCCCTCATGAAGGCCAGGGTCACTCTCTGCCTCCAGAGGACAACAATGAGAATGAGGCAGTGGCCTCAGCGGAGATGGGGACCATGCTAAATAGACATCTGGGCTCCATCCGCAGGGAAGTCCCACAGCTCCAGCAAGCATGGGTGGGGCCTGGTCAACCAGCTCCCAGGTCTGATGGAGATGGTCAGTTGGTCACTGAATCTCTGAGTAGCTCTGGTCTAAGCCACTCTGACAGGAACTTGTCTGGTCTATTTTATGTCATTAATAAAAATATTTTTCACCTGCCACTTACTGAATTGTCACTGGTGAACATTCACTGTGCACCTGTTGGGATCAAGCCCTGGAGCATGAAAAGGTTATCCACAAAGGTCATGGAAGCTGCTCCAGCCCTGGAGACAGTCATGCAGACATCACACATATCAGCAAACCTTCCGAAGGCTTCCTTGTGTGGGGTCAGACCATGAACTCGGTGGCCAACCACACAGGTTTAAATCCTGATGCCTCCCTTTGCCAGCTGTGAAATACTTTGACAGGTGATGTAGCCTCCCCGAGCCTCAGTTTATCCATCTGTGAAATGGGTATTATGACACAGCATACAGGGTCACTGTAATGAAGATGAAAAGAGACGGGAATTGAAACCCTTCAATTGAAAGGGTGATGAAAGAGACGGGAATTGCCAACCCTTGGCAGAGCTGTTGGCATCAGTCAGTGTGATGTTCTCAGCTGCAAAATCAAGACATTCAAAGTCACAGGGCTCTTCCTGCAAGCCCTGGAAGGCACTACAATAGGCACTTAGGCACGGGTATTTACCCACAGGAGGAGCCCCTCACCAGCCAGAGGGCAGAGGGCACCAAGCGGCATCCCCAAACGCTGGGGCCCTTTGCAGGCTCCTGGCTCAAAGTCGTGATGTTTGAGGGGACTTTGCAGCCCAGAGCTAACAGCAGCTTCTGACAAGGGAGGGGCACATTGAGCTTCCTCTGAAGAAAATCGCAGAAGCCCCCACCCTGATGGCCAGTCGCAGGAGCCCCCCACCCTCATAGTCACTCACAGGAGCCCCCCACTCACACAGCCACTCACAGGAGCCCCCCACCCTCATGGCCACTCGCAGGACCCCCCACCACACAGCCACTCACAGGAGCCCCCATCCACGCGGCCACTCACAGGAGCCCCCCACCCTCACAGTCACTCACGGGAGCCCCCCACCCTCACAGTCACTCACAGGAGCCCCCCACCCACACGGCCACACCACCTTGTCGGAACTGCTCGGAGCTGGGAGATAAGGTGTGGGTCAGTGAAACGTCTCTAGTGTTTTTCCCCATTTTGAATGATCTCATCTTCCCAATGATTCAAATCTGAAGAGCAGCCTTTTAGGAAGAAGACTAGAAACTCAGAAATCACAGAAGGCAACAATGTCCTTTCAAAAGTAAAGAGAAGCCAACCCTTTCCTCCCCCCACCCAGCCACAGAGACACACAGACCCCAGGGTGAGAGGGCCTGGAGGAGGCTGGCAGTCCAGGCTGCTCTGCAAAAGGAGAGTGTGGCAGCAGAGAGACCTGCCCACAGAGGCGATGGTGAGGACACAGGCTCATGGGAGGCCAGAGGACTCCTGACTGGACCCAGGAAGAGTCAGGGGGGTCCCACCTAGACAAGAGGGAGTGCAGACAGAGCCCAGGTTGGCACGCAGACAGTCAACCCATTATTTGCAAGCCTGGTACCTTCATGAGTCACTCCAGTAGTGACCACAAACCGGGCAGAGCTTAGAACAATGAAGTCAAGACTCAAGGTGTGAGCCAGGCCACCTCCCTCCACCACAGGGACACACAGGCCCTCGGGGAGGCTCCTCCTTGCCTCTCAGAGCCTCCATTGGCTGCTGCCAGTCCCTGGCATCTACAGCTTGTGTGACTGCATCTACCCAGGCTCTGCCTCCATCTTCCCTTCTAAGGACACAATCATTGGATTTGGGTTCCACGTGGATCATCCCTGAAGATTTCACCTCGAGATCCCTAATTACATCTGTAATTACATCATTACATAAAAATAAAGATGTACATAAAAATTACATCTTTACATCATCTGTAAATATCTTTTTTTCCAAATAAAGTCTGTTAAAAGAAAAACTTCAGGCGAATTACATTTAAAGGAGTTAATGGAACAATGAACGATTCGTGAATTGGGCAGCCCCCAGAATCGCAGCAGATTCAAGGAGACTCCAGGGTGCCTTGTGGTCAGAACAAATTTATAGACAGAAAAGGGAAATGACGTACAGAAATCGGCACTGAGGTACAGAAACACCTGGACGGGTTACAGGTTGGCATTTGCCTTATTTGAACACAGTTCAAACACTCAGCAGTATATGAGAGGTTCAAGTATGGCTGCTGGGATTGGCCAAGACTCAGCCACTGTTACCGGTGCCTGCTCCTAAGTTAGGGCTTCCATCTTCTCTACCCACTAAGTGAGGCTGCACTCCAATATAGAAGTACAGAGTCCTTCTCAGGCCATATTTAGTTTGCTTTAAAAATTCACTTCCACGGGCTCCAGATGAACTTATAATTTGGGTGGTGGGTGGTGGCCACCATTCAGCCCACTGCAGGGGGCTGCTGTACCGTACTCAGCCTCGGTCTCTGCATTTCAAAAGTGAGAGCAATAACAGTACCCTCCTCAAGGAGTCGAATGAGTTTCATGAGCAAGGCTGTGTGCCAATAAGGCCCCAGAACATTCTTCCTTCCCTGGGAGCTTGTTAGGAACTCAGCCTCTCAGCTGGCCCCAGACGATCGACTCAGAAGGCACATTTTCACAAAATCTCGGGTGATTTCTGTGCACACCCACATGTGAGGGTCCCTGCCTTCTAACAGCATGCCAGGTACCTAGGTAGCACTCAGACACATCTGTAGCTACTGCCCACATGGCAGTTCCAGGAGGGATTCCAGAATCACACTTCAAGCATCTGGACTTCTCCGTGAAGCTCACGGGCATGGGTTTTTCACACTATGATTTCCATTTATTTTTGTGGTAACAAGCGCAACTACTTTTTTTTCCACACGTAGCTTGTTTTTAGTTCTTAGGGCTGGATATCTTTATGGTTTTTTTATTTTAATTTTTAAGTTCTGGAGTACATGTGCAGGACGTGCAGGTTTGTTACATAGGCAAATGTGTGCCATGGTGGTTTGCTGCACCTATCAACCTGTCCCCTAGGTATTACACCTCACATGCATTAGCTATTTATCCTGATTCTCTCCCTCCCTCTTCCCCCCAACAGGCCTCATTGTGCATGGTTCCCCTTTCTGTGTCCATGTGTTCTCATTGTTCACCTCCCACTTACAAGTAAGAACATATCGTGTTTGGTTTTCTGTTCCTCTGTTAGTTTTCTGAGGATAATGGTTTCCAGCTCCATCCATGTCCCTACAAAGGACATGATCTTGTTCCTTTTCATGGCTGTATACTATTCCATGGTGTATATATGCCACATTTTCTTTATCTAGTCTATCATTGATGGGCATTTGCGTTGTTCCACGTCTTTGCTATTGTGAATAGCGCTGCAATGAACACACTCAGTGTGGTGACTCCTCAGAGATCTAGAACCAGAAATATCATCTGACCCACCAATCTCATTCCTGGGATTGATTTATATACCCAAAGGAATATAAATCATTCTATTACACAGATACACGTGCAACTACTTTTAAAAGTTCTGTTTTCAAAAGAGTTTCTTCTGAGTTACCACTTTTATGAGACTAAAAAAAGAAAAAATAATCCTTTTTTAAAATTAAATACTATCCAAATTAAAATACATTTTTAGTAGTGGTGCCATTGCCTGGTGTTGTGTTTCTTTCCACAGGGGAATTATTTTCAGGGAAGAAAATCATAATTCCCTTGATGAGCCCTGGGTTTGGGTCTGTGCTGGGCAGGTGATATGCCCTGTGCCAGACTGAAGCCCACCCAAGGAGTGTTGCCTCCAAAGGCTCAGAGCAGACAGGCTCGCAGACCTGTAGACTCAGCGTCAACCCTCTGTCCAGCTGCTTCAATAAGAATGCCTTAAAATCATCGCTTCCTGACATGTAACCCCTCCCGCCAACCACTTCCATCATTAAAGGTTATACTCAAACCTTATGTTCTTTAAGTATTTTAGCTCCTGTTGGAATATTTTATACTTTCAATAATAAAAGGCTAAGATTTTTCACTACCTACATTATTCGTCTCTTGATAAAAATTTCCAGCCTTTATCTCCTCCTCAAAGGAACATAATTTAAATATGAATAATGAAAAATACTTCCAGAAATGTAAACTCAATAATGCTTTCTGAGGTGCAAACTGCTTAATGTGAAACTTGGATGCAACACAAAAGAACTGAATGTTAGCAAATTATGCTTTCTGACTTGGCATGTAATAAAATTCTCAATGGGCCTGGCAGCCAGTGGCGGGAGGGACGATGGCAGTGAGGAGAGCATGACTTTTTAGGCTATTTGCGAGGGTGAGTGCAGGCAAGATGTTCTGGCAAGTCTTTGGAATTAAAATGGCAATTCTAAATACCTTTTCATCACATGTTTTAATATTATACACATTCTTACTCTTTTATGGAGATGAATTTTCAGAGAGAATTAATGTGTTAAAAAGCTGAAGTGTAAATTTATTCCTTTGCTATTAAAAAAAAAAAAACACAACTTGCATAAAAGTTATTTATGGGAAAGTAAGGAAATTCAAATCTAAGCCAGGCCTTTGAACATCAGCTAGCCTCTCTCTCCTCTCTCTCTTTTCTTCTTTCTCTCCTTCTTTCCTGCCCCCACCCCCAAATAATAAGCATATGATTTAATTCTGCATAGAACTAAGTAGGATGTTTCCTACAGTCTTTGGTTTGTTGGTTTTGCCAGTGTTATGGAACATCTGCGATAGAAGCCTTTCGGGGTTTATGCCACTTTGGGAGTTGCTGCCCACAGACAGACCTCAGGGGGCTCGTCCAACACCTCGCAGAGTCACCAAGATAACCCCAGTCTCCTGTTGCCATTCTCGTTTTCACACTAACTGTGTTTGTCATTGTGTTTTTCTGAGTTCAAGCAAAGAGAAGAAAACCCACATGCAGTATTTGAGAAGGACTGTCTGCGGAGGAGGCTGAGCAGAAGCGCCAAGTGTGCTGGATTCACCAAATCTTCAAGCTCCTTCCTGGGTTCCTCCCCAGCTCTTTCTATATCCCTTGCTCTATTTAATCACATTGTTTATGGTAACAGTTACGAGAAAGAAGATTTGTTTAGCACTAAGTGTTTCACACCTTGGTTAAGGCAGTTCATGCTCCAATTCTATTTCAGGCTTTATTTATGAATGTGCAGCTTTCCAAGGGTGTGGGGTGTGACAGCCAGCTGTGTGCCTCTTTTTAAAAAGGCAAGTCTCTCGTTGACAAGAAAGGTTTATTGACACACATTGAAGGACTGTTTTCCTTTTGTATTAAGAGTAACAACTAGCTGCCCTCCTAGCAACACAAACATTTTCAGCCTGTACAAAACGTTTGCTGAGAAGATGGATCAACTATGAGACTTAATGACTGGGTCAAAACAGTTTCAGTAAGTGGGGAAAGGAGTTCAATCTTTCTCACTCTGCAAAAGAAAGCCAAGACTTTTTTTTGTTTTTTTTTTTTTTTTTTGAAAGATGGCAGCTTGGCCCACCAGGTCAATCACATGTTAAATTCACTGCGCAGGGGACAGTGCCAGGCTGCAACAGCCTTGTGCAATTGCAAACCCAGGTGTGCATAAAATGTAATCAAGTTAAAGTTCAGCTATTGCAAGGCCTCTCTCCAACACCGAAGGTCTTACAAAGATGACAGTAATCTTAGGAAAAGCAGAGACATTGGAAAGACACCTTGGTCTTCAGTTTTTGCTGACATGACCTCTGTCCAAGCCAAGAGGTATAATCACAGTACTGCTGCTCCTGAGGATGACCCATAGGTCCTTCCCCAGGGTTAGAAAAATATTCTCTCCCTCCTTCCCGCTTTCCCTCCTTCTCTCTCTCTCTCTCTCACTCTCTCTCTCTCTCCTGCCTCCCCCTCCCTCTCTCTCCCTGTATTAATCCATTCTCACGCTGCTATAAAGACATACCTGAGACTGGGTAATTATAAAGAAAAGAGGTTTAATTGACTCACAGTTCTGCATGTCTGGGGAGGCCTCAGGAAACTTACAGTCATGGTGGAAGGGAAAGAGGCACGTCCTACATGGTGGCAGGCAAGAGAGAGAGCAAGCAAGAACAGGAAAACTGCCTTATAAGCCCATCAGACCTCATGAGAACTCACTCACTATCATGAGAACAGCATGGGGGAAACTGCCCCCATAATCCAATCACCTCCCACCAGGTTCCTCCCTGGACACATCTGAGATGAGATTTGGGTGGGGACACAGAGCCAAACCATATCAGTCCCTGTCTGTCTCCCTTCCTTCTTCTCTCCCTCTCTCTCCTTCTCTCTCTCCCATCTGGCCTTTCTCTCCTCCTGTCTCCTACTCTCCCTCTCTCCCTTTCTTTCTCTTTTCCCCCACTTCTTCCTCCCTGCTCAATAATGCCTCTCTAACCCTTCAACTCCCTTGGTGTCTCTCTCCTTTCTCTCTCTTTCTCATATCTCCTTCTCCCTTCCTCTCCTCTGCCCCCTCCATTTTCTTCTCACCTTCCATAATCTCCTTCTCTCTCCCTTCACAATCTCCTTCTCTCCCCCATCTCTGGCTATCACACAGCAGCCCATGAAACTGCCCACACTTGCAAACTGAATCAGAAGCAAACTTGTCCTTGCACTATTTCTACCTCCAGCTTTGCAGATGTCCCTGAGAAGGAGGCACAATGGCCCAGCTACCTTCTCAGGCCTGTTCATGCCAATGTTGCTAGGATGTTGATGTCCAACTGGACAAAGACCCCTGAAAACACAGCAGGGAGCAAGTTGGTTCTTTCCTTACTGCTGTGAGGGAAAACTCACACCATGGAGAATCAGGAGGGCCCCCAGCAAAGGATGACAAAGCACCTGGGGAAGGATTGGGACTCGGCTGGGGTTTCAGGTCTAAGGAGGTGGGTCTGCATCGGGTGCTGTCAGAAAAGGGACCAATTCTGTGACTGGAGGTCTCAATCAATCATATCTGGGGAGGGTGGGTCAGAGGGAGGATCCAGCTGTGTGATACAGCAGCAACTTCCACTGGTTCGTGGAGTGTGGGTGGCACAGTGAACTTGCTTACCATGGACGTTCTTCAATATTGTTTGTGTTCGTGTTGGATGGGGAGCAACACAGCTCAGCTGTCAGCAGTGGACAATTTGTCCTAGCATTGGGGTCAGTCCGGTTCTGGGACCACAGCAGCTGCCGTGTTTTCTTTCTAGAATGTAAGAAAGGGAAATTCCAAAAGCTAAACACCCACTGACATTCCACAGACTTCCTACCACACCAACTCCATTAACCGGGTTGCATGTTGAAGACAAGTGACTGTGGTGCCCTCACGTCCCCACCACAGTTGCTATGCGGTGGAATTTTTTGAGAGCAGAAGAAAAGTGGCTCCTTGGTGAACGTGAACGGCCTTTGAATAACCTGGAGTGGAGAGCACGAGGGTCTCCCTGTGAGCATCCCAGTCAGCTGTTCCCACTCAGCAGCCGCAGGCAAGTAACTTAGGTCCCTGGTTCAGGTTGGTCCCCTTTGCAGTGGGCATGAGAAGTGGTCACTTCAGTCTCTCCACTCTGCCTCAGTGCACCTGGGGCCTTTGTGTGTTCAGGCAAAACTCTCCAGCCAGAACACTGGAGGCTGGCACTGAGCTCTACAGTTCTCTCTAGCATCCTCGGGTCCCTGTTCTCTGCCTTTGCATCTGTGCCTTTAGCTTGCCAGAGGAGCGCCTCCCTTTTTTCACAGGGATAACTCCTGCCTGTCCATCCTAAAGGTATCACCTCCTGCAGGAAGCTCTCTGTACTCCCTGGCTTTCACAGCCCCTGTGGTCAGGGGGGCTGTGATGGACTGGAGCTCATCCCATCTCTTCCCCTCTGGCTGATCCTGGGAGAGTAAACTGTGTCCCTCTCCCCTCAGCAAAAAGCCTCAGGGCTTTCCAAGGGAGCCACCACGTCCTTGGGCTTCAGTACAGGGACTCTGGCTCTGGCCCTGAAGGATGCTGTCCCACCCATCTCTCCTCTCCCTTCCCATCCCTTACATTTCAGGAACCCAAAGATAGGCTGTGGGAAAGCAGAGGCAGATGAGCGGCAGATGAGCCCAGTAGGAGGCACGGGGAGGCGTTCTGGGCTGGCTGCACCATGGTGGAGGGGTAGCAGCCGTGTTCTGCCAGCACCACTGCACCTGGATTACAGCTCAGGTCTTCTCTTCCAGGCCCTCAACCCATCACCCCACGTGTTTTTAACTCAGAAACCCCCCACAGAGGCTCAGGGTCCTCTCTGATATTCTGACGTACTCCACTCTCCTCCTAGAATTGTCCTCCCCTTCTCATGGGCCTGTCCATCATGTGACCATCTGTACCCCACCCCACCCCTCCAGCACGCACTACACATACTCACATGGGCCTAGGCATGGGTAAGCATGGGCCCCAGGCAGGACCCTGGCTTAGGACGGCCACCCCCAAGGGAGAAGGAGGCCTCAGTCTGAGACTGCAGGGACCAGGAGCCACATCAGCTTGGCGCTGCCCCCACAGAGGTGGGAGCCTGAGCACAAGGTAGGGGAAGCAGCAGCCAGGAGCCTTGAGGTCAGCCTAGCCTGAGCCCTCTCACCAGACTGTTCTGTTGAAAATGCCAATATGTGCCTCTTTATGTTTCATGTTTGTTTTCACCTTGAGTTGCTTTTCTATCACTTGCAACCAAAAGCCTCACACTCCAGAGTGCAACCAGAGCATTTGGAAAGCAAAGTACCACTGAGAATTCTGCTCAGAACATGAGGAGAGGCTTCCTGTGTGGCTTGCTTATTGGCTCTGCCTCATCCAGGTAGTTCCAGCGACTGGATCACAGGTTTCCAAGAGAGACAGAGGCAGAGAGAGAGATTTCAGCCAGCTCCATGCAGTCTGAGTGGAGGAAACTTCCTCCAACTCCTAATCGATAAGTGCATATTGGAAGACAAGAAAGATCTATATGCAGTATGAATAGCATCCCAGTGGCTCTTTCCTGATAGGCCTGGACCAGCCGACTGCATACAGATGGAGTCCAGGTGGAGGGACCATGCACAGTGGCTCAGGCCAGAGTGCACTGTTACTCACTCGGACCCAGAGGGCCGTCCGTCCTGATTCAATGGTAAACACGGTCCTTTGTCTGAACGTCAGGAAGGAGCCTAGGATTCCCTGAGTTTCCAAACAGCAGGCCCGGGAAATTCCAAACCAAGGCTTGTGCTTATATGTTTAATTCAATCCGTGTTGTAACAATATTTAACAATATAGAATTACTATGGTAGGAATTTATTCAGTCAATTCGAGTTGATCTTTTTTTTTTTTTTTTTTTTTTGAGACGGAGTCTCCGCTCTGTCGCCCAGGCTGGAGTGGCAGTGCCGGATCTCAGATGCACTGCAAGCTCGCCTCCGGGTTTAACGCCATTCTCGTGCCTCAGCCTCTCCGAATATGCTGGGACTACAGGCGCCCGCCACGCGGAATCGCACCTTGTAGTTTTTTGTATTTTTTTAGTAAGACGCGGGTTTCACCGTGTAGCCAGATGGTCTCGATCCATCCTGACCTCGTGATCCGCCCGTCTCGCCTCCCCAAAGTGCTGGGATTACAGGCTTGAGCCACCGCGCCGGGCGAGCTGATTTTTTTAATCCCCCACTCACAGTGAGTACAGAGTGCCGAAGGCGTTTAATGAATATTTAATGGATTGAAGGTTCGGAATAACACTTTATAGAAAAAGCTTTAGGGTTTAGGATAATATATGGAAACTGCTATGTTACTCTGTTGTTTTGTCCATGTGATAATTAAAACACAAACATACCTGAGACCCATCATTTCACCTTAAGGTGATGAGTTTTGAGAACTTACTTATGGCTTTTATTTTCTGTTTCACATCCATACACTTTGATTTTGATGCCTCTACGAAGATGACTTCTTTATTCTTTGGATTTTCATTTCCATCTTTAAGTGCTTTTGTTCCTGACTCTACCCACTCCATGTTGTGTACTTTCCAAACACGACTGGCTATGAGATTTGCTTGGTACTGGGTGAAAATGCACTTTCTCTGGTCCACCCCAGATGTCCAATGTCAGGGTCTGTAGAGATGGGATCCAGTAATGTGCCTGTCTACCAAACTCTTCATCCCCGCTCTGGGGTTCCAGCAAGCTCTGTGTTGCAATAAGAGGCGATGATATGTACAGTAAACTTTTTACCCATTGTAGATTCTTAAACCTATGAGAATATTATAAGGGTAGATTCTCAGCAGAATTTTCAAATATAGCATGAAATGTATTTGCATTTAAAGTCACATTCTTACATATTAGTTGAGTGACTATTCCAGTCCAGGCCCTGAATCAAATACAGATTTTACATTTAGACCTGTGATATGTTAGAGTTAATTTTGTGGAAGGTTGAATGTCTGTGTCTAGATTAGTTTTGAGCATGTGCGAGTTAATTTGTTCCAACTTCATTTCCTGAAGAGACTCTCCTTCCTCCATTGTATGGTCTTGTCTTCTTACTTGTTTGGGTCTATTTCTAGCCTCTGTTTTGTTCTGTTGACCTATTTGTCTATTCTATTTTCAACACCACACTGTCTGGATGATGACTGTAGCTATAGAGTGAGTCTTGAAGTCAAGCAATGTCGTCCTCTGACTTTGTTCTCCTTCAACATTGTGATGCCTGTTCCGGGTCTTTTGCTTTCCCACATAAATTTTAGATTCAGTTTGTTGATTTCTACAAAACACCTTGCCAAGATTTTGATTGGGATTGAATTGATTCTGTGGATCAAAGTGGGAAGCACGAACACCTATACAATATTGAGTCTTCCAATCCAGGAAGACAGAGTATCTCTCAATGTATTTTGCTCTTCTTTAGTTTTATCACTGTTCTGTAGTTTTCCACAAATAGTGCCTGTTCATATTTTGTTATACCTAAGTATTTTATTATTTGGTGCTATTTTAGATAGTAATTTTTAAGTTTCAAATTCCAATTTTTCGTTGTTGGTATGTAGGAAAGCAATTGACTTTTGTGTATTAACATTATATCCTGCAACCTTGCTATACTAGTCTATCACATGAAAGAGATTTTTGTACATTCTTTGGCATTTTCTACATAGGCAACTCTGTCATATACAAAGATAGTTTTATTTCTTTCTTCTCAACCTGTATATTTTTATTTCCTTTTCTTGTCTTATTGCATTAGTTGGGATCAGCATGCTGTTGACTACAAGTGGTGAGAGGCAACATGGTTGCTTTATTCCTTATTTTAACAGGAAAGAATCCAGTTTCCCGCCAATAAGCATCATGTTAGTTGTAGTTTTTTTGTTGACATTCTTTGTCAGGTAGAGGAAGTCCCTTTCCACTCCTGCTTTGCTGAGAATTTTTATCATGAATGGATGTTGCATTTTGTCAAGCACTTCTTCTGCATCTGCTGATGTAATTGTATGACTTCTATCCTTTAGCCTGTTAATGGGATGGCTTGTATTAACTCATTTTCAAATGTGAAATGAGTTGCATACTTGGGATAAATACCATTTGATCATAGTGTGTAATTATGTTTATACATTATAGGATTCAATTTGCTAATATTTTCTTGAGGATTGTTGCATTTACATTCATGAGAGATGTTGGCCTATAGTTTTTCTTTCTTGTACTGTCTTCATCTGATTTGGGCATTAGGATAATGTGGGCCATATAAAATGAGTTGGGACGCATTCTTGCTGCTTCTGGAAGAAATTATGGAGAATTGGTATGATTTCCTCATTAAATATTTAGTAGAATTCACCAGTAAACCAATCTTGTACTAGTGCTTGCATTTTTGGAAGATTATTAATGATTGATTCAAATTATTTTATAAATGTAAGCCCATTTATATTATCAAATTATCCTTGTGTGAGTTTTGACTGTTCCCTGAGTTATCTTCCAAGGAATTGGGTTATTTCATCCAAGTTATCAAATTTGCAGGCATAGAGTTGTTGTGGATTGCTATAATCCTTTTAATGTCCATGAGATCAGTAATGATGCCTCTTCTTTCATTTCTGATGTTAGTGATTTGTGACTTCTCTATGTTTATCTTGGTTAGCCTGGAAAGATGACTATCCATTGTATTAATCTTTCCTAAGAAACAGCATTGGGTTTTGATTTTCTCTATTATTTTCCTGTTTTAAATTTTATTGATATCTGCGTTAATGTTTATTATTTTTCTACTGCTTGGTGTAGGCTTAAGTTGTTCTTGTTTCTCTTTTTCTGAAGATGAAGCTTATATTATTGATTTTTTGCTTATTTTCTAATATATTCATTGACTGCTACAAATTTCCCTCTAAGCACTGCCTTCTTTGTATGTCACAAATTGTGATGCTATATCTGTATCTTACTGTTTAAATTTTTTTTTATCTTGAGACGTATTATTTGACCTATGTGTGTTATTTTAAAATGTATTACTTCATCTCCAAGTATTTGGGGGTTTTCTGATTGTCTTTCTGATATTAATTTGTAGTTTAATTCCGTTGCAGTCTAATGACACACTTTGTGTGATTTCTGTGATTTTAAATTGGTTAGTGTTTGTTTTATGGCTCATAATGTGGTCTGTCTTGGTGAATGGTCCCCACTAGCTTGAGAAGAAGGTATAGTCTGTAGTTACCGGATGGAGAATTTCTTAAATATCAGTTAGATCAAATTGATTGATGGTGTTATTCAGTTGAACTTCAATTAATCTTTATTGATTTTCTGCCTGTTTAACCTGTCAATTACCAATAAAGAGGTGTTGAAATCTCTAATTATAGTAGTAGACTTGTCTATTTCTCCTTGCAGTTCTACCAGCTTCCTGCCCTACTTATTTTGAGGCTTTCTTGTTAAGTCTGTAGACCTTTAGGGTTGCTACGTCTTCTTGGAACATGGGTCCTTTTGTCATTATACAATACCACCCTTTATCCCTGATAATTTTCCTTTGTTCCTTCTTCTGACGTCTGCTTTGTCTGGAAGTAACATGGCCACTCCAGATTTCCTACCAGCTTTAGCATGTTATATCTTTCTTAATCCTTTACTTTTAACCTGTAAATCATTACATTTAAAGTAGGTTTCTTACAGAAAAAATATAGTTGTGCATTCGTATTTTTAATCTATTCTGATAGTCTCTGTTCTTTAATTGGTGCATTTAGACAATTCATATTTAAAATGATTATTGATACATTTGAATTAATATCTACCATATTTGCAATTCTTTTCTATTCTATACATTCATCCTTTATCCTCTCCCTACATTTATTCATCTTTCCTGGTTTTAATTGAGCATTTAATATGATCACATTATATCTCCTTTCTTAGTAGGTAGTTGTACTTCTTTATAATATTTTTAGTGACTACTCTAGTATTTCAACTGACATACATTTTTAACTATCTAAGTCCACCTTAAAATAACAGCATAACAGGCAGGGCGTGGGGGCTCACGCCTGTAATCCCAACATTTTGGGAGGCCGAGGTGAGTGGATCACAAGGTCAGAAGTTCGAGACCAGCCTGGCCAATATGGTGAAACCCCGTCTGTACTAAAAACACAAAAAAAAATTAGCTGGGTGTGGTGGCATTCACTTGTAGTCCCAGCTACTCAGGAGGCTGAGGCAGAAGAATTCCTTAAACCTGGGAGGCGAAGATTGCAGTGAGCCAAGATTGTGCCACTGCACTCCAGCCAGGGTGACAGAGCGAGACTCTGTCTCATAAATAAATAAATAAATAAATAAATAAATAAATAAATAACAGTAAACCACCTCATAGTACCCGTGCCTTACAATCATAATCAAGTATTCTCAATTTCTTCCTCCTATCTTCTCTAGCATCACTGCCATTCCTCTCATTTATTCATATGTTATAATCACCCAATACATTGCTACAATTATTTTATTTTAAACAAACACCTATTTTTGGATCAACTAAGAATAAGAAAACTAATTTTTATTTTTTACTGTCATTCATTACTGCTCTGATGATCCTCATTTCTTTATGTAGATCCAAGTTTCTGACCTACAACATTGTCCTTCTCTCTAAAGATTTTCTTACAATGTTTCTTGCAGAGCAGTTCTGCTGGCAAAAAACCAAAACCGTATTTGTTTTGTTTGTCTGAGAAAGTCTTTATTTCTTCTTCATTTTGGACGTGTAATGTCACTAGATACAAAATTCTAGATTGGTGTGGAATTTTCTCCTGCCAACACTTTAAATACTTCACCCTACTCTGGTCTTCCTCGCACAGTTTCTGATGAAGTATCTATTGTATTTCTTTTCCTTTTTTCTCTAGAGGTGTTATTATTTCCTCTGACTTTCTCAATATTTTCTTGTCTTTGGTTTTCTGCAGTTTGTGTGTAATATGCCTAGATATGTTTTAAAAAAAATACTTAACATGCTTGGTGTTCTCTGAGCTTCCTGGAATTATGCTTCGGTGCTTATCATTAATTTTGGAAAGTTTCCAGCCATTATTACATCAGATGTTTCTCATGCTCCTTTTCTTTTACTGTTCTGGTTTTCAACAACGTATATGTTATATCTTTTGGCATTTCCCCATAGTTTTTGAATATCCTGTTCTATTTTAAATTTTTTTTACTTCTTGAATTTCAGTTTGGGGCGTTTCAAGCTCACTAATTTTTCTTCAGCTGTTCCCAGCCTATTGTAAGTCTATCAAAGGCATTCTTCATTTTTGTTACCATATTTTTTTATTTCTAGCATTTCCTTTTAATTCTTTCTTAGAGTTTCCGTCTTTCCTCCGACATTACCCATCTGCGTTGCATGCTGCGTACTTTTTCCATTAGAGCCCTTAGCACATTAATCACGGATGTGTCAAATTCCATGTCTGATCATTCTGAGTCATAGCTCAGTCTCGTTCTGGTGCTGTCTTAAGACTTTGCTTTGTTTTGTTTTCTTTTCTTGCTTTTTGGCACGTCTTGTATTTGTTGTTGATACTGTTGTTGTAAGGCAGTTATGTTGTAAGAGCCAAGAAGGAAATGGGCATTTAGTGTGAGACAGTGTGTTAATCTAGGTAGAGTCCGACTGTGTTTTGTGCTTGCTGTGGCTGCAGGTGCCAGAGGCTTAAAACTTCTCTACTGTTCTTGCTTTTTGTCTCTCTTCTTTTCCTTAGGTCTCCCTAAGTCTTCCCACTTAGAGAATGTCTGCACCTTGCAACTCTGCAGGAACCTGTCAGTGGGGTGGTAAAGTGTGGCAGGGAGAGTGTTTCACAATATTCTGATTAAATCTGTCTTGTAATGGGTCTGTGTCTCAGGGCTGTGACAGTCACAGGCGTTTCTCCAGTGGTATAACTATTTTTTTTCCCTAGGTGAGTAATGAGGCTAGTGGGCTTGCCATGGGAAGAATGCCATTTCATCATTAGGACAACGTCTAATAAAATAAAATGAAGACAATGTTTTTTCTCTGCAGAGTAGGGCTTAATTATGAAGCATACTCTGGGGGTCCTTCACAAGGATTACATTCCCACCATGGCCATGAGATTGTTTTCAGATCTTCACCATGAGAACATGATGGGGTTTCTGAAAGTAAAACTGAAGAAAATCTGGGCTCCCCAGTAAGACCATGCCCCCAGAAGCTTCTCAATTTCATGTTAATTCACACTGAGTCCCATAAAGGCATCAGAATCTCCGTAGAAGTTCTGTCACATTATGGCTCTAGGAACTTCTGATCTTGGCTGATTCTCTGTGCTCACCTCCCAGTTTTAGGGCGGCAGTTTTCCCCTGTGACTTCAGTTCCTTGATAAATCCAAAAAAGTCATGTATTTCTGTTTGCTTTGCTCTTTCTTATTGTAAGGATGGGAGGGATGACTTCCACTCTTCACATGCAGTCTCTGAAACCGGAAGTCCCTTAACTGTGAATCAATTTATAACTATACTGACATGTAACTGACAGGAACACTTTTATTTGCTCTTGAAGATACGGAAACTGCAGATCAGAGGGGTTATATGACTTGCCTGAGACCACAGAGGTGGTAAGTGGTAGCCCAGGGCCTTGACTTCAGACCACAACACTGCATCGCAGGAACAACTATGAAATTTGAAGCTCTTGATGCAAAATGAAAATGTGAGGTCCTTGTTCAAATTATTAAGAATTCCAATACTGTGATTAAGCATTAAGCCCATCGCGGGGACTTTCTGAATGTGGAGGCCTGTGAGGCTGCGTGGGTCACTCTCCCATGAAGTTGGTTCTCCTTTACTCTGTCCTAGGCACCCCTTTCCCCAGGAAACTCCGCGTTCAGGCTGCCATGTCAGTGTTGAAGGGGCTTTTTCTCTTGTTTTCATCACAGGAATGAACCAAGATTTATTGGGTCATATCTAAGAACAAGTTCTGATCATTGAACCTGCCCCTTCATAATCTAGAAAAATCATTGCCTGTAAATGCATTCAATATATTTTTAGTCCACTGAGTTGCATTTTGGAGTTTTTTTTGTATAGAAAATATTATAAATTTTAAGTTAAGATAGGAACAGCTTAATTGACCTCCTGGAAATAGTGTGTTGAGAACCCAAATAGGATGTTCTTTTTTTTTTTTTTTTTTTTTTGAGATGAAGTCTCGCTCTTGTCCCCCAGGCTGGAGTGCAATGGCATGATCTAGGCTCACTGCAACCTCTGCTGCCTCCCGGGTTCAAGCGATTTTTCTGCCTCAGCCTCCCAAGTAGCTGAGATTACAGGCGCCCACCACCATGCCCAGCTCATTTTTGTATTTTTAGTAGAGATGGGGTTTCACCATGTTGGTCAGTATAGTCTCGAACTCCTGACCTCAGGTGATCTGCCTGCCTTGGCCTCCCAAAGTGCTGGAATTATAGGCGTGAGCCACCACACCCGGCCTATGATGTTCTTTAAAACCATATTTCTGGGTGAGGCAGGATTTATTTTGCAGATTCACCGAAGAACACTTTCTTTTATACAAACAAATTTTAATTTTGAGGCAACTATCCAGAGCATCACGTCTCCTCTGTGTTTCCATAGGCCCTTAGCTATGGGTGTGTTCCCAAACACCCTAGACCAGGGCCCAGCAGGAAGCTCGGTGCTTGACTGAAGGCCACTCTGACTTAGGTGGTCGTGGGTGGTGCTGGGGCCGCAGAGATTTCCTGAAGTCCCCAGATGGTATTAATGTGAGTCCAGCCTAAGAACCATTCACCTCCTATGTCCCAGCCCAGGGAGATCCCAACACTCATGGCCGTTTCATAGGACATCTTACACAGGGCAGCTTGCTACGCCTGCCAGGGGCATGCACGCACATGCACAGGCAACACACCAACATACATACACACCTGTGTCTAAAGCGTCACTTTAAGCCCTTATGGTAATAAGCACCAACACCAGTATTGCTATTTTGTCTTAAGGAATCAATCATTCTTGTTTTCTTCTTTCTCAGGAAAGTAAATTACCTTTAAAAAATGTCCCATGACTGTTTCTCAGCACTAACAGTCTCACCACGGTGCTAACAATGGCTCAGGGCACACGGCTTGCTTCCTGAGCAGCATTTTACCATCATCCTATCTCTATCAGAGGGACTCCAGGCCACAGAGAGGGCCAGCAACCTTCCCAGGGCTGCAGAGCTTGTAAATGACAGTGCAGAGGTCCAATCCCAGGCTCGAGGACATACTGTGTCACACTTAATCCTCTGTGTGACACACAGGCTGCTGCTATGCAAGGCCACTTGCAGCTCCATGCTCTCCAATGAACAGCCACTAGTTTTCCCAGAACCCAGAGCCCTCAGTAAATCCAGCCCCCTTGCCTCTGCCTGGCAGGCAAGCTCCAGCACGTAGACGTAAACCATGATGCCTTCATGTCTGCAGGGAGAGACACATTGGCTTCTCCAGGCAGAGACAGGAGCAGACTCTTTGCTTGGCCTGCATACACTTTTCACGTGACATGCATGCCTTGCTTTCTTTTAGAAAAGGTGAAAGGGAAGGGGGTCAGGAGATGCAGGTTGGGCCAGAGTCCCTGTGTTCCCCACTCCCTCCATGCCCAGGACCCTGTGACAGCTACAGTGAAATTTCCAGGGGATGTTTTCAGACTCTACGTTTGACCTTCGAGGCCTCACAGGGCAAACGCCCTCTCTACCGAGTGTTTCTCGCCACCATCCCCAACTCCATGCAGCCCCCTCATTCCCCTGGGAAGTTCTGAGCCCACTGCCTTTCCAGGCTCTGATGGCATCATCTCAGGGACCTGTGCCTCTACAGCACAGGATGGACGGCACGACGCCCAAGTGAGCCGCATCCACAGGCTTCGGTTTGGGGCCATCTGTTAAAAACACCGGGATTGAACTGTGAGGTTGTTTGTTTAAACCTGTTCAGGAAAGAGGCCAAATCAGAGTCGATTTATTCTCCAACAATAAGAGACTGCATTGGGCCAGGGCGTTTCTAGGTACATATTCTTCCTTGCTCAGCCAGCTCCAGGTCAAGAAAGCAAACCTGGAGTCTGAAAAGAGAAAATGTACACGTGGACCCACAGATGGAGGAGGCCATAGCAACTTCACGAACAGACAGAAGAGGCCACAGCAACTTCGCATACAAATGGAGGAGGCCACCGCGACTTCACATACAGACAGAGGAGGTCACAGAATTTGCCTTTGCTGGGCTTCATCCAATTATTATGCCATCCCCAGCAAAACAAGTCAGTCTCCATATGTCTGCACTCAGACTTCCCTCAAAGCCTACCTCTGTAACAGGTGGGGATGCAGTTTCTACAGCTTCTGAAAAGAATCCCATCCATTCTCACCATTGCCAAGGCAGGCTGCACCTCCAACAGCAGTGGCAAGCGGGTGGGACCTGCAGGAGCTGAAATACCTGGGAGGCAGCTGGTTGTCAGCCAGAGCCCAGGGAAGGGCAGCTACCCTCCAGAATGGCACAGCCTCCTGTTGGCATGATGAGTGTCCTGTCCTGAAGGTCAGGATGCAGGGATGCAGAGGTGAGCAGAGTGGAAATGGTCTGCTGCTGGGCAAGTGGACTGGTCCATCTGACACATATTCATGGCACATGCAGTGTCATTGAGCACTGTGTGTGGGGGTTGGAACCTCACTCTGACACTGTTCTGTATGTGACCAAGGACAGGAGCCCCCTACACACACACACACACACACACAAAACACACACACACACACAAACACATATGGCATCTTACATCAATCGCCTGTAGCCAGGCCTCTCTCCACGTGTTGGTGGCAGAACATGAACACGCTTCATATAGGCACCGTGATGAGCTGAATTGTATTTCCCCAAATTCATATGTTGGAGTCCTAATCCCCAGTCCCTCAGACTGTGACTGTATTTGAAGGTAAGTCCTTTAAAGAGGTAATTAAGGCAAAATGAAGTCTTTGGGGTGGGTCCTAATCCAGTGTCTGGTGTCCTTATAAGAAGAGAAAATTAGGACACACACACACACACAGGGAAGACGATTCCAAGACACAGGAAGAAGATGCAAGCCAAGGAGAGAGGTCTCCGAATAAACCAACCCTGACGACACCTAGATCTTGAATGTTCAGCCTCCAAAACTGAGAAAGTAAATGTCTGTTGTTGAAGACCCCCAATCTGTTGCTCCAGGTTGTGGCAGATCAAGAAAATGAAGGCAGGCTCTCAGCAAAAGGTCTGGTTCAGAATATTCATTCTGCACATCATGGCAATTAGTATGACTTCATAATCACTGAGTACCCACTCCGGTCAATGATCAATCCTCTACCGTGATTGATTCATTCATTTTAGTCATTCCAGAAATATTTACCGAGAACCTAGGAAGTGCCAAACAGTGTTCTAGGCACCAGAATACTCACCGCCGTGTCTAAAATGGTCAAACCTCTGGCAGCATAGACAGAGCCCCCGGACTCACTCTGTCCAGCTTCATGGTGCTGAAATGGTTTCTTCTGGACCTGTCCGGGATGCCCGGCTCTCCAGTACTGCACTAATCCTGCGCAAACAGAAGCAGCCCTTCTTGTTTGAGTTTAGTTCCCAGGAATAGGTAGTCTCCACAAATGTTTTCTCATGTCTGAAAACAAAAACGATGTGTACTGTAGCTGCCAGGAAACTTAGGGCACATTTGTTCTCTAAACACTGTCATCTGTTCAGTTCAGGTGCCGCCTGCATCCACTCCTTCTGTCTCCCTCCCACGGCTTTTGTTCCCTTGCAGTTTTCCTTACATTGGGCCTTCCAGTATCCTCCACTGAAGTCCTTTTAGAGGGGGACGGGAAGTGTAAATCGTACGTGAATTGCACCCTGGGTCACTGGGGCTGTGTCAGGGGTGGAGGTGAATGGTGAATGTCCACCTCATAAAGCAATGAAAACACAGAGGTTTTCACCAGTCACCCCAGCATGAGCTGGAAGAAAGTGTTAACCGCCGGTATTATTCGTGCCTGACTCACATAAACTCATTGCATCCATCAATGCATTTATTCACTGTACTTGTGTGAATTCAGTCCCTTTTACCTACCAGACTTTAAGGTGGATTCAAGAAACGCATCAGAAATGTCCATTGCCCTCAGGGAGCAGACGGTGAACTGAGGAAGAAGCCAATTACAGTTGGATGTGGGGAGTGCTGTGCCAGGGAAGACTGGGGGCTGCAGCGCCAGGAGCCGCCTGCATTGCTGGGATCAAAAACACCTGCAGGAGACCCTGCCATACCCCCTGAGACTGGAGGCACGGAGAGCAGGGGGCTGTGAAAGGTCATGAACTGGATTGTGAAGCCGTGCGAGAGGCTGGATAAGAGAGCCCCACATGGGAATTTTTGCTCGGCAAGTCAACCTCAACAACAAAACAAAATTACATTTTTGTTTTACACCTGGCAACAAAGTAGATGTTTGTTGGGAGACTGATTATTAGATCACCCCATGATGAGAACATGACATTTTTCTTCCTTGTGGGGTTTCATTGCTGGGTCAGCCTCAAGACTGACAGAGATGAGATGCAGTCTTTCTCCCTGGCCGAGGATCCAGAGATGGTGTCAAAAGCGAATTCCCTGCTGGGTCCCTGACATCAGTGACGAGGTTCAGGGGTCCCACGGGGCTGCTCTTGGCTTCTTTGTGAGGCTTCCACACTGATCTGATCAAAAGCGAGCTCCTGAAAGGCCCATGGAGTGGGATGGGTCGGGAGAGCAGTGAGAGCCCAGAGCCACCAAAGGTCCCAGGTACCCAGTGGAAGGACAAGAGAGCCCAGGGACATGCCCTGGGGCAGATGGAGGTCATCCGCTGTAGCCTCACAGGTGCAGTTGTCTGCCCTGAAGGCCCACTTTGCTCACTTATACATGACATGGCATTGGGGCACCTCTCCTCTGGTCGGAGTGGTCCCTGGGCTCAGCCTTGGATTCTGGAGGTGTCCAGAGGAAGTGGAAGGCAGCACTGCCAGACCAGACTTGGTCACGGCAGGTGGAAGCTGACATCGAACACGGATGGCCCACCCAGAAGCCCTGTGTCAGTCTGCATGGCAGCACCAGTGGTTAAAAACCCACTGTCCACTCCCTTCAGCCCTTCAGCCCTGCTTCAGCTTCTGGGCCTCCCTGGACCTCTCCAAGCTCCAGTAGTCAAAGTTTAGTCCCTGGAGGGGCTCATCCCAGCTTCCGCTCCTGCCATAGTGCCTGCAACTATTGACTGGCCATGCCAAACCCACTGGTAGACAATTTTAGTGTTGCCCCTGCCCTGGCCCCCTCCAGGATTCTTCCTGCCCTGCTCTCCAGCAGAAGGCACGTCTTTCTCTGACTTCTGTCGCCAGCCAGAGAAAACTCTCTGCTCTTAAAATGCTTGCCTGATTAGGTCAGGTCCAGCCAAGACCAGCTCCCTTGGGACATAGGATGTAATCTGATCTCAGAGTGACGTCTCCTCATAGTCACAGGTTCTACCCACACTCAATGGGCTTTACAGGGAGGGTGTGCTCACCAGGGGGCAGAGATGTTGGCGTCATCTCAGCATCTTGCCTACCCTGGGAGGCTGGCTATCTTAGGGAGGTGGGTTGAGAGAGGGAAGAAGTAATTCTAGGGCAGAGCCCTGTGTTTAGGGGGCTGAGCAGAAGAGTGACCAAGCAAGCATACCAACAGGCTACTCAGTTCCTTGGTTAGGAGCCCAGTGCTCGTCAGTGAGAGCCTGGGACTAGAGCCACACACCCAGATGCCCAGGCCAGCAGTCCCTCTATAACTCTATCTATCCATCCATGTATTCATCCCTCCACTCATCATCTGTTTACCATTCATCCACTATCCATTGACCATCCATCCATCCATCCACCGTCGATCCTCCATCCAACCACTCACCATCCATCCACTATCCATAGACCACCAACAAACAAAGCAACAAAGCAAAAGACATAGAAACAAGAGACACAAAGAAGACCATAATCACACGCGCTGCATCGGCCCACCCATCCCATGCCTCATCCCCATCCCATCAATGCCATCATTCATCGGCGTTCATCGCAGTCATCCACCCACCATCTCCATCCTCCATGCCCAATCCATCCCAATTCTATCTCACCATTCATCCATCACATCCACGCAACCACATGCCATTCTGCAATCCCCCATCCCTCTGTCTATTCATCGCATCCCATCCCATTCCTCCACTTATCTGTCTACCCATCAGCATCGCTATCCATCAACTATCTATCCACAATATCTATCCAATCCATCCATCATCCATCCATCCATCATCCATTCCTTGCATTCATCCATGCTTATCCATGCCTATCCATATATTCACCCATCCGCATAGCACACCATCTACCCATCCCCATTCACCCAATGCTTCTACCCATTCACTAACCATTGCACACATCTTTCCATTCCTCCATCTATCCACACATCCATCCACCATTCCATCTATCTATTCATCTCTCTACCCATCCATCCATTCATCCATCTATCGATTCATCCATCTGCCCTTCCATTCATCAAGTAGCTGTGAACTATGGCCATGTGCCAGGCACTATGATAGTGAATGAGACATGAAATGGGCCTTTCCCTTTCTGGGTTCACAGGCTAGAGCAGGTGTAAGACCTTCCCATGGGCCACTGCATCAAACTTTTTTAACCTAGACACTGTTAACATCTGTGGCTGGATAGTTCTCTGTTGGGGGGTGCTATCCTGTGCATCGTAGGATGTTTGGCAACACCCCAGATTTTATCCACTGGATACCAGTAGCACCTCCCAGTTGTGACAACCAAAAATGTCTCCTGATATGTCCAGACCCTTGGGATCAAAATCACCTCCAAAGAAAACTACTGCACTTTGTAACTGTTGGCTGGGATGCCTTTTCTAGTCAGGGAGACAACAGTTCTTAGGAGCACCTGGGGAAATATGCCATCTGCAGGTGCCCACCTCCTGGATCTGCTGAACTGGAGTCCCCAGGTGGGTCTCCACAGGTGAACACACCTGTGTGATAATGCTTTAGGAGGTGAAGGTGGGAAGAGGAGCAGTTTGGTGGCTCCCCTGCGTGGGTGGCACTCATGCACCCATGGGTGGGGCTTTGTAGCGAGCACAGAAGTGGGGCCAGCCTAGAGCAAGGTGAACACCTGAGCACAAGCACAGTGACCCAGACAGGAGCCGGGATCAGGAAGAAGCCTGCTTGGTGGAGGGCCTTCTCTGGATTTAACATCGATGAGAGACTTGCCATTCCAGCTACACACACACACACACAAAAAAAGTATTTAAGATTCTTCCATGTCACTTCCACCCATGGCAACTTCTGCCATGTTTGAATTTTCTCAGAAATATTTGCTTAAATCATCCATGTTAAAGGGCCCAGGTTCTAAACCAACACAGTCAACTACTGGCTGCGCCAGAGCTTTGCCTTTTCTCCATCTACCAGCCTATCCAGCCGGTCTATTATCCTTAATCCTATCACGAAACTAAAGGACCACTAACTAAAACTAAATCCTATCACAAAACTAAAGGATCACTAACTGAAGGCAAGTTCTTCAAGATATTCTATACGCGTCATGCTTCTCATTTCCTCTGCTCTAGACCAGCGTCCCTTCAACTGGCCTCCTCCACTTCTACTTGTGCCCATTGGCACTGAACTGGCTCACAGCTGCTGCCAAAGCAAGCAGATGTGTGTGCCTCACTGTAGCCACATGGTCTCTTCAGCACCAACTGACCACTCCAATGCTGCAGGTGCACAGCAGGTGAAAGACTGAAGGCACTCTTGTCAAAGCATCTCAGAATCACCCGGTCCTACCTCTGCTTCCTGGACTGGCCTGGGCAAGAGTGATGTGTGACAACACGGAGCCAAACCTACAGGATGCCCTTAGGTTGAATCAAGGGCCCCAGCTGCCCCAGCTCCCAGGCCAGCAGTAGAACAGGTGACCGCACATTCATACATTCTGGGCTGGCACTAGACTGGGAGACCTCCTACAAGATGCTTCAGTCTGCTGCGTCTCAGCCTTCTCATTGTCAAGGGGATAATACTCTGCCTTCAACCCGGAGTAACAGCATGAGGATTCAGTGGGATAGTCCAGGAAAGGGGCTAAGAAACCCCAGGAACTCATAGTTGGACCGTGGTTGTCTACCCACCCACTGTAGGGGATGGTTGCTCCTCAATAATCCAGCCTCTGTTTCCCTTCAATCTGGTAGCAACACCCCAACTGTTTCAATAATAAACTACTCCTTATCTACTCTCAGTCCTTGTGGTTAGGACAGGGCTGACTCCAGCCATCCTGTAGCAGGGATGGGACATTGAGCCAGGTCCCAACTAAAAGAGTTTTCCCTCCCTAGACCTCAGCAAATGGTAAAGAAATAAGCTGGTGATCAAGGCAGGTCTAAGGAGAGGTGGTTCCAAGGCCAATGGTCTGAGAAGCCGCCAGCCACCTCACCTGCAAGGAGGAGAGAGCCTGCCCAAGAACCCAGCCATGCTGGGAGCAGCCCGGACGATGGGCCCAGAGCAGGAGCCTGACTCATGGGGGCAACATGGGGTCCCTGCACCCTGCAGCCTGCTGTGCCTGAACCTGGAGTTCCAGTCACGTGAGCAACACTTTCCATCTTTGACACAAGCACTTCTGAGTTAGTTTCTAATTTCCAATTTAAAAACCCGTTTTTGTATCCAAAACTCTTCTAGAAGCCCCCTGGGTAGATCTATAGTTTTCAGCAACCTCAAGGGGAGAAAAGAATCACTGCCACCTAAATTTAGTAGCTTTGAAGCATAATTAGAAACAAAAATCTCGGCCTGGGTCAGTAAATCTGCATTTCCTATTTGGTGATGGTGGAAACCATGTTTTAGAAAGCATAAGTGGTGGACTTTACAAGTTGCTTTTATTTTCTAAGATAGAAATATACCCAGGAGTAGTGACTCACCTCCCTCTAGCCTGGCTACAATTTTCCACATCTAATTCAAATATTGTCTTTAATTTTTAATTTGGATTTGACTGATGCAAACTAAGTGCATCGTCTCTGCCACCAGCCGGGCAAGCATCCTGTTCCCTGCAGAAGGTACCACAGGAAAAGCCTCAAAGATGGACGTAGGGAACAGTGAGGGCAGGTGTTGTATCTGTTTTTACTCACTCTCTGACCATCTGACAAATGAGTATTAAATAGAGGAATAAATGGCACTATTGATGCATCCTCTTTTATTTATGGGGAGTTTTCTTAACTTGGCCTCCTGCTCACCAGACTTGCAGCCCCTCATGGGCCCTGGATCTGAGAGTCTGTCTGGGAGATGGAGGTTTGCTTGACAAAGTCCTGCTCGAGGGGGCTGGGGGCTACATGTTGCCTGTGGCCACACTTCTCCCTAGAACCTGGAGAACAGAGATCCACAGACACCCTAGAATCTGCCTCCCTGGCATTCTCACTCGCTCTGTGATGATTAAAAGGCATGTTAGAATCTACTCCAGGAGGGCAGGAACATGTCTGCATCTCCAGCCCTGGAACCGTGGCTGCCATGAAGTACATCCCCAGGAAACAGCTGGTGAACAAATGAATAAAGGAATAAACATGTCTCAGAATATCATGAACTATGGATTTTTCATTCAAAGTTGAATGAAAATTTATTCAAACTAAAACCAGAAAGAGGTTTCTGTCTTTCCGATTGTCCATGTTAACACATGACTTACCTCATAGTCTAAGATGGCTGTGGGAGCACCAGCTATCACACCCCATTTTCAGGCTGCAAGAAAGAGGAAAGGAAGAAGATTGGCATCCTAGAAGCTGCCTTCCTAGCTGTCATGCACATTTCACTAGGGCAGAACTCAGTCACTTGGTACATTCCACTTCATGGGAGTTTGAGGATGGTGGTCTTTTATGACAGGGGACAATTTGTTACACCACAGAAAGAACAGAATTTTTTGGCTGGGTAAGGTGGCTCATGCCTGTAATCCCAGCACACTGGGAGGCTGAAGCTGGTGGATTACATGAGGTCAGGAGTTCGAGACCAGCCTGGCCAACATTGTAAATCCCCATCTCTACTAAAATTACAAAAAAAAAATCAGCCAGGTGTAGTGGCACATGTCTGTAGTCCCAGCTACTCAGGAGGCTGAGGCAGGAGAATTGCTTGAACCGGGGAGGTGGAGGCTACAGTGAGGCAAGATCATACCACTGCACTCCAGTCTGGGCAACAGAGCAGAACTCCATCTCAAAAAAAAATCAGAACTTTAATATTAAAGAGGAAGGGAGCATGGACTTTGGGCTGAGCAGGCAGCAATGTACTACAACACGCAAAATGCCCAGGGTCTGCCTTCCAAAATATCAGCTAGTTTCTAGCCCTGGTAAATTCAGCTTTCCTTCATGATTCTATGATCAATCACCTTCTTACTGGGAGGACTGCCATCTCTGTGAGGAAAGAGCCTGAGAGGCCTTTACTGAATAGTGAGTCCCAGCTTCCAGCATCGTGCTTGTCCCGGGGCAGAGGGAACTCGGTAAGTACGCCCCTCATGCAGAGCCCTGTATTTCACCATGGGTTTGTGGACATGCCTAGGACGGCTTCGCTGGCGAGGCAGGGAGCACAGGCAGTGCCGCTGTACAGAAGATGAGTTGGTCTTTACCGTGTGGGGGCATCAGGAGGCCTGCGGAGCACTGAGGCCTATGGAGCACTGAGGTTGCAACTGTCTGGGATATTCTCCAAGAAATTGCAATTCGGCAGGTGGAGGTGGGAGTTGGTGCCTGCATTCACCTTGATACCCCCTGCATGACAACAGCTGCAATCAGTGAAGTCTCAGCTGGAAAAATGAAGCTGCTCGAGGGGACTGGGGGTCTACATGTTGCCCGAAGGGTCCCCCCAGCCCTGTGCTGCTCTCCACCACCTGTCTGGGTGGACACTGATGGAATGGTCATCAAAGCTGTGGATGATGCAAGTGTGAGAGGGGCAGCAACCCAGCAACCACAGCACCAAGGAGAGGCTTCATCCAGCAGGCTGACATTGAACAGAAACAGACGTGAGGTTCTGAGTTGAAGCCTGAAAAGCACAGCCAATGCGTGTATAAAAGAAAAGTGTAGGAGCAGGTATTTGAGTAGCACCTTCAGGGCTTCATTCAAGTCACCCTCATAATGCAGCTGTCAGGAAAGTATTTAATGGGTACTGGGATGCATTAACAGGGGCATAAGCTTAGGAAAGCTGGAGGTGACAGGTCCATTGGAGGTGGTCCTTGCAACTCCCCCTTGGAACACTCTGCAGATATCTATGCAAAGCAATCTCCTGTGATGGGACAAGCCAGCCAGTGTCCTGAGGGGCATGGTCAGGGTGGTAATGAGATGTGCTCATGTAATATGAGGGAGCGTAGAAGGAGCAGGATATGTTCACTCAAATAGGGAAGTCTCTGCAAAGGATGGTTCTTCACTGGCCCAGAAGGCAGAAGGAGGCTGGCTACAAAATGCTTCAGGCAAACATCTTGATGTTGATGTATGGATCACAGAGCTTCAGAAGATATCAGGCCCCACGTGGTACCGGCAAAAGTGTGTTCCCTGCCACTGGAATTGCTTACCCAAAGCTGGGGGTCACCAGGCGGGAATGCCCCAGAAAAACATCTACCCTCACACTGTCCTCAACAGACGCCAGTTACAGAGGGCGTTTCCAGACAAGTGTGAGAAAAGTGTGAATGACATCTGTTAGGAAACACCTCCTCTGTCCTCCTTGGAAGATTGAGGTTGAACTTAGGGGCTTGAAAAAGGCCCTGAAAAGCCCTCCAGTAAACACACGTGGCCACCTTGGTGACCCTCCCAAATATATTGGACCCATGAACTTTTTTAAGATAGAAGTTCTCTCCATGCCCCACAGCACTGGTGGTTGGTGTATTTTGGGGACGCTGAATTTACGGGGACTTAAGGACAGCACTGGGGCTAGGAGGTGGGGATTTAGGGCGCCCTTCTCAACATTGAAAGGCATAGATTCAGGGGCCAGCCACCCTTCCAGTCAATCAAGCCCACCTACGGCAAAGCCTCTACTGGATCTTCTCAGAAAGATCTGTGTCTCTCTCCTGCCCCACCGAGCTCCATGAGGTTAGTGAACACAGTTAAATCTACAGCTCCAAGCAGAAGGTGGGTCATAGTTGATATTTTTTTTCAGTATTTGTTTAAGAAAGAATGGGGAGTGTCATTGTGCTGCACCAGGTCTCCATCGACTGCAGTATCACTGGTTCCAGCGATACCTATTATGAGCGAGATCAGTGGGAATTGCATCCAGAAGATTCCCAAGGCCTCTTTTCCATGCAGGAGAATATCCTAGAAGAGACTCCCTCAGGAGACGGGGCTGGCTATATGTGAATGTTTTTCAACAAAGCTCTGGCATGTGGCTTTCTGTCCCAGGAGAGCCTTGGCAATTTAAAGAGGCAATTGCTTCTTGGGCTCACCCTGCAAAAATGGAACTAATAGAGCCACAGACTCCATCACAGGAGCTCTGGGGAACTGGATACAACCCAAGAAAAACTGATTCTAGACAACATCAATATTTGCCCCATTACAAAGTGCAGTATAAAAATCAGTTACATTGTTGGCAATGCTGCTCGGGTCCTCATGAGCTAATCCCTCCTTATGAAACCTGGTCATTCTCACGCCGGCATGCTGAGCTGCAAAGAGTTTTGCGAAGGGGCCGGTGCAGCTGGCCCCATCACCCCCCGGAGCTCCTTAGGTGGCGATGTCTCTGCTGACCCCATTTCGTCGGTTCTTTCCTTCCCATACAGCTAAGTCTTCCGGCACAGTCGCCAATGCAAATCACCCACTTATGTTCTCACACAAAATTCAATTGCCAATTTGTCTTTTTATTTCTTACACTTAAAGTGATTTGCCTTCAAATAATCTACGATGAATTGTTCATTTTACTACCGCAGGAAGCAATTGGTTCACCAGGGAGCCGCTAAGTTTACGTCACTGTCGGGGAACCTGTGCTTCTCCAGCTTCCCCGTGCAGCAGCTGGGAGAATCCTCAGTGCTTTCCCCCCAGTTCCTGTGTCTCCCTCTCACCCACAGAGTCAAGAACCAGCTGCTTCTTCCCCTGCCTTTGGGTGGGGCTGGGAGACAGGAAGGAGTCTGTGCTGGTTTGGATGGTGCCCTGGGATGCAGATTCCTCTCTGGGGAGTCATTAATTAGATCCATTCACCTCACTGGCACTTGCGTTTGGCCATAATGGAGATGGATTTGATGGTATAATCCCCCGTGGTAAATGTGAATGAGTTCCAGAGGAAGGGGGATTGGCCCAGGAAAGCAGGCAGCCTGCCCTGGCTTAGCGCTCCTCCTTGCCCACACTCACGCCATGCCATCGCCCCAGCCGGGGCCTGGCCCCCACCATCCAGGAAGGGACACGCCCTTTCTTCTTGTTTGCAGGTATGAAGGTGGGTGGGCCAGCTCTGAGACTACCATCCCAGGCCTCACAAGCCTCTGTTTCTCCCTTCACAACAGACTCAGACGTTGGTTTGCCAGGCCTGGGCCATCTGAGAAACCTAAAGCCTTGGAAACAGAAGGAACCTGGCCCCATCTGCCCCTGGGCCGGGCCAGCTTAGACGGGAGGGCAGCCCTCGGCCCAGGGCACAGACACCTGCCTGGGAAGGAAAGCGAACGTGAGGCACACACTGTTCTCATCTTTCCATTCATCCTTTATCTTTTCAGCAAACCTGTGCGACATAGCACTTGCTCTCCCAGCACCTGTGGCTTCTGCTTTGTAGAGAGATGTCAGGAAGGAGGAAGGAAGGAATTCCAAGGTAGAAATAGTGTGAGGCGTTCTGGTCAAGGCATGGGCTCCTTATCCACCTGCTGACAGAGATCCTCAAGCCGAGAGAAGGTGTAATATCAAAAGCACACTGTGGAATTTAATTGGCAATTAGAGATGGTGGCTTCCAGCTGGCCATCTAATGTCCTCTTTCAGAAAGAGAAAGTGGACTGTAGTTCTGGAAATATGTGACCCGGGGGAATGGGACGTGCCAAGAACTGGAGGCCGAGAGCCAACACAGATCTCACATGGACACAGGAATGCTCCGGAAAGCACAATGCATTATTGATTGTCATGAAAGGAGAGACTGAAGTTTTATCATAAACGTATGTCTGCATAAAAGAACCTGACAGGGCAAATCAATAAACAAGAGGATTGCTTGTCGGGAATGGCCTTTTTTATTGTTTTTGTTTTTTTAATCCAAAAAACTCTCAAAGAAAGAAGGATGACTTCCCTGTCAGGTAGGTCAGAGAAGGTGGCGGAAAGTGAGGAGGGAGACCTGGGAAGCAGGGCTGGCTCGCTGAGTTACAAAACACAAAAGCGCTCTCCCCCTCTCTCTACCCGCAAGGAGGAAGCAGACACGGGGTCTTCCTGTGTGACCATGGCAGACGCCGCCCTGCTGTCTGGGAGGTTTTCATGGGCCTGTGGACGTGCCGCCCAGCAGGGACTTCTACCCCCAGAGGTGTGCAGACGCACAGACAGAAAATGCACATGCACTCTGGTAAGCAACTACCTTGGACGCTGTCCTTGGCTGGACTCCCAGAATTTTCACATCATCATGATTTCATTGAACCTTCATAGAAATTCTGTGAGATGAGCGTATGCCCCCCATTTGCCAAATAGGACATCTGAGACCACCTGTTCAACAAAGAAAGGCCTCTCTACCCGTCTTATGGACGCCAGAGGGAGACACTGTGGGAGGGAGTCCTTCTTCATCCCGGGACGTCACGGGACATGGCACTTGATGAAGAAAGCTGCAAGCACAGCCTCAGAGTCAGGCAGCCCTGCTGGGGACCGTGCTTCCCCCAGTGACTGGCAGGGTCCTATGGCCTCCTCAGCCTCAGAGGCCCACTGTGGAGAGCGGAGACACCACAGGTCAGCAGAGTGTTACGTGAGATGAGGGATGCAGACTCAAAACCCCTGGGTGGTGCCAGGCCCCCACTCACTGCCAAATCAATCACAGCTGCTGCCATTGGTCTCACTGGCTCCTCAGGTGTTCTCCACATTCCTCTCCTTCAGCCTGGTCTGAAGTCCACCTTGCACAGAGACGTCTGCTGACCACCCAAGTGGACTGTCCAGACCCCAGGTGTAACCCAGCTCCACTGCTCCATCTTCAGTCACAAATGTGCTTATTTTCCGCTTGCTCATTTTCTGTCACCCCCACTCTATTGCAACTTTTATAATGAAGGAAGCTGGCAGATGAATAGCAGTTGTGTTCCGTATCATTTGTCAGATGGATGGATGGATGGATGGATGGATGGATGGATGGATGGATACCTGCTTTGTGTTGGATCTCAGGCTGGGATTACAGCTGGAAGGAAAATTCAAACTATAAATGACAAAAGCAAATTTCAAGGTATAGTCAGAGTACAGGGATTGGAGGGGGCAGGAATACCACAATCTGAGGGGCTCAGAATGTGGGACAGAGGTTTGGGGATACAGAAGGAAAGGGTGGGGAGGATGGCCTCATGCTGCACTAGGCCCACAGGTCCTCTGCCTGTGCGCTGTCAACTCTCTGCTCTGTAGAGAGTCCCATTAACATATTCAACCAAGTAGACTTGATTTCAGACTACGCAGATCACCTCTCCCACTGTGTCACTCCAGCTAATGGCCACCAAGGACTGGAGCGCAGCCAGTCTCATCCAGAACCCACAGGCATATTGACTGTTCAGCAACATCTTCAGCCTGAAGAGGCACCAGCCCGAAAGCCTCAGTGGCCTGTCACTAATGATCATTTAATACTGTTTGGTATCAGTTTTGTGTATACACTTCCAAACAGAGTAATTTGCATGTGGGTGTTTACATTTAAGGAGAGCTTCTATGTTAGAATTGATGGAACTTTAATTTCCATGTGGCTTCCACAGTAAACATGCAAATGGCTCTTTTCAGTATTACCAAGCCTTAGTTATTTTTAGGGAAGCAAAATGTTTTACTTTAGCCCCCAGACTGAATGGAATTAAAAGCAAATCCAGATGGGACCAGGATCAGAGAAACAGTGACGTGGACAGAGCCAGCTTGCATCTCCCGCCTCCTTCCTCTGCTCCCCTGGGTCCCAGGGGCCCTGACCCATGGCCAGAGCCAGATGGGGGATCCTCTGCTATGGATGTTTTGCAACCTGGCAGGAGGGAAGCATCCCGTGTGGGGTGATAGTGAGCACGGACCACTGCTGCATGAGACGAGATCTATCTCCCGCAATCGGGATTCAAGGCATCTGTCCCCGGGGAGAAGAAATGGGACAGAAGAGGAAGCAGAAGTCTTTCCCAGCTCTTCCAAATCTGCCCTGAGGAGAGGCACACGGTGGAGAAACAGCCACTTCTGCACTTCAGCACATGCTGCTGGGACTCAGGGACCCTGAGCTGTTTGTGATTTGGTCACCCATGCTCCAATCCAATTCTATAAATCGGAGACAGAGGTGGAAGCTCCGAGCACAAATGTGGATGGTCGCAGGAGTGAAAGGAGATGACGGCCGGGACTGTCCACACTAGGACTTCTCCTCCGGGGGCAGTTCTACCTCCCAGGGGACAAGGAACAACACCTGGAGACGTATGGGTTGTCACAGCTGGGTAGGCACTACCTGCATCTACAGATGCATCCCCAGCTTCGGAGGAGGCCGGGGCTGCTGTGAGCGCCCTGCAATACCCAGGCAGGACGGCCCTGATGACAAAGAACTCTCCGCTCCCAAATGTCCGTACTGTGGAGTGGGGAAACCCCGTCCTCGAGAGCACCATGCCCTGCGGAACCTGGAAATGGGCCACAAGTGGGCCAACACCCACACTTGCCTGTGCCCCTGCTGGGTGCTCAAGGCGGTCTCGTGGGTGCGGCCAGTCAGAGCCCCCAGGCTGTCTCAGCAGCTTACAGCAGCCTCATCCTCCCAACTCCATGAGCCAGACAAAGCTCATCGTGGTCTGTATGTCCTTGGAGGTGGAGAAGTTTGGGGGGCCTGGCTCTAAAACACAGGAAGCAGCTGGCTGTTCTCAGCCACCACATGAATGTGATGATTAGGGCGGCAATGGCTGCGCTTGCTGTACGCGGCCTGAGGCCTCTGCACTGCACCCTGGGCATGTGTGACCCTATATGAGACTCTCTGCAGCCCTTCAAGGTGAGGACAGCAACCATTCCCATCCATGGGGCAGGAATCTGATGCCAAGAAGGCCCCTTTGTCCAGGATAACACAGGTACACAGGGCCCAGTGATCAGGATTTGAAGTTTTACGCCCAGCCACAGCCCAGGCCTCTCAGCTACACTGCAGAGCTGCCTTTAACCAACAGCCATCCGTGATCCACCACAAAGTGCAAGAAAACAGCTTCTCCTGAATCTTTCAGATGAAGAAACAAGTGCCCCAGAGCCTCCTCCCTGCCTGTGTTTTACACTCGCAAAAGCCAGGGGAAGAGATGGCTAAACCCCGCACTGAGTGGCTGGAGTCTTGTGGGCTCAGCCATGCTTTTCACTTTGGCAGTTGTGCACAGTTGAGTGTTTTCAGAGCTGGGGAAGGTAAGAGGGGCTGCCTTCTCTCAGGGCTCCTTTCCTGCCAACTCACCTCTGGGCCGAAGCCCATCTGCAGGAACAGACCCTGGCCCCACAGGAAGAAAGAGAGATGCTGCACTCCTCAGGGCACTCGGTGGACCTGCCTGACAGCCACCCTGCCAGAGTAACAGGGGTTCCTAGAGGCACAAGCAGCTTCACGGCTCAGCACATGGATTACTCCTCAGGGGCCCACACCAAGCCGCTTCTCCAGGGAGAGAGGGCTCGCAGTAGAACCACTAGCTTCCACTGCAGGAGAACTTGGAGACGACAGGTCCAGGCTTTCACTCTGCAGGGAAGGACAGCAAGCCCTGAGTGACCATGCTGGACACAAAGACCCCAGTGGCAGCAAGCTGATGCCCTATCGATGGGGGACCAAACATGACCTGGAGTTGAACGACACTCCAGGAAGCTCAGCAGGCCGGGAGCCAGGACATCACACACTGGAAGGGGGTTTCCCAGTGCCCAGAGCTGTCTGTCCCCACATCAGCCCCTGAGCCGACTGTCTTCGCTTTCCTGGGGAGTTGATCTTATTCTCCACCTGCCAGGAGGACAGCCCTCTACAGCCCAGGTCTGCATTCTTTTCTAACCACGAGAGGTGGTGTGTGGCCACCTTTACACCTCTGATTCAAAAACCCAGCAGGCGCCTCTCAATGATGCCACTTGCAGCCAGCGGCAGCACCAGGGCTGAGTGTCCTGGGAGGGCCTCAGGCAGTGGCCCGGTGTTTCTCACAGGCTAAAATGTGCTGGCCACACAGAGAGAATGACAGGAATGTAGTGGCCAGCCCTGAAGGCTGGCTCCCCCAAGTCCACTGTGGGAAGCACGGAGGTGATTAAAGAGAGCTGGGAAAAGATCTGGGCTGCAGAAACCCCTGAATAGTTCGTGAGGAACTGAGGAGCCTGCCCTCTCTTGCCATCTTGAAAAAGAAAGAAAATGAAGAAAGGATGAAGACAAATTCGGCAGACACACAGACAGCTGCTGTCATTTACCCACAGGCGCTCTGGAAGGAGGGGTGATGAGGCATGGCTCCTACCCCGGGAGACTTAGCATTCGTTGGGAACACAAAAAAGAATAATAAAAAAATAAACTGGGTTCATCAATGAGGCCGTCTTAAATATCACATTTTTAAAATTCAGAAGAGGTTAGTCTTGGGGTCAGAAAGACCAAAATTTGGCCTCCTGCGGACTATGGGAGCTTCAAATGAACAGTTTTGTCTCATAAGCCCTCATGTTCTTATCTGTACAATGGGATTAATGACACTAATAGAATTGTCTGGTGAGACACAAGCCCATTTTCCCACCAGAGAGAAAGTTTAAGAAGTTAAGGGGGTTATTGATCATGGGATAAGGGGGCGCATAGGCAGATGGGGTTGGGTGTCTTCTGTTTTTTCCCCAAAGTCCCTGCCTTGGAGGGCAGAGTACTCTAGGACACATGTCCTAAGAAAGAACTGAATTCCCACCCCACTCCTATCAGGAAAGGCTTCCCAGGGTTGCAGGAAGGAGGAGAGGCAGAGGGAGGTGACGTGTGCAAGCACCAGCATGACTGTAAATTTTCTAGTAGCCATACTAAAACCGCGGAAGAAATAGGCAAAATTAATTTTAGTAATGTATTTTATTTCATTTATTATATGCAGAATACTATCACTTTGATTACAACATGTAATCAATATAAAAATACAAATGAGATGTTGAACATACTTTTGTTACACCAAGTCTTCAAAATCTGACGTGTGTTTCACACTCATCACATCTCAATTTAGACAAGACCGTGTCAAGTGTTCAAAGTTCCCCGGTGGCCAGTGGCCATCATGCTGGATGGCTCGAGTGGGCTGCGGAGGTGTGTCTTACACAGGAGCCTTCACCTCCTGGGCATTCGCCTCATGGAGCCCACAGTGTCAGGACCTGAGACTCTGTTTCCTCTGTGATTTCAGCTTGGGGTGATGTGGGAAGTCCCCAGTGCCCTTGTTCTACACAGCAAAAGTCATCTAAAGTCATTTAAAACTTTCTGTAAAACATTTAAAGTTTTTAACATATCTGCAGTGAACTTTAATGCGATTCCATAAAAATTGAACAGACCTCAGAACGAGCTGGAAGAGTCAGTGGATGACCTTGGTGATTTTAATTAAATCCAAAGTGAAGAGTGAAGAATTTGAGAGCTCTATGCGGCCAGCGACTCAAAAAGGGTCAAGAACATTCGCAACAGGACCAGGTGGACAAATGGACCCCCTTCCTGCCCAGCTGATTCTAGGATTGGTTTGAACCAGCTCATCCAGGTGTGCGGTCAAAGAAGTAACATTTCAGGTGTGATTCCCTAATTAAGTTCCTTCTAGTAGGGCAGAACATACATCTGCACAAACCCCACTCCATCTGTTTCTCACCTTAGGGGACCTACCTTGTTTGTGATGGCAGATCTCACACAAGTCATGATATTTTTTTTTTTTTTTTTTTGAGATGGAGTCTCGCTCTGTCACCAGGCTGGAGTGCTGTGGTGTGATCTCGGCTCACTGCAACCTCCAACTCCCAGGTTCAAGCAATTCTCCTGCCTCAGCCTCCTAAGTAGCTGGGACTACAGGTGCCCGCCACCACGCCCAGCTGATCTTTGTATTTTTAGTAGAGATGGGGTTTCACCGTGTTGGCCAGGATGGTCTCGATCTCTCAACCTCGTGATCTGCCTGCCTCGGCCTCCCAAAGTGCTGGGATTACAGGTGTGAGCCACCAGGCTGGCTGATAATTATTCTTTTAAGCACCTGTGTTTCTTGTGGGATGGTAGTTCAGAGAAGCTAGAGGTATGTGTGTATTGGTGGGGTGGGAGCGGAAGGATGCCTAACATGGGGACTGGCTAGTGAAGTTGTCAGTCAAATTTGTGAATGACTTAAATTACAGATCCCAGCCTGAGTTCTAAAAGGCTGCAAACTGCTTCACCTACTCCTTCTGGTAATAAGTCAGTCATCGGCGTCAGTCAGAAGAGCAAGGTCTAAGCCAAAGGCAGCTCCCAGCTCCAACTACCCAGACACCACCTTGGCCCAGGCAGGGATGCTCCCTGAGTTCTCTGAATCTCCTTGTCGCTACTTCTTCCCAGGCCTCTTGGCCACTTATGCTGAGCACTGTGCATTATAATTATGTGTGTTCTTGTATCATCTCCCCTGCTAGATTTCAAGATGTTTAAATAGGGGGTTTGGCTCATTACTGTTCTATCTCCCAGAAGTTCCCACAGATGAGCAAAAGAGAAAGTCAAAAGCAGGTGTTGAGAGACTTAATCAAGGCATTTGACTTCCTCTGGCTCCTGTCATGGCTTTGTAGCCTCAAAAATCTCTGTGGTCTGGGCCAGGCTGTCTTCCTCTTTCTCCCTCCTTTGCTCTACATTTTTGGCTTTGCAAGTGCCACAATGGGAAGTCTCAATTAACTGCTAGGCTCGGGGAAGATGACCTAGTTAACTAAATGAATGAATGAATGATTAAAGTTAACCAAAGAGTAATCAGCAAACATTTTTCTGATGCCTACGAAAATCCTCATTATTGAACATATTTTTAAATGCAGAAGTGTCCATCTCTCTTAGCGACAGTAATACAATGAGCATAAGCAACTTCTCGATGACTAAGGACCGTTGTGTGGTCATGATTTCTCATTACAGGTGCTTCTGCAGGCTGTCCACTCACCCTCAGCCGTCAGTGCTCACCTCCCACAAACTTCTTCTCATAAGGGATTGCACGGCTTCCAGGTACATCCAATCCTAACTGCAAATCAGCAGCTCCCTTGCCCATTGTCATCCAAAGCTCTACGAGAATGTGCACTAGAATGTGCCAAATTGTAGGCTGAAAAAGTTCTAGGGAACATATTTTGTAAAAGCCGCAAAAGAGGTTGGCACGTACTGTCAACCCAAACCTGTCCCCACCCCTTCCTCTTCACTTAGAGAACACGCACGTATTTTATTCATGCACCAAGTGGCCATGTGATTTAGAGGAGCTGGGGACAATCAGCCCTGATTAGAAAAGCCGGTGTGCTCAGCAGCAACCAGCGTAGTTCTAAAATGATTGGCATTGACAACACAAACTGGAACGTGAAGGGCAGTCCCCAGGGACTCCTGGAGATTTTTCTCTACTTTAAAGGGATGCGCAACACTCTTCTTTCTTTCTGCCTTGGGGCAAAGTTGTCTATGGATAAGATGCTCTGTGCAATAGCAGCCACTTTGTGACCATGAGGGTGAGATCTGAGAAGCAAAGCCAGGAGGATGACAGAGAAGAAAGGTGAGAGAGCTTTGTTCTCACACACATAACCGATCACTAGATCTGCCAGCCTGGAATCTCCAGAATTTTCCATTTTGATTTAGGTTGTTAAGTGAGGCTTTCTGGGACTTACAGCTGATATCGTAACCAATGCACAGAACTCTTACCTCCTTCTGCCCTCCAAGTAGATGGCAGTGGAAAATAAAGAGAAAAACACAGTCCAGTTAATTTTGTATTCTACGTGGTCTGGTTCTAATGAATCATAATTGTATTTATATCTTTAACTTTTTGTTGTTGTTTTCTAGGGACATTTTGCAGCCATGGCTTCCAAGCTGTAGGAAGTCGGCCACATTGCCGGGGGTCTGTCTGGGTGCACCTCTGCTTTAGTCTGTTTTCCTCACCCCAGAAGCTCTACACCAAAGGCTTCCTCTTACCCCTCACACCTGGATCCTGTACAAACATGTCTGTCTGCTCTACCTTTAGCCGAGATGGTAAC
This sequence comes from Rhinopithecus bieti, assembly GCF_001698545.2. Classification (NCBI taxonomy): domain Eukaryota; kingdom Metazoa; phylum Chordata; class Mammalia; order Primates; family Cercopithecidae; genus Rhinopithecus; species Rhinopithecus bieti. The sequence goes on along the minus strand of NW_016810038.1, from coordinate 889,813 downwards.
TCCTCAGCAGCTGTAAACATCTGAACACTCTCATACTCAACAAAACAACAGAGCAGGAAGGCTACAGCCCAGCACACCAGGAGGCTCATGCCAGGGCTCAGAGGTCTGTACTGGTCACTCTGCTTCCAAGGCTCGGAGGTCTGTACTGGTCACTCTGCTTCCAAGGCTCGGAGGTCTGTACTGGTCACTCTGCTTCCAGGAGGCTCATGCCGAGGCTCTGAGGTCTGTACTGGTCACTCTGCTTAAATGCAATAGGTTGAAGCACAACCAGTCGTAAGAAACATTCTTTCCCTTTGTCCTCTAGTTTTTAATTTTTGAAAATTTACATGCAGTACAATTCACTTCTTTGGTTTACAATTCAGTGAATTTTTCCACATGCACAGCTTCCTGTGTCCACCCCCACAGTCCACGTGCAGAAGTGTTCCAACTCTCCTGTGCTCTCCCCACCTCAATCTGCAGCAGCCGTGGATTTATTCTGTGTTCCTACTGTTGTGCTTTTTCAAGAATGTCACACCATTGGGCTGATATAGTAGGCAGCCCGTTGTGGCTGCATTCTCTCATGTACCGTAATGCACTTAGAATTCAATTCGTGGTGGTGTGTGTATCAACACACAATCCTCTCTCTTGCTGAGTAGTATTCCATCCTGTGGATATGCCACGGTCTGCTTATCCAGTCACTCACTGAAGCGTAACTGGGCGTTTGTGATTATGAAGAGTACTGTGTTCTGCAGTGGGCAGGCCTGTGCTAATGAACCCCCAAGTCGGAGGAAGCTGAGAGGCCAAAGAGGCTGACAAATCGTTTCTCAGAAAGAAACCTTTACTAGGGGCTTATGAACACAAGTCACATCTGTGTTTCAGGTGGCGTGGAGAAGAGATGGTGGATCCCTGCGCCGTGACCTCCCGGACACAGGGCTTATAGACCATAGGAAAGGAATGCAGTGGATACCTGGAGTTGACCCCTTGGGGAAAGGCAAGAATGTCATGTGAATCTGCCTAAGGGCAGGATTAATGGTCAAGATTGTTTTGATCTAAGGGCAGGATTTAAGGTAAGTGCATGCTCCTCCACAAGGAACAGTTGATGAAATAGAAACTTTGGAGGCATTCCCGGGACTGGGGTGAATCACAAGCTAACACGCAGATCTGCATCCGAGAGGGAGCTGCGATGCCTCCACATACTGCTTTAAACACTCGTGGACAATTCTATGTGAACATCAGTTTTATTTCTTTAGGGTAATACCAAGGAGTCAGAGTGCTGGGGATAAAGTAACGGTATGTATAATTTTTTACAACACTGCCAAGTGGCTTTCCAGAGAAGCCAGACTCTTTTGCATTCTCAGCTGCAATAATAAGCATCCTCGTTGCCACATCCTCACCAACACTTGGTATTGTTGATATATCTATCTATCTACATATCTATCTACATATATATATAGTTGTTGTTGTTCTTGTTGTTTCAGACAGAGTCTCACTCTGCTGCCCAGGCTGGAGTGCAATGGCACGATCTTGGCTCACTGCAACCTCCGCCTCCCGGGTTCACACCATTCTCCTGCCTCAGCCTCCCAAGTAGCTGGATTACAGGCACCGGCCACCATGCCCGGCTANAGTTGATGAAATAGAAACTTTGGAGGCATTCCCGGGACTGGGGTGAATCACAAGCTAACACGCAGATCTGCATCCGAGAGGGAGCTGCGATGCCTCCACATACTGCTTTAAACACTCGTGGACAATTCTATGTGAACATCAGTTTTATTTCTTTAGGGTAATACCAAGGAGTCAGAGTGCTGGGGGATAAAGTAACGGTATGTATAATTTTTTACAACACTGCCAAGTGGCTTTCCAGAGAAGCCAGACTCTTTTGCATTCTCAGCTGCAATAATAAGCATCCTCGTTGCCACATCCTCACCAACACTTGGTATTGTTGATATATCTATCTATCTACATATCTATCTACATATATATATAGTTGTTGTTGTTCTTGTTGTTTCAGACAGAGTCTCACTCTGCTGCCCAGGCTGGAGTGCAATGGCACGATCTTGGCTCACTGCAACCTCCGCCTCCCGGGTTCACACCATTCTCCTGCCTCAGCCTCCCAAGTAGCTGGATTACAGGCACCGGCCACCATGCCCGGCTAAATTTTTTGTATTTTCAGTAGAGACAGGGTTTCACCGTGTTAGCCAGGATGGTCTTGATCTCCTGACCTTGTGATCCGCCCACCTCAGCCCCACAAAGTGCCCAGCTGATATTTTTAATTTTGTCCATCCTATTAGATGTTAACGGCATCTCATCTTTTTTTTATTTAAATGATTTTTGGGTACAGGTAGTTTTTGGTTACATGAATAAAGTGCTTTAATGGTGACTTCTGAGATTTTGGTGCACCTGTCACCTGAGCAGTGTACAGTGGACCCAATATGCAGTCTTTTATCCCTCACTCCCCTCCCAACCTTCCTCCCTGGTCCCCAAGGTCCATTATTTCATTCTTATGCCTTTGCATCTTCATAGCTTAGCTCCCACTTATGAGTGAGAACATATGATATTTGGTTTCCCATTCCTGAGTTACTTCACTCAGAATAATGGCCCCCAGCTCCATCCAACTTGCTGCAAAGGCCATTACTACCTTCTGTTTCATGGCTGAGTAGTACCCATGGTGTATATATTGGTGTGTATACACCACATTTTCTTTATCCACTTATTGATTGATGGACACTTAGGTTGGTTCCCTATGTTTGCAATTGTGAATTGTGCTGCTATAAACATGTATGTGCAGGTGTCTTTTTCACAGAATGACTTCTTTTCCCATGGGTAGATACCCAGTAGTGGGATTGCCGGATCAAATGGTGGATCTACATTTAGTTCTTTAAGGAATCTCCTCACTGTTTTCCATGGTGGTTGAACTAGTTTGCATTCCCACCAGCAGATTGCCATCCCCCTACTGCTCATGATATTGTGTGCCCTGTTGCTTGCTTTTTTGTAGATCTTCTGTAGCTCTTCTCCGGTAAAGCATCTGTTCAGATGTCCTCCTAAGACACTGACCTTCTCATTCTCTAGCACCCTTCCTGACTCCACCTGCAATTAAAATCCCTGGTGATCTGGACTCCCTTACCCTAGAGTTTAGCCAAGCCCCTATGCAGGATTTCTATAACTTTACCGTTCATTTTTTTCTATGGCTGGGCACTGGAGAGGACACGTAGACCCCAATGGTAAAATCCAGTTCAGTAAAAAGGATCCCTTGAATGTATCTGGAAATTTCTCCGGTGCCAGGGTGAGTACTGCAACTAGAAGGACACCCCAGGACCACTAGGAGAGGACAAGGTCACCGATGAGACCAATAAGACTACCAGCAGCAAATATTCCCAAACTGAGGGCGAAGGTTTCATGGCCAGGCTGACTCCCTGACCACATGCCCAGTGCTGGTCATGCAGTCGCGACTGAGGTTGTCATGGCGATGGGAAGACTGCCCTGGGCAGTCATTGTGAAAAGCCTTCTGTGGGAGAAGGCTGTGGTTTTTGTTGTCTTAACCTGCGTATACTTGTGCCAAATTGCTTTGGCTTTGGGAAAGCTTACAGCTTGCATGATGGGGCGGGGAAGCAATTTTTTAAAATACTAAAACTGATTACATCTGCTTATTCGTTTTAGGAAAGTAGATGAATTAATTTCAGCTGTGGATTTTTTCAATTTAGGAAAAATTGTAAATGAACCTTTTAGCTATGAAAGGTAAAGGTCCATCGACATTCTCCATGGGAGAGGTTAAGACAGAGTGAAATTGCTCTGCCTAAAAAAAGTAATGCAAAGGTTCAGGTACCAATGGTCTCCTGAAAGAAACGGGCAGGCATCCTGGGGCTCCAGCAGAGAAGACTGGAGGCAGGGCTTGCTAGAGAGACTGAAGACCAGTCCCCCAGCAACGCAGTGGAGGAGCCTGGAGGAAGGGGGCAGGGCCAGGGAAGCATCCTGGGGCAGAGGTAGACGTCCAAGAGATGGGATTGACAGCGACTCGTGGTGCTCCACGCCCCAGGCTGCAGCCACCCAGTGTTAACCACAAACCACCATTCCACAGCCTGTGCTCCCACCTGCACAAGAGTCATAGGTTCCAGGGATCAGGATGTGGACATCTTTGGGAGCCATTATTCTGCGCACCACACCTAATAACATGAATGTCTTAGAAAACAGTGGAAACACAATGTGCCTAACTGACAGCGGGATTCCTGGGGAAGGATGGACTAGTTTGTCAAAAGGCTAATTCCAGACCTAGAATCCCCCAGCCCAGGGAGAAAACGACGTGTTTCCCTGGATCTAGCCAGACCCCAAGCCCATAAGGCTGCAGTCTCTTCACAGGACTCCCAGGGCGCCATGCCCCCAAGGCCTCGTGAGGCAATGGTGGGATTGAGCTGAGCAGAAGGGTCCCCAGTGACAGGGCAGCGATGGCAGGAGAGAAGACGAGAGGAGGACCCAGGAGTGAGCAGAGATGGAGACCAGACGCGACTGCTGGCCAGCCAGGAATTTCAGCATTCTTAGAATTCTGAGGGTTCAGGAATTCTCAGAAACACCGGCCAGTCCCACATCTGTGTGACACAGGCCTGAGCTACAGTTTCCCGGGCATTAAAGAAAGGGAGTCTGCAGAGGGCAGGCAGACAAGGCCATCACCATGGACGTGGGCACCGTAATAACCAAACCACCTAAGAGCCTTGAACCAGCCCCGGCTTTGCCTCTCCACACCTCGAGGTCCCTCTGGGATACGCTAGCTTTGTCCAAACTGACTGTCTTTTGTGAGTGGAGCAGTACTCTTCATAATTACACACACACCTGGCCAATTCCAGGGAGATTCTCCGGCTGAGAAGCAGCAGGGCCTTTGTGCCAATCACTAAATACTTTCCTGACAGGCCTTCCCGGAATCATGCATGCCTTTGGGAACTCGTAATACCCTGGGCAGCTTGTTACACAGAGAACCAAGCAAGGGAGATTCAGCCCCTGCCCTGCCTTACACACCCAGAGGCGGCAGTGCCAGGAGGCTGGCCCAAGAGGCCTGGCTCCGACCACGGTTCTTCTCATCCCACCAGGCTGACCATGGCTGGGACAGCAGAGGGGGTCTCTGAATTCCCTATGGACGCCATGCTTCCAGATGAGTGGAAGGAGACTATGTCCATCTGCAGCCATCACCGCCTGGCAGATGCCCCGTGTGATTGATGGCATGAGCCAGCACAGTCTCAGTGTGCATCGCTGTAGGAAACGTAATTGATGAGAGAATTGTCAGAAAGGATTCTGGGTGTGTTGCGGGGGTGTATGTTAAAGGTAAATCGAAAGGGAAAGAAGCATTGCTTTGAAATAAAATGCTCTCCCATTATAATTTGTAATATTTCCCCGAGAAATAATCTTCCTAATTTTTTTAACTGAGACTTTAGAAATCAATCTCCGTCAGGTAACAAGGCAGTTCTCAGCAAATAAGATGCATAAAGAGTACACATTTCTCATATCCAAAGACAAGAATGCAATTTGAAATCTCCCGGGAGGGCAGGCCCCGAGCCACAGTGCATTCCAGTCAGGCCCCGAGTCACAGTGCATTCCAGTCTTGGGAAAGCAGACGTGCTCACACGGGACTCGAACATGCACCAACGGGTTGATAGGATGAAGGATGCTGTGGGCTGGGGGGTGGGGAGGAGCAGGATGCTGGGGGCTGAGGGCTGGGGGTGGGGAGGAGCAGGATGCTGGGGACTGAGGGCTGGGGGTGGGGAGGAGCAGGGAGCGGGTGGCAGCAGAGCCACCCTGGCAGCTGAGACCCAAAGGCAAAGACACTGCCCCTGAGCAGCCATGGCCTCAGACCCACTGTCCGATTATTTCACAGGCTGGGCTGCAAGACTCAGCCCAGCACTGCTGGGGAGACAGTTATTGGCCATGGTTCTTTGTCACCTTCAATAGGATTGACTAGAGCCTGGTTGTGTGTCCAGAGCACAGGGAGGTGGCAGTGAGTCACGAGGAAGTGAGAGGGGCTGTGGTTCAGGTGGCCCTTCTGCCTGGAAGAGAGACCATGCACCACAGCTCAGCACATGGAATGGGCATGGTAGGAGGTCCCTGCACCCAAACCCTGAGCCGCGCCAAGGTCTCCATGATCTGACGCAAAGTCCAACCCTGGGAAGACCCTTCAAGTCTGGTTTCTTCAGGTTTCATGCTGCCCACTGCAGGGCAGGCCCCTCAGAACCCCACAAGGTCTCCTGCAGCTCCCGCACGTGCTGCACAGGCCACCCCGGTCTCCTGGAGTCTGCTCAGGTGTGTGCAGGGTGGGTCGCCTGTTTGTCCCCAGTTCTCCCGCCACTCACATCTGCGCTGTTCCTGGACATCCGGCACCCAGGTACCCTGAGGCATGAACGCTCTTCTGAGGCCCGGGTCCTGGGACCCGGGTTTGTTCCCCTCACACGCCCTGAGGCTCACTCCTGCCCCATCCCTGTCCCTTTAGAGGCGGCCTCCCTCCCTGAGACCCTTACCGAATGGACAGCCTGCGCCACTGGCCTCAGAGGCGGAAACGCTGTCTGGCGTGCACTGTCTGGATCCAGTTTTACCCACGAGGAGTGGAAAAGTCCTCGTGCAGCAGAGCCAGGAGCAGAGGCTTCATGGCCCCCCCAGACCCCACACCCTAATGCCTGCTGGCTCCTGATGTCCGAGCAGCCTGCGGCGGCTGTAACAAATGACCACACACAGCACAGCTAATTCTCTTACAGCTCTGAGGTCAGGACTCCCACATGGGTTTCCCTGGACTCGAGTCAGGCCTTCCACAGGGCTGGCTCCTTCATGGGGCTCTAGGGGAGGGTCCATTGTCCTGCGCTCCTGCCTAGAGGCTGCTGCATTCCATGGCCCCTTCTTCCATCCTCAAAGCCAGTAAGAGCAACTTGAGTCTCTCAAACAGAATCACCGTAAAGACCCCTGTGATTACAGTAGGTCCAACCAAACAACCCAGCACAGTCTCCACATTTCAAGATCCTCAACCCCGCTATGCACAGCCCCTTTTGCCAGGGAAGGTGGCACATTCACAGGCTCCAAGGATCAGGATGTGGACATCTTTGGGAGCCATTATTCTGCCGGCACACCTAATAACATGAATGTCTTAGAAAATGGCAGAAACACAGTGTGCCTAACTGACAGTGGGATTCCTGGGGAAGAATGGTCATATTTTGTCTAAAGGTTCATTCCAGACCAATAATCCTACAGCCCAGGGAGAAAACGATACATTTCCCTGGATCTCCCTCGACCCGCAGCCCATGAGGCTGCAGTCTCTTCACAGGACTCCCAGGATCCTGCGCCCTCAAGGCCTCATGGGGCAATCGCAGGATTGTGCTGAGCCGGGCCCTGACAATAGTCTCCACTGCATCTCGGACCCCTACGCCTTCCCTGAACTATCATGGCCAACTCTCCATCATCACACAGGAAAATCCTGCCCCGAGGTGACCATGGACAGCCTCCTAAGTCTTTCCTGCTCAGCTCAGAGCTTGGTAGGCTGCCTGGGCCAGGAATCATTTAGCTACCAGTGAAAAGATCACCTAACACCAGCTGGCTGAAGTTTTTAAAAAGTGTGCAGGTGGGGACTGTGGGCTGTCACTGGGGAGTTCCAAGGACAAACCTGGGCATCTCAGTTACGGCTTGATCTCTGGGCTCAAAAGATATACCCATGCTTTCTACCTCCTCACAAGTGGACTTCATTCTCAGGCCTACCTGGTGACCTGGACCAGGCTCACATGCCCCAGGTAAACCCCAATTAAGAAAACAAAGCACCAACACATGTGACTCTCTTTCTGCGATGCAAACCAAACTCTAATCATGCCTCATTGGCTCAGAGGTGGTCACATGATCACTGCTGACCAATTACAGCATCTGGAGCCGGATGCTCTGATCACCTGTCCCCACTCACCTGCTCATTCCTGGAATAATACCCTGGCATTAGCTCCATAAGAAACACATGTGCTGAGCGGGAGATGGTAGCTCTCCAAGGAAAACTATTCCTACAAGAAGATTGGAGATAAAGGGAGACAAAACCCCAGAATACTTCCTCCCCCTAATTTCTAATCTCTAGTTAAATAGTCTACAGCCAGCAGCAGGGGGGTGGTGGCTCACGCCTGTAATCCCAGCACTTTGAGAGGCCAAGGCAGGCAGATCACCTGAGGTCAGAAGTTTGAGACCAGCCTGGCCAACATGGTGAGACCCCATCTCTACTAAAAAAATACAAAAATTAGCCAGGCATGGCGGTGGGCGCCTGTAATCCCAGCTACTTGTGAGACTGAGGCAGATGAATTGCTTGAACCCGGGAGACGGAGGTTGCAATGAGCCGACACGGTGCCACTGCACTCCAGCCTGGGCAATGGAGTGAGACTCCGTCTCAGAAAAAAAAAAAAAAAAAACGCAGTCTGCAGCCAGCAGCCTGAATACCAAGTGTGGCAGTCACGCATGAGTGAAACATGGTGGCACTGCCCCAAGGAATCCCTGAAGCCTTTTTCAGCCCTGGGCTGGAGTCCGGGTCAGCACAGAGTGACTTCATCTCACAGGAGACACAGTGGCAGGGCGTCAACCAGGGCCCAACTTCTCCAGTGGGGTTTGCTCAGGGTGAGGAAAGGCAAGGTCTGTGCATGACACATGCTGGCCTTTCCCTCCCACTAGCAATCTTGTCTGCACCAAAATACTCCTTCCTAATCTAGTGGCTGATCCAGAGAAGCAAATGTGTAGATCTTGGTAAAAGGCTGATTTCACATGCACTCACATGCACATAGTAACGGGGCATTTTGAGAGTGTAGCTAATCCATGAATATTAAAAATAAAATATGTTTGATCAATGAAGTATTTGTTTGCGGCAGAATAGTCCTGGGTTCAGCCCAACCAACTCTCACGGCTTAATTACTGTCATCAGATTGGTTTCCAGAAGAATAAGGGTATTTTGACACGCATCGATCTGGCATCGTGGTTACAGGCATTCAGAGATGAGTAGCTGCCTGTTGCCTTTCTAGTCTGTATTGGGAACACATCAGAATCATCGAGGTGAAACCACCTCATATTGATAAGCTGGTGAACTAAAAATGACCGTGATGGCATGATTGATCATTGCGTATTAACCAAGGTTATTAGAACCGGGAAATATGAGGCTTTCACTGCCTCCTCACAGCGCTCGATTTAACAATCCATCTTCATTTCCTCGTGTTTCTTCTTCTTCTGGGCCTGGTTTTTTTTTTTTTTTTTTCTTATCCTCAATTAATTACAGTCAGTTAGATGATGAACACAATGACTTTCATGGGGTACCTGAAGAGATCTGCTCTTGGGGAGACTGTCTCAATGCAAAAATGTAGCAGGTTAGTTCTGGAAGATTTAGTTTCTGCTGGCAGGAACCTGGGAGCTTGGAAGAAGGAGCCAAGGGCCATCACAAGCATGTCCCTGAGGCATTCAAACTGGAGACAAACAGCCCTGCCCTGGCTCACTCTGCAATGCTGGTTTCTGAGCACACGTGTCCTTTGTGTCCTGAACTGGACAACAGGGAAGGGAGCGGGACTGGGTCCCACTTGGTTTTAGCAAGGAAGGTCATATAGTAGGTTGCCTGTTTCTAACATTTCTCTCAGTTTGTGGGATGGAGTTTTCCGGGCCCTGGAGGAAGGACAAGAAGTCAAACTCAAAACTGCTGAGTAAGTGGAGGGTGAGAGGGGCCTGAGTTCCATGGCACCGGTGGCCCCAAATTATTTGGACTTGGTCTGTGTTTTCCTGGTTATGTTTCCTCTAATGCAGCTCCATCCTCATATTCTAGGAATATTCCCTTGAAACAAAATAAGGAAACTACACTGAAGCCTCCCATCAGATCCATTGTTTCTTTCAGTACACTTTTACTGGACCTCTACTGTCTGCACAGAGCTGCAGGCGGGGCTGTGGACATGGGGACGGACCCAAGGGACCTATTCCCCAGACAGAGCAGCGGATATGGGAACAGGCCCCGGAAGAAGACTCTCTGACCTTGAATCTGAGTTGGTCATTTCGCAGCTCAGATATGGTTTGACTGTGTCACCACCCAAATCTCATCTTGAATTGTAGCTTGCATAATCACCATGTATCATCAGAGGCACCAGGTGGGAGGTAATAAAATCATGGGGATGCGTTTTTCTCATGCTGTTCTCATGATAGTGGATAAGTCTCATGAGATCTGATAGTCTTATAAATGGGAGTTCCCCTGCACATGCTCTCTCTTGCCTACAGCCATGGAAGACACACCTTTGCCCCTCCTTTGCCTTCCACCATGATTGTGAGACCTCCCCAGCCATGTGGAACTGTGGGTCCATTAAACCTCTTTTTCTTTACAAATTACCCAGGCTCGGGTGTTTCTTCATAGCAATATGAAAATGTACTGATACAGCCCCCGAGCCTCAGTTTTCTTCTCTGTAAAGTGGAGGTAGGGATAGTGCATGTTGTTATTGTTGTGCAGATTTAATGAGATCATCTTGCATATGAAAAGCCCAGTATAGCACCTTACCCCTGGTGCCTGCTCAATAAACATCGTCTGTGAATGTTAATTAGGGAAAACTAACCCTATCCCAATGACAACAGTGCAAAGCAGAAAGGGGTTAGAGTCACAAACAGAGCACTGGTAATGGATCTGTTGTTCCCAAAGTGTGACCGGCAACAGCTGCACCACCAGGGAATGTGTTAGAAGAGCAAATTCTCAGGCCCCACCTGGACTTGCTGACTCAGAAGCTCTGGTTGGGGGGTGGGAGGGCAGCTCTGTGTTCACTGCCCTGCGGGGTATTCTGATACTGGCTCAAGCCTGGCAGCCACTGTGATCATCTCCTGCAGCTGGAGACTAGAAGGAGAGAGTGCCCACTGCTGGGCGACCTGGCAAGGTTCCCTGAAAGAGGTTGCAAGGGGACAGAATGAGAGGGGGCTTGGCAGTTTGGAGAGTGAGAGAAATACATATGTAACCATTAGGTTTGTCTCTGAGTTTCCAATGTTTTCACATTGAAGTGGTTGGGTGTCAGGACTTTCCCTGAGCCCTTCTCATCCCACCAGGCTGTGTAATGGTCCTGAGCACTGTGAGGTCCTCTGGGGCAGCCACACTTGTCTGTCTTTCCTCTAGTGCTGGGAACTCCTGGAGGCCAGGGTCAGAGACTGTAGCAGCTCTGTGACAAATTAGCTGAATTTAGCAGCCAGGGCAACACAAATGTATTATCTTAACAGCTCTGTAGGTCAGAAGTCAGACATGGGTCTCCCTGGGTCCAAATCAATGTGCCTTCAGGACAGCCTTATTTCTGGAAGCTCAAGGGGAGAACTCATTTCGTTGCCTTTTGCAGCTTCCAGAGACCCCTTTCTCCACCTTCAAAGCCAGCACTGCACCTCTCAGTGCTGTTCCCCGCAGTTTCATCCCCTTGACCCCCTCTGACCCTGCCTCTCTTCTGCCTCCTGCCTATGAGAACCATGGAGATCATGGTGGGCCCACCTGGGTAACTGAGTATAACTTCCATCTCCAGGTCAGCTGCTTAGCAAGCTTAATTCCATCTGCAGCCTGAATTCTCCTTTGTCATGTAAGGCAGCACACTCAATCCATAAGTTCCAGTGATTAGGACATGGACATCTTTGAGGTGCATCATTCTGTCCACACAGGGCCCATGTTCCTCTCCATCTGTTAGCCTGGTGCCTCAACAGTGTAGGGTGGTGACTAAGAGTGAGCATTTGTGAATCAGATCCATCTGAGTTCAGTTTGTGGTCCCCTGCTTTTCCTTGTGTGGCCTTAGGCAAGTTTCTACACTTCTTGGAGACTCTGTGGTCTCATTTGCAAACCAACAATGACAGTAGCACCTACAGCACAGGGATATTATGCCAAACTTGCAATGCCCTCGTCACTGTGTTATTGTGACCATTGGAAGGAAAATTAGACCTTGCTTGCTCTGACCCCACCTTCTATGCCCACCATCTCTCTGCCACCTCTGGCAGACGGTGCAGTGGGGCAGACTGTCTCCTGGCCAGCAGTTTCTCCCCACCCTCTGGCCACACTGCCCATGCTGCTTGAGAAGACAGCCTGGTGACATGCTAAGCCACAAGCAGTGGCTGGAACTGACCACACACTGAGTCCCAGGATGGGCCATGATGGACTGGAGCCAATCAGTGGATCCCAGACCTCTGACCCAAAACGTGTGTCCTGGATGGGATGCTGTCCACCCAGCCATGGAAGCACAGGTCTGGAGCCCACACACCATACATGTCTCCAGAGCCATCCTGGCTAACATGGTGAAACCCTATCTCTACTAAAAAACACAAAAAATTAGCCGGGCGTGGTGGCAGGCACCTGTAGTCCCAGCTACTCAGGAGGCTGAGGCGGGAGAATGGCCTAAACCCAGGAGGCAGAGTTTGCAGTGAGCTGAGATCGCGCCATTGCACTCCAGCCTGGGCGACAGAGCGAGACTCCATCTCAAAAAAAAAAACAAAAACAAAAACAGAAAACGAAACTGTGAAGTCCCCAATAACATTGGCTGGCACATAAACCCACTCTGAATGTGGCCAGATGCAGCTGATTCTATAGACATGTTGTGTCTGTTGATGTCTGACTGCATCTTAATGTGAAGCGATGGTTCACACTGACGGGGTGTCTGAGTGGGAAGGCAGCCTGGTCCAGAGGGCTCTGCACTTGTGATTTTACGAGACATACACTTGCTACTGACGGCTCTTGATGTCATTGGGAACCACCAGCAGGAACAGATATGCAGTTATGCAACCACATCCTTTTTGTCCAGTGCTTCTGGCCAGCCTCAGACAGTGACCCAGCCCTGAGTTGACAGAGTGGATGGCCAGCAAGGTGTTGGCTTGGATATCTGAAAGCAAGGCTGATATGGTTAGGTTTTGTGTCCCCACCCAAAGTCCATCTTGAGTTATAGTCCCCACAATACCCACCTGTCGAGGGCAGGACCTAGTGGGAGGCAATTGGATCATGGAGGCAGCTTCCCCCATGCTATTCTCATGTTCATGAGTGAGTTTTCAAGAGATCTGATGGTTTTACAAGGGGCTCTTTCCCCTTCACTCATACACACTTCTCTTGCCTGCTGCCATGTAAGACATGCCTCTTCCCCTTCCGCCAAGACTGTAAGTTTCCTGAGGCATCCCCAGCGCTGTGGTCCCTTTGCCATATCTCCCACCACTCCCAACAGGGAGTTGCGCTGGACTTCCAACAAGGAAGAGAGATGGCCTTATCCCCATTTCACAGATAAGGAAACTGAGCATCAAGGAATGTACAACCAGCAGGTGGCAAATACCAGTCTTTTCTTTATAAATGACCCAGTCTTGGGTATGTCTTTGTAGCAGTGTGAAAATGGACTAATACAAAAGCCATCTCACCACCCCTTGCTTGCATGGGCCATTGATTTGGACTTGCCATCAGGGCCCAGCGACCCTGGCCGAGCATCCCTTGGACCACTCCTCACACTGCCCAGGCTGACAGGGGATGACCCTTGAAAGTCCCGGCTCCCTCTCCACACAGCTGCTAGGCTTATGAGCTCTGAAAGGGGTAGGCCTCCAAGAGCCTCCATTTGACCCTTGATAATGAGAGGCGGAGAAGAGCCATCTTTCAGCTCACAACTGGAAGGAAGTGGGCTTCATATTCATTTGCATAGCTCCTCTCAACCTGGCCATTCCTCTCAACTTGGCCCCTTCTTTTTTCAAGTAGCAAGGAAAAAGGCTGAGAGAACCAGGGGATGGAGGCTCTTAGTAGATCTTTAAAAGGGGCTATTTTGTTTCATTTATCTGAAAAGTCACACCATGCATGGTGAAGGGGGAAGAAGGAGAAGAGGAGGAGAAGGAGGACTCGTGGAGGATGGTTGGCACCTGGGAAAGCAGATCCCCTCACCCTCTGGTTCCGTGAGTGACACAAATGTCTGTTCCGGGACATCCTGCAGGAGGTGACTCTCCCTGACTCGAGCTGAGCCTGCTCACCACAGTGTCTGGTGTGCATGATATTTCTCTTATTTGCTAGGTTCAAAGCTTTGTGCCCGTAGCTTCTTTGCTGGTTCTTTCACACGTCTGCCCAGGGCCCAGGCCTGCCATGTCCGGAGTGCTTCCTGACCCCACATGCCTGTCACCTCCTTCAGTTCTCTGCTCACTCATCACCTCCGCATGGAGCTCTTTCCCCAGCCCCCGCTGCCTGGCCCCATCCAGACTTCCTCACCCATAGCGAGCTCTGCCTGCGCTGGCTCCCCGTATAGACTGGCTCCTCTTCTGGGCGGCTGGAGCAGTCTGGTTTAAGGTATAAGACCCTCCTCTGCTCTGTAACTGCTGTGGTTGAGAGGCCTAACTCGAACCCCAGGTACAAACCGGAGTCACAACCAGGACATTCAGCCACACACATGAGTTTCCCAGGACAGGGCTATACCCTGCACAGAACCCGTGTGTAGAAGTCTCCTGGAGCTTCTGTAACCAATGACCACAATGGTGAAATATATTCCCTCCCCGTTCTGGAGGCTCAAAGTCTGAAATCAAGGTATCAGCAGGGCCATCCTCCCCATAGAGGCTCTGCGGGAGGACCTTCCTGGCCTCTTCTAGCACTGGTGGCTCTTGGTGTTCCTTGGCTTGGACACATCACTCCAAAGTCTGCCTTCATTTCACATGCTTTTTTCCTCTTCTTTCCCTGTCTCTGCTCTGTGTGTCTATTTTTATTTTTTATTTTTTTGAGACAGGGCTCTGCTCTATGACCCAGGCTGGAGTGCAACCCAGCTCATTGCAGCCTCAAACTCCCAAGTGCAATCATGGCTCCCTGCAGCCTCAAACTCCCAGGCTCAGGTGATCCTCCTGCCTCAGCCTCCCAAGCAGCTGGGACTACAGACGCATGCCACCATGCCCAGCTAATTTTTTTTTTCTTTTAAAGATGGGATCTCGCTATGTTGCCCCAGCTAATCTCAAGTTCTAGGGCTTAAGAAATCTTCCTGCCTTAGCCTTCCAATATGCTGGGATTACAGGTGTGAGCCACCATGCCCTGTCTATTTAAGGATACTCATCATTGGATTTAGGGTCCTCCTGGAGGATCCAGGAAGATCTCATATCAAGATCCTTAACTTAATCACCTTTGCAAAAACTCTTTATCCAAACAAGGTCACATGTACAAGTTCTTGGTGTTAGCACACATATCTTTCTGGGGATCACCATATACTTACAAATAATAAAATTGTGGACATTGTGTACACACTGATGGCTTGCCAGTCAAAGTGTCACGTACTTCACTTTTGTTTGCTCATTTGATCTGATAGTCGCTTTGCCATATCTCCCCCCGCTCCCAACAGGGAGTTGCACTGGACTTCCAACAAGGAAGAGAGGTGGCCTTATCCCCATTTCACAGATAGGAAACAGCACCAAGGAATGTACAACCAGCAGGTGGCAAATACCAGCACTCAGATGCGTGTCTTCCAGGCTTCCAAGGCTGTGCTCCCACATACCCTGCAGCAACTGCCTTGCAGATGAAGGGGCTGGGGCTCAGAGGCTTGCCCAAGTTCCCATGACTGAGAAGTGATGAACACAGAGCTGAAATTCCACTGCTTCCCATTCCATGCTCTTGCTGCTATAAGATGCCTCCTCCTCAGGGTCCAAAGAGGATACGGCAGCCTCTGGTCAGATGGCACCATGTGCTGGGTTACAATGCAGAAAATCTTCCCTCCCTTCTTCCCGGGGCCACTTGCCTCATCCCACTGAAGCAGGGCTTGGATAAGTAGCTTGTTCAGGCCAATGGAACATAAGCAGAGACAATATGCCAGTCCTGAGCCAAGCCTAGAGGGCATCTGGTGTTCCTCATGGCCTGTTGTGTTCCTACTGTTACCACAAGAAATCATGCCCTGGGTAGCCACTAGTTCAAGGATAATGGGAGGCTCAAGGAGCAGAACTTAACCCAAATCATAGCCTGGAGCCTGGAACCTGGAGCCAGGAGCTGGGAGTCCGGAGTCCAGCCTAGCCCAGCCGTGGTGCTGTGCAACTCTCTTACTGGCTCATAAGTGATAAATACCCATTGTTTTCAGCCTCTGGATTATGGAAAGATTTGTTATTCCAACATTGCTAACTGATACAGATAGGTCTAAACTTGGATGGTTAACAAACATGGAATATATCTTAAGAATAATGGATTATTCTCTGATTCAGAAAAAAATGTACAACATAAAATCCAAAATAGATGGCCCCATGCTAACTGAAACCAATATGCAAGCTAGCTCCTTACAATTTAAAAGGGAATTGGAATTTGAGATGGGACAGGGGTTTTTCATTTGAGGTGTTTTGAATGGAAGCATCAAGATCTCCACAAATGTACGTCTCACTTTTTAAAGGCTTTTGTTTATACCTAACACTAAACTGATGCTAGATTGAAACATCAATTGACAACCTGAAACGGTCAATGAAGAATGTTCAACTTACATGGAAATCCATGTACAAACATGGGCCTTCTATTCAGTCAGTCCCAATTGAAAATTTTCTTCTCAAAATTCACTCTAATATGTGGATTGTGTTTATTTATGGGTGACAGCTAATTTGCTTTCTTCCTGTAATAAAATAATTAAAATATTTTGCTCTCTGAGTTGTATTTTTTCAGGGTAATCCTTTCATTAAAAGTCATTTAATATTCTTCTGTTCTGTTATCTGCTACATTTCAACTTCTGTGTTTTCTCTGCTCTCCTTGTCTTCTGTCATACTTCCCCTTTTTGTTCTTTTGTTATGATGGCTTATTTTCTGCCCTAAAACAAGCTTTGAACTTAAAAACCTGAAAAGCATTTTATTTGGAATAAAAGAATCTGCAGTGTCACACATTTGTCAGCTAATATGTTCCTTCCTATGCTTTGTTTTAATTTTTCAGAATGATTGTTTATGAACGAGGCCTTTGGTTTCTCGGAGGCTGGTTTGGTCTTTCTACCCATTCTTCACGGAAAACGATAATCCTCCTGATAGCATAATCATCACCGTAGCAACCGAAGGCAATGTCACCAACAGGATTATGACTTAAGAGCCCAGATTTGCATCTCACACCCACTACTTACGCGCCAGGCGCCTCTGTGGATGCCACTCCACAGCCTCGTGTGTTAAGAGGCACACAAGAGCTGCCTGATTGGCTCCCAAGCTCAGAACCAGGAGCTGGGGGAAATCATAGCGAAATCTGAACCCGATGTGGCCCCGTCGGCATCACGCACACAGTCAGAGCAAAATGACCTGCTCTTTAATGTAGTTTAGTTTAGTTCAGTTGTCCTGCCCACCTGCTCCTGACCCTCCTGCCGCTGAGGGGTGGTATTTGAAAGCACAGGTGAGTGCTTCATAGGTACCACATGCATGATCGAATTCTGGATTCCTCAATCTTTTAACCGCTTGGGAAGAACAAATCAAAGGACAGATGCTCACCTGGGTTTGGATTCCTCCTTTAGCCTTTGGCAAGTTACTTAACTGAGTAACTCCTCAATTTCCACCGTGACAAAGGAAAGATGGTGTGTGACTATTATGTTTTTATTCTGGATTGAACTACTCAGTGTATTCACAAGGCCAGTGAAGGCAGCACAGGGAAGTTAGTGGGGTTGGTGCTGTGCTCATCAAGTCCACAGACACCTTAGGGGTTGTCAGGGTATTATTGGGTCTTCTAGGTATCCCAGTGGTTTGGTTGATGATTGCTCACCCATTTCACAGATGGCAAAACTGAGGCTTAACGGAGTTTCCTGTGATGCTCCAGATCACACAGCTAAAAGGAGTAGAGTGATGGCTCAGACGTGGGCCTCCCAGCTCAAGTTCTGTGCTCTGGACAGAAAGTCAGGGTGACCCTGAAGGACGGGGCAGCTGTGCAGGCACAGGATAGGCCCATCCTGGAAGGCTCATTGGCTGAGGGAAAGAGGGTACAAGGGAAAAAATTCCCTTTCATCCATCCATCCCCTCTATTGCTCCTAAACTTCCCTTCCACCCCCAACTTCTTTCCTTTCTTCTCCTTGGGACAGCAACGGCACAGAGTGGGCCGCCATCTCTTACTGCCCACTCAACCATTGCTGGGGACTGATTCTTTCAGCTCTACATAGAACTCAAGAACTATATTCGGATCTGCTTCACAACAGTAATCCCCACAGCCTTAAAACATGCAAAATAAAAATAAATTAATCATCCATCAGCATTTTACAGTACACTTATAATTTTTTATTTAAATGTTTAATATCATAAAACAAGCTTGGCTCATGGAGAAAACTTGATTTCATGAGAAGAAATTGCTCTCTTTTAAGTGAAAGTAAATACTCTTTAGGGCATCCCCAGAGAGGAAATGAAGATGAAGGAAGGTGGTCCCAAGTTGGCCAAATCTGGCAATTATTCTCTCAAAGGCAGCAATGTGTCACAGCAAAACGCGACAATTCCCTCCAGTGACCGGTGGGACTGATTTATGAGCAAAAGCAAAGACATTGTTCCCCAAACAACCTTTGAGTTACTAACTCCCTGAGAGGGAAGACCACAGAAGGAGGGGGACCCAGGAGGCTCAGGGGTGCAGACCAGCTCTGAGAAGGACCTGTCTGTCACCTTTCCTCAGGGTTCTGTTACTTTGAGTGGCAGATCACCATCACCTTCAAGCCCTGGTCTTGTTCTCTGATTGGTCATTCTTAGATAGAGATAGGCTGCCCATTAAGACCCATTGTTCAGACTCTGAAATGAAGGAGAATGAAGCAATTAACATCGTGGCAGTGGGCAGAGTTAATCATGCTTGACCATTTTTATTTAAGTTCTCCCCGCAAATGCAGCACCGAAAGGCACTTATTAGTTCACACAAAGAGGCATCTCTGAACAGCAAACATTCAATTATTCCGATGTTTACTGTTGAGAAAACTACAAAAGAAAATATGCATTCAACAGACACGTTCTGAAAGGTCTTATAAAAATGAGGCTATTTTCACAGTTTCTAAGGCATATCCTATAATTTTGTTTTTTAATCGTTGCAACCTACTGGATTCAATATTAGATTCTTATTTCTACCTCTCCAAACCCTCATCACAGTCTTCTGGCCATTCAGCAAAATACATTACATTGCAAAGCTGAATGTAAGCATAGTCATCTTACATTCAGCTTTGCAATGTCTTACCTCCACTGTCACCAAATTAGGAAGCACCTCAGATCAGGTTAAGGAGAAATGACACATGAAATCTGTAGACTGTCTTCCTCTCTCCCATGACCATAGTGGTCATGTGGTTGCATTGATTACCTGATTAATGGCCTCCTCGTATCCCTTTCCCACTGACTCTGGGCTCAGCCAGGTGACTTTCTATGGCCAATGGATGTTAACAAATGTGACCCGAGCCAAGTTCTGAAAAGATATTCACTCTCTTTGACCTCTGCCACCACCAAGAGAACATATTCGGGGTTGATTGACAGAAAAATAATCTAAAAGATATCTAGAGGAGACTGGACTGGCCTCCAGATCCACTCTGGACCAGCAGCCCCCAACCAATATGTAGCTGACTGCAGCACAGCGAATCACCCCAGTAGAGGCAACTGAGCCTGGCTCAGATCAGCAGAACTGCCCAGCCAATCCAAAACTCAAGGAAAAATAGTGGATGGTAGTTCTTTCAAGCCATTCAATGCTGGGATAATTTGTTATGTGGCACTACTGAGGCAATAGGTAGCTGATACAAACCTAACCCCAGTTGCCATTCGTTAAGCACATGTTATGTGTCAGGGATGGTGCCTGACACTTTACAGACTCAACTCTGATCTGCCCAATGAAGCCACCATTCAGGTGTCATTATTCTCATTTATATAGATAAGGACACATGCCTGACATAGTAGAGTTTAGTAAGCATGTGAGAAACTATGTCTGGACCCACAGCTGTCTCCTCTTCTCTCAAGTCACCTGCCTCCACAGTGACAGGCTGCCCTGAATCCCTGGCTCTGGTGCCCCACTCTGAGCATAAACAGGTCATCCTGTGAATACCAACAACCTCATGTTGACCAGGAAGGACTAAGCCATGCCTCTGAAGTGCTGGCGTGTCACGTGGCCTGTCCTGGAAATGTTATATAGGCATGAGCAAAGCCCACCTTGAATGTCTAAAAATAAACATGGGCCAGGAGTTCCTATCTGCAGCCACTCATCAGCATTTTATCCTCCCAGCTCACCCACTCATCACACTGTGAAATGGGATTGCTCCAAACAAACCTATATAAGGCAGATGCCCAGCCCACCACGCATGCCCAATGATGGGGGAAACAAAGGTCACTCTCCCACAGCAGGCCCTCCCCCTGAGATCACCCTCTTCTGGCATAAATAGAGTGTACCTGTGGTGGACCAAACTCATCCAGCTCTCATTCTGAATGTCCTCCTGGCAGAAGCTGGCTACTCTTAGCTGAATTCTGCTTTGTTCCCTGATAGGCACTGGCCTGGATGCCATGAAAGGGCCAGGAGCTTGCCAGTCCTCCTCACTGTATCTGCGACTTTAAGCATGATAAGAAATACAACAAGTGTTTGTAGATGAATGAGTGGTCTAAATGTACATATGGGGAGTTTTACGAGCAATGCATCACAACTCTAGCACACACTTATTTACATCTATTAGTGTTTCTTGGCTTTGATTGCACACTAGAATCATCTGAGCTGTTCTGAAAAACACAAATGCACAGCCCCCATCCTGGAGCAACAAAACATCCTGGGCTATTTGAAAGATTCCTGAGTAGAGCTGTTGCTTGAATTCTCTCTGGGTCAATCTGATGTGCAGCCAGCGTTGAAGGCTACCCTTCTCTCCTATTTCAATTTAAACACAGAATTTTAACCAACTCCTTTCTAACCCTCATGATGTGATATCATCTCTCCAGGGAGATTTTGCACAGTGTTCCCAGGAGAAGGCCCAGCAAAATTTGCGGCAAGAGGAAGTAAAAATCCTGCCCCTGCCCCTTCTATCCATGCCTGCAGGCGGCTGCACAAACTTGTTTTCCCTGCAGCTGCTTGCACATGTAATGGTTTCCAGGATAACCAGTGAGCTGGAACCGGTAAGATGTGGCTGGGGGAGGGGACTTCTCATCTGTAAGCTGGGGAGACTTGTGGCGCCTTTACATGGACTCAGCTTCTTACCAGTCCCTGAAGGCCCTGGGATTTTCAAATCTGAGGCACAAGGTGGAAACCCGGCAGCACAAGGTGGGAACCCTCCGGCCCCCTCCCTGTTGTCCTCCATGAGCTCCTGGGCCCGTTAGTCTCAGAGCAAAACCATAGCTGGTGGGACTTAGTGGATTTTGAGAGCATGTTGATTATGAATATTGTCCCTTTCAGGCAAGTTAATGAAGCATCCAATTCACGCCAGCTTTTTTCTGTCAGAGAAACACCAGCAAGCAAGGTAGAGACACCAAGCCAAACCCTGATGTGTAAGTATGAACTTCATGTTAATTAGGAAACGGGAGAATGTGTGGGTTTCTCTAATGCAGACTCATGATATGAAGTCAGCTGACTCAAATGCTCTCAACCTGAGCTTAGGGTCATTTGTGTTAGCTCTAAGGTCATCTGAGGCAGACGCATTGAAACTGACCTTGAGAGTATCCTTGACCACTTGACCAAGAGGCCAGAGACTCTACAAGTGTGCTCAGGCCGGACAGCTTCCTGTGCCTGGCAGGAAGACTCAAGATGCCAGTTTCTCCCCTAAACCATGTGAACTCATCAACATGCAACCATTTTAAACTATAAAAACAGCAATTTCAACTGAAACAGTGGACCATTGCCTACTTTACTGGAAATTTCTCCCTCAGAGTATGATGGAAAGAGGGTTGGGTGTAAGAGACCTGGCTGCAAGGCTCACCTCCACTAAGTGACCATAGATATTTTGGACACTAATGTACCGTGAGTCACCTTATTCCTTTGGCCCACAGCTTCTTCATCTGGGAAAGGAAGACATTGGATTGTAAAGTAAGAATAACCCACATTTTTTAGCGTTTGCAATATGCTAGGCAATGTGCTAATTACTTAATTATCAAAGAGACAATTAACACTGAAAAGCAGTTATTAACTAACTCTTCACCAACTCAGCAGGTGGAGATTGTCATTATTCCCATTTATCAGATTGGGTCATCGAGCTCAGGATGGTGCATGTGCTGCATCTGAAAGGCTGGGGTCTGGTGCTCACTTCTGGGCTGTTGATGACTGGGTTCAGATGCATCATTGTGCATCCCTTTCTTAGCAGAGGATTCCTTGCTGCTCTACTATGGACAATTTATTGCTTTACAGTCTTTTCACTGGAGACCTCACCAGCAGTGACATTCGTAGAAAGCAGTCTCTAAGCCGCAAAGCCCTGCCTGTCACTAGACCTACGTAGAGGGGATCTCACTTGCCTTATGATGTCCAGAGTGCTCCTCGTGTTGCCCTGTGGGTTTTATTTTCCTGTTGTCCACTGGATATGGCCTACTGGCATTTAGCATGAATTCCCAGCTCCTCCACAAGCTCTTCTTGGACTGCTAAGGTTGAAAAATTAAACAATACATTTTCTAGAATCTCTTTGTGGTGAACTGATAGAAACGTGGTCCCCAATGATCCCCACCCCCTGCCCCTGTGGAATCCTGCACCCCCATCAGTGTGAGGTGAGCTAGTGACATGTTCTAGCCAATAGGCTGATGGGATGACATGTGTAATTAAGGGGATAAGATTTCACTTCCTTGATTAGCTTACAAGAGATTGTAACCTCCATCTTGCCAGTTGACTCTCTCTGGCTATCTCAGCTTCCAGGATATAAGCCCTCACATTGCGGAGTTCCCTGTGGTAAGGAACTGGAGTGTAGGGTGGCTCCATGCAACAGCCAGCAAGGAACTGAGGCCTCTGTCACCCCTGGAGCAACCAAGCTCACCAAGAACCCGAGTGAGCTTGGAAGCAGAGCTTTCCCCAGTTGAGCTTTCAGATGAGACCTCAGCCCCAGCTAAGGCACCATGATGGTAGCCACAGGAGGAATGGGACACAGCCAAGCCCACCTGGATCCCTGATCCACAGAAATCGATAAATGTGTGCCAAGTTTACTGTAATCTGTTAAGCAGGAATAGGTCACAAACACACCTTCACCCACAGATGAGATTGAGTTCGGTCAAGCAGAAAGACACTTCCCAGGGGGATGTGGAAGAAATGAGGCCATCTCCTGGCTTCCCATGGCTGATTCTGCCAGCACCAGCACTTGTGTCAGGCCACCAACTGAGCAGGTGTGGAGAGGATATTACAGCCTCCACAGCTGCATGTCCGGGTGTCCTCATAGTTACAATGGTGGCAGCAGATTCCTGAGCCCCATTGCCCAACCAAGAGATCTCTGTTTTCATGTATTGTTGGGATCAATAGTTCCATGGCAGTCTCCTGATAACTCACTTTCCTGACGGTGAAAGAAATGGCAGCTGCCTGGCAGGTCATTCTGCAGCACACACTCACTCTGCAAGGTGGCACATCTCTGAATCCCCAGAGTCCACTTCTCCTTCCATCTGATAATTTCATGAGCACCTGATTCCCTGTATTCAGCCACTTTCACCTCAAGTAGTTTCTGTTTCCTGTGTGGAGCCCTAAAGTATCCACCTGGTATCTGGATTGTTTCCTAGAAAGTGAGGAAAGTCCTTCAATTTTCTCACCACAAACCTGAGTGCTTTTTCTCTGTGAGAATTCAAGAGACTTTGAATCTTGGCCAAATACAAATTAGACAACATAATCCTACCTCAAATACATATGGGGCTCTATCATTTACCAAGCTGTGCCCTAGAACTCCTTTCTTTTACACCCTACACAACTTTATGAAGTGGGCGTACTTCCTCCTTCACCATTTTATAGATGAGAAAACTATGTCTCAGAAGCAGAACATATGCTGACCAGCTGGGAATGACAGAGCCAGGACTCCACCCAGATTCTACACTAGCTTTAATGCTTTCTTCCCTCCATATGATGGCAGTTGCTGTGATTTATTATTCTTGTAACTTCACCAATGATGCCATGCTTAAACCCTCCAGCTTCTACAAACATGAACCACAAGGCCACTCAGTTTGACTTTTTGGACATTATTTTCTCAATCTCATCCCCAGGATGCTTACTTGACTGCTGTGTGAGAACTGGCTCACCCACTTGTGTTTGTTTTGTTTTGTGTTTCTTTTGTTTTGTTTTGTTTTGTTTTGTTTTGTTTTTGAGGCAGGGTCTCACTCTGTTGCCCAGACTGGAGGGCAGTGGTGCAATCATGGCTCACTGCAGCCAAAACTTCCCAGGCTCAAGCAATTCTCCCACCTCAGTCTCCTGAGTAGCTGGAACTACAGAAGCATGCCACCACCCATGGTTAATTTTTGTACTTTTTGTAGAGATGGAGTTTCACCATGTTGCCCAGGTTGGTTGTGACCTCCTAGGCTCAAGCAATCTCCCCACCTCAGTCTTGCAAAGTGCTGGGATTACAGGTGTGAGCCACCATGCCTGGCCCCATCCTCTTATTTATTTACAAATATACAAGTGGGTGCTGGCAACAAGATCAGGGTGCTTCTGATCCTTCTCTCACCAGGGTGAACAGATTTGGAGGCATGTGCACTGCCCAGCTCATCTTCTTCCTTTGCACACAGATGTCATCCTCTAATGCAGCCCCATGTCCATGGAGCTGTGCTCATTCAGAGGAAGTGCCTTTCCTGAATTTATGTGTCCCAACTGTTGTTTTTCTCTAATTTTCCCAGTGTATTAGTCTGTTCTCACTCTGCTAGTAAGAACATACCTGAGACTGGGTCATTGATAAAGGAGAGAGGTTTAATTGACTGACAGTTCCACATGGATGGGCAGGCCTCACAATCAGAGCTGAAGGTGAATGAGGAGCAAAGGCACATCTTACATGGCAGCAGGCAAGGGAGCTGGTGCAGGGGGACTCCCCTTTATCAAATCATCAAATCTCATGATACTTACTCACTATCACAAGAACAGCGTGAGAAAGACCCACCCCAATGATTCAATTACATACACCTCTCATGAACGTGGGAATTATGGGAGCTACAACACAGCCAAACCATATCAGCCAGTCTCCTATCAGCTGATGGCAGCCCTATCTAAGCTGAAGATACAGCTGTGAACAGAACATTTTGGAGCTCCTCAAGTAGTCTGTCCATCACCAAGAAGGCTTCCTAATGTCCTTGAGATCCGTTTCAACACTTCAAACATTCTTTCTTCTGTAAAGAGCTCCTTCCTAGTCTGTGTGTTCAAGAGACCAAAATTAAGAGCAATGGGCAGGCCAGACATGGTGGTTCACACCTGTAATCCTAGTACTTTGTGGGACTGAGGCCGGAAGATCACCTGAGCCCAGGAGTTTGAGATCCAGTCTCAACAATACAAATTTAAAAATTGAGCATGGTGGTGCACCCTGAAATCCTAGCTACTTGGGAGACTGAGGCAGGAGGACTGCTTGAGTCTGAAAGGTCAACGTTACAATGAATTATGACTATGCCACTGCACTCCAGCCTGGACAACAGAGTGAAATCTCATCTCAAAAAATAAAAATGAGCAATGAGTGGAAATGTCTGGGAGATAGATATGGAGGTGGGAGAAATGCCTGATTATTCAAGCTCACTGGAGAGCACCTTCTCTAAAATTAATAGGGCCCGATCTCCAGGGAAGACTAGGCAGAGCCTGGACACCGTGGGACAGTTCAGAAGGAAACAGCATGGTCTTTACAAGAAGCACCATCTTAGCCAGTGCCGTTCCGGGAATCCCCATAAGTCCCTCCTTCTCGACACTTTAGATCAACTTTCAGCACATTCACATGACCACTGGGTGGGGAATGTTCTCTAAATATTCGTCTTCTGACTCTGACCTCATTCCATGGTTGCGATAGACAGGCCAAGTGCCTGAAGCCATGGTCCCTGGACCATTTTACCTTTTAGCTGATCTGCAACAGGAAGCAGGTGGACCAGCTCTTCGTCTCTGACCTCATTCCATGGTTGCGATAGACAGGCCAAGTGCCTAAAGCCATGGTCCACGGACCATTTTACCTTTTAGCTGATCTGCGACAGGAAGCAGGTGGACCAGGAGACATCTGTTTCTTGTGTGTCTTGCAACCAGGCAAATGGTAAGTTGCAAAGATGGGAAAAAGGTTCATTTTTAAAGTAAAAGGCAGTATGCTTCCTTGACTATATTGTGAACATTTTGTATGCTAGTGGGAAGTAAATGGGTTTTCTAAACACCTTACCATCTGATTCAGACTCGGGAGGACTTTAAATAGACTTGAAATAAAAATTTCCAATTGTCTCTCAGAGCCCAAGCCCAGAAGCCTAATTACCTGCGGAAACTAATTGCTCCCATCTGAGCCTCCTGCTGGAGCTCCCCACAAAGGGCATGAAAATGAGATGGGTCAGGAAAGTTGCAGGCCAGAGCCAGGAGCCCAGGAAAGCAAGACGTGCTCACAGAAGCCATGCACAGGCGAGAGCTTGTTAAGTAACTTCTCTTTGAGCGGCTCCTCACTGAGCCAGCCAGAGAGAGAGAAGCCTTCTTCCTCTGAAGGTACCCAGAATGACTCGCAAATTTCATTGAAAGTGGCAGGAGGGAAGCAGACTCTGGATAAAACGATGCACGCACACACACTTTGATCTCCATCAAGGTGCTCTACAAGGGGACCATGGTGACAACACTCGGAGAAGCTGACACCAAGGAGAACAACGCCCAGCTTCAGAATGGGAGCCCACCTTGCCTCCTCCCCCAGGTTGCTGCGGAGAAGTTTTGTCAGAAGGCCCACATCTGCACCTGAGTGTGGGCAGCATCCAAGGGTCACAGTCTGTATCCCCAGGGGACATGTTGAATTGTAACAGTTTTTCTTAGCACCTGCGCCGGCTCCCCACTCCACTTCCCTGCTTCTCTGTTGGGCTCCAGTCTCATAGAAACCCCTCTGTGTGTGATGGAGCTGCAGAAGAAGAAATGGGTCCTCCTGCAGAATGAGTTCCCAAACGCAGCACCAGTGCTTTCCGTTCTTCACACCCCGCTTCCAACAGTCAGCAGATGTGGTCAGCACTACTGGATCAAGACTCTGAACCCTTCTCCCATTCCACTTTCCCACCCGCAGGCAGGCCACCATCATACTCGACCAAGACAATGGCAGCCGGGGATGCTGTGGTATTCCCATGACCCTGATGAGCCAACCACTGTGGTCTTAATGGCTACGTCTTCCATTGGCTACATCTATCTGTCATCTGTTTGTCTATCTAAATATTTTATATGTATGCCAAATGACCGCTATTTTACATATATACATATGAACGTGCATATATGCATATTTGCATGTATGTGTGTGTGTATATATATATGTATATATATGTGCCTATATAAATAACAGTTGTGTTGGTAAAAAGGTAAACACAATCCAGACAGGATTGTATTCCTTTGTTTCTTTTTTTTTTGGTTTATTGAGACAGGAGCTTGATCTGTTGCCCAGGCTGGAGTGCAGTGCTGTGATTATGGTTCACTGCAGCCTCATCCTCCTGGGCTCAAGCAATCCTTCGACCTCAGCCTCCTAAGTAGCTGGGACTACAGGTATGCACCACCACATCTAGCTATTTATTTTTTATTATTTTTTGAGGAGATGGGATCTTGCTATGTTGCCCAGGTGAGTCTCAAACTCCTGGGCTTAAGAGATCCTCCTGCCTTGGCCTCCCAAAGTATTGGGATTACAGGCAGAAGCCACCTCACCCAGCTCTTTTGCTTTCTCTGATTTTAAAGGGAATTAAAATGGCCCCTGAAATCCAGTGGGGTCTGGACACTGAGCCTAAAAGAAAAGGTGCTAAAACCACAGAGGCCACCCCCTGAGCCTCCTTCCTCCACCCTGCAGCCCCACACTGCTGGTTCTCTGTTCAAAGCATGTGTGCTCCTTTGGGAGGACAAGTCCTCGTCTCAAGCATGTTATTCCTCTGTTCTAAGCCTGACCATGGCTTCCATGGTGCTCAAAATTGAATCCCGGTGCCTGACCTGGCCCAGGCCACCTGGTCTCTCAGGGAGCATTCTGGCTCTCATGCTCTGGTGGCTGGATCCAACTGGGCCACACGTGCCTCTTTGCTGCTTCCCAAGCACATTGTCCATTCTCTCGCCCCAGGGCCTTTGCACTTGCTGCTCTCTCCAGTTTGCAGAGAGGTTCCTTCATCCCCCTGCAGTCAGGCCTCTGCTCAGACACCACCACATCAGAGGAACTTCTGAGCACTGACCTGGTAGCATCCTGCTCACCACCACCTGACCCTTACCCCACTGCATCTCTTCAGAACACTTTTTACCACTTTGTTCATTGAGTGTCTATTTCTTCTGACCTGAGTTCAAGTAAAGATTCAATCTCTGTACCCAGGTGCCTAGAATCCTGCCTGGCACATCAAGGCAATCTCCAATACTACTAGTTGGCTCCATGGTTAAGTAAATGACTGCCCACCCCTGGTGCTACATGAGATGAATTTAGGTGATAAAATGGATAAATGTATTCATCACATGAATTAATTTTAATTTGTACCAGGAAAAATATATATTTATATATAACTCTTTGATAAGGATCAAGTTCCCCTTTGAAGGCCTGGGTGCTGAAACAGCAAGTAATGATTTTATATTTCTGTGGAAGGGGAAGTAAAATTTATGGAATTAACAAATGCAGCATGCCCACCTGCACCAGGCTTACAAAAAGGGATGCCACAGGTAGCACAGAGCTGAGCAAGGAGCCCCTGCAAACCTCCAGAAGAGGTCTGGCTCCATCTGAACTGCAGCCCCGGGTGGCTTGCTGCATCCTGCAGTCTGGCTCCATCTAAACTGCAGCCCCGGGTGGCTTGCTGCATCCTGCAGTGTTGCTGTGTGGCTCTAACTCGAGGGCTTCACTGATGACTGAACCTTTCATAATTCATTTCTCCCCAGGGAAGACACTAAAACAGGCAACACATGTTCCTCCCTTTGCAGCAGCCCCGGAGAGGCCTCATAAGCCCTCCGGGCCTCTTCTCCCTTTCAAAAAGCACCCAAACCACTCCAGCAATTAACAAAAGAAATTTCCTGGGCAGAAGCAGAGGTCAGTGTGGGAAACTAGCCACATCCTGATGTTTCAGCGTTATCCGGGGGCAGCGAACCACGACCAGGAGAGTGGAGCCGGCCCCACTGACCCCCTCTCTACAGACCCTGCAAGTTCTGCTGTGTGTTTCCCTTAAAAGAAACAGATAGGGCCTAAGGAAGACAGACTTCTGACTTTGACAGGGGCCTACATCAATTATGAATTTTCTATTTGCAGGCAAATTATACTGGTTCTCCATTTTTTAAAAATTGAGTATCTTATGTGAGAATAAAGTGCATAAATCTTAGGAGATGAATGAGGCCCTCATTACACACCCATGTAACCACCTTCCATGTAGACATAGAAGGCTCCCTCCTGCACCTGCAGTCAGTCCTGGGAGGAAGCCACTGTTTCGACTTCTGTCAGCATGGACTGCGCTCCTTGCTCTTGGGCTTCATGGAAATGGAATCACACAGCACCCACCTTTACACAGCTGGCTTCTGTTGCTGGAGGTCCCGTCTGCTAGGCATTTCCATGTGGCTGTAAGCTTCGAAATGCATTCTTTTTTATTCTTGTGTAGTTTTCTTTCTTTTTTTTTTTTTATTATACTTGAAGTTCTGGGGTACATGTGCACAACGTGCAGGTTTGTTACATAGGTATGCATGTGCCATGTTGGTTTGCTGCACCCATCAACTCATCATTTACAATTAGGTATTTCTCCTAATGCTATCTCTCCCCAGTCCCCCATGCCCCGTAGCTTTCTTAACTAGTTCACATTGATACGTATGAGTTTGGGGAAAGTCAATTGATGTTGTTGTTGTTGTTGTTTGTGTGGAGTTAGCTGTGACTTATGGGCCAAAGACAAGTAACTCAAGTCCGAGGAAAAATTTGTTCCAGAAGAAGGTAGCTGATTGATGGCTAAGAATCAAACCCATAGAGTTCCTAGATCAGGGCAGAATTTCCAACCTAAAGGAATTATGACTGTGAAAATCACATGAAGCAGTCCACAGAGGCCTTGAAGGAAGGCAGGTACTGAAAAGGAGGTAGGTCTCACTTACCACGACCTCAAAGGGAGGAGATGGTCAAGTTAGAGCCCGGGGCAGAGATGAAGATAAGGAGGTGTGATGAGAATCTGACCAATCTACATTCTTTACACCATAAAGGTGATTTTGCAGAGTTCAAGCCCCTCTTATGGTCAATGTATTATTGGGCATGGACTGGATTTTGGGGCCTGCCACCTTTAAATGCCACTATAGAGTTCCACGGCAGGCTCTCTCTTGCTTCTGGTGGCCAAGACTAAAGTGAACACAACTTTCCACACATAGAGAAGACACCTTTGTATGCAGTCTCTTTGCAGCAAAATAAAGTCAGATCCACCACGTGCTGTTCTCTGGCATGAGGGGCCGCACCTGTTTATTTATTTATTTTCAGCTTTGTGATCTCCCCCGAACAGAACATCACCTCCTGGCCCTCGCCAGCCAGAGCAGCTGACATCACACAGCATTTTCGGGGCTGGCATAATGGCAGCTTCCTCCGGATGAAAAGTCTCCATGTCAGTCACTCTTGAATGCTTACCTCTCAAGACCCGCTTGTTGCTTGGTAACAATTTTCACGGCTGCATTAAAAGGAGAGTTCTGAAAAGAGGAATGCTTAAAACCTGACAGCAATTACAGAGAAGGCAGACCACTTCTTTCATTTCAGAAACTGATACACAAATGGATCTTCCCATTCAGTTAGTATTTTATTATTATTTAAATGGGCTTCCCACTCTACATGAAGCCCAGCTTTGTGTCGGCACTAGTTCCACACCCCTCGTCTCTGAGCCTCTTCAGAGAAGGAATCGCAGCCATTTCTGGGGAGAGAAGGTTCTTCCAGCTGACTTTTGACTTCCTCTTGGCTTCAGACTTTGTGGTGAACAGGGGAGCTGGTAATTCTACAACCAGAACACAGCCCGAGAGGAAGAGCTGCCCCATGCCCACCTCCTTCCTGCAAGAGGCCACCCCCACAGCCATCTCTCCTTTACCATTGTGGCTAAAAACAGGCAAGCACTAAACTGCCCATTAACTGACTCATGCATGAATGCTCTGGGCTAAATTGTGAATTCCTTAAGGGCAACAACAATATATGGATTATTTGTTTCTCCAGAGAGTCCAGTAAAGTCCTGAGCCCAGAGTTTTCAGTACACAGTTCCCCTATTTCACGGCCAGCAACCTCTTCTGTATAGTGTGGTAGGTCATGTAACTTGGTTAATTTCAACCCATAAAATAGGATGTTTTGACCACATATTCAAGCTTGCAGAAAGACCAGGGCATGCCCAGTTTGATATGAAAGAATTGCCCACCCTTTCTCCAGTCTCATTTCTTACTCAATTAAACTGAGCTCAATAAGGCTAGGGCAGAATCCCGTGAAAGCCCACTACCTGCCCGCTGAAAGCATCCAGAAGTACCGAGCTTACTCGGGAGGCTCTCTCTCCAGTTTCTCAACTTCAGCATTTGTAACACTTTGGATCAGATGATTCTCTGTTGTGGGGTCACTCCTGTGTATTGCAAGGTGTTCAGCAGCATTCCTGGCCTCTACCCCATAGATGCCAGTAACACTCACCCAGCTGTGACATCCAAAGACGTCTCCAGACACTGTCACATGCCCTGGAGGACAGGGAACAACAACATCACTTGTAGCTGAGAACCATCAATCTAGCTCAAATGTTAACCCATAAAGGGGTTTTAAGCAACTGTCACTCAGAAACGTCCATCTCCATCAGTCTATCCATCGCTCAGTTTTGTTTTCCCCATAGCCTTTATCACAGTCTGAACTATTTTAATTTATTTTGCACTTATCACTGATCTCCCACTAGAATAGGCTCTTACAACAACAAGGACCTCATCTGTCTTAATCATTACCATATCCACAGCACCAAAAGCAGCTCCTGGTACATAACAGGTGCTTGGTAAATATTTGTTAAGTAATAAGTATATTTTCAATGCAGCACTCCTTGCTCTAAGAGGTGCTGTATCATCTAACCAGTAACTGACTGTAAGGTGTGTCTACATGGCCTAGTGGTACACAGTAAGCATCAATAGTATTATACATGATTGTAGTGATAGTCAGAGTCAGACTTGACAACGGATGGCAGACAGGGGTTCCAGCTTCTTCTAGGAATTAGTTAGGCTCAACTTCCAGGTCTGGCCACATCACAGTGACAGGTATTGGGCTTACCCTCCACCCAGCTTCACCTGTTTTCAGGCATTAAATAATCGTGAGAGAAGAGAAACAAACAAGATGAGGTCCACATGGTCCCAGGCACTCCCTCCAAGAGGATTTTCCAAAATGTCCCACAAGGAATTAGAGCTGAGTGGAGAGCAATGCTCTCACTGTGGGGAGGAAACAGAAATCAGAACCGGGACTGCAGAGTTGACTGGAATTTGTGTGGACACAAATGGGAGAAAGAGATAGGAAGAAGCTGTGCAAAGGAGGAGCTTCAGATATCTACAGAGATCCCATTGACTACATGGCTGAATACTAAGCTGCAAGTGCACAGAGAAAGATTCTGCAAAGATGCACAGAAAACAGATCCTGGAAGCTCTGGGATGAACAGATATTAGTGATTTTAGAGGATGCTTGGGACTAGGGGAACTTGCAGTCCTGAACAATCAGTGCAGAGACACCGACTGAGCATCCCAGACAGTCATTTGATACCCAGAAGTGGCAAAGTCTTAAGAAGAGAGGTACCGTATTCCTAGACCCATCCTAACAAAGCCTAAAAGCAAGGTCCAACAGCATAAAACTCATCTGCCAGTAAGTTAACTGCTTGCCAGAGAAAGGCTCACCACTCTTAAAAGGAAGACCACATAATCTAGATTTGCTATGATAGATCATTCATACTGTCCAGCATACAATAAAAATCACTAGACACATAAAGAACAGAAAAAAATGTGGCCGATGAAAAGAATAAATTCATTTGATATTCAAAGATGATGCAATGTTCTAATTAACAGAAGAAGGTTTTAAAGCAGATACTATAAATATGTTTAAGTATTTAAACTAAAAGATGGACATAATGAGCATGCAGATGGGGAATCTCAGGGGAGAAATGGAAACTATAAAAGAAAATGTGGTAATTTTATAATGGAAAATAAAATATCTGAAATGAAAATTTACTGGATGTACTTAGCAGCAGAACAAGAACTAGAGAAGGAAAATAATCAGTGATTTTTAAGACTGAGAAATTAAAACTATGCAAAATAAAGCAGAGCAGGGAAAGAGAGGGAGAAAAGATCGAAAACAAACTGAAATTAATGACTTGTGGGACAATACCAAATAATCTAACATGGATGTAATTGGAATACCAAAAAGGAGACAAGAGAGAATTTGATCAGGAAAAAACACATAAAGAAACGATGGTCATGATTTTTCCAAACTTGAGGAAAAGTAACAGGTTGTAGAACCAAGAAGCTTCACGAACCTCAAGCAGAATATACATGTACACAACACCCACCTAGACGCACCAGACATATCAGAGTCAGACTGTTGAAAATCAAAGATAAAGAGGAAGTGTTGGAAGTGGCCAGAAAAAATTAAAAACAAAAAGATGCCTCCCAGCCTTTCTGGCTCCAGAAACTGGTTTTGCGGAAGACAATTTTTCTATGAACTGGGTGGTGGGGAGGATGGTTGGGAAGATTCAAGCACATCATATTTATTGTGTACTTTATTTCTATTGTTATTACATTGCAGCGTATAATGAAATAATTCTACACCGCACCATCATGTGGAGTCAGTGGGAGCCCTGAGCTTGTTTTTCTGCAACTAGACGGTCCCATCCGGGGGTGATGGGAGACAGTGACACCCTAAGTGTGTTGCTTATATCCAGTCTATTCTATAATCTCGTTTTGGTGGCTGTCACTGCAGAAAACTGCTTCACAAAGATAGGATGTTGGAAATGGAAGCAGGCTTTTCAGTGATTTTGTGGCAATCTCAGTGTATTCTGCCTTGACTTTAATCCAGAATGTATGGCGATGGGAAGTTGTCTCAAACATACTTTTAGGCTCACCAGATGCAGCTGTACAACTGAAGTATATCAACTCACTTGCCACTATAGAGCACGCCACCAGACACAGCTTAATGTTCACCCGCCACTCACTGATAGGGTTCTGATATGAGTCTGCAAGTAGTTGATTTACTATGGTCTCTGTGCAGTCAAACCTCCCTGCTAATGTTAATCTGTATTTGCAACCACTCCCCACCACTAGCATCACTGCTTCAGCTCGACCTCAGATCATCAGGCATTAGATTCTCATAACGAGCACACAACCCAGATCCCTTACATGCGCAGCTCACAATAGGGTTTGCACTCCTGTGAGAATCTAATGCCACCACTGATCTGAGAGGAGGCACAGCTCAGGTGGTCATGCTCACTCACCCTCTATATGGCTGATTCCTAACAGCAAAGCAAGGGGTTGTCAGACTGGACTGAAAAGCAAACCCAGCCCCGCTGTTTATGCACTTTAAAGACACAGATAGGTTAAAACTAAAAGACAGAAAAGACATACCATGCAAACACTAACCATAGGAAAATAATATTTAATTCTGTGAGTTTCTCTGTTATGTTGTTTTGCTGCTACATTT
Organism: Rhinopithecus bieti; assembly: GCF_001698545.2. Taxonomy (NCBI): domain Eukaryota; kingdom Metazoa; phylum Chordata; class Mammalia; order Primates; family Cercopithecidae; genus Rhinopithecus; species Rhinopithecus bieti. The sequence continues at coordinate 855,269 of NW_016810038.1, read as the reverse complement.
TTGTTTTATCATTAAAGTAAATCTCTATATTAATTTCACATTTGGAAAATGACCTGTATAGTATATATCACCCTACATGAAACTCTACAGGTACATCCAAAACCCTACAAAGTTGTACTGTAAGTTTCTGATAAATGAAGCAGCAATGAAATTGACTGAAAGGATCTTTGTGTGACGTCCAGCCTCCCCACATCTTTGCCATCACTTGGTGATGTCAGACTTTCTTGGTTTTTTTTTGTTTGTTTTTTCACAGGTCTGATTATGGCAATTATGTTTCATGTTGTTTACTTTAAAGTTCCCTAAATATCAGTGTTTTTCCGTTTGTTTACTGATCTTTGAAAGTTCATCAGATGATTCTGGCATCTCTCTGTCCTTCTCCCCACCCCCTACCTCACTAGAAAAGATCCATTTGACACCTGGGGCCAATCTGTCTAGCCATGGCTTTGGTTTTTATCTCCAGTGACAGCGTAGCTGAAGATGGTAAGATAATCTTCAGTTTAATTAATGTTATTTAATTAAATTTAATTAATTAATTAATAATTAATATGTTTTACATATTAATGCTTGTGTTTGGTGCCAGGGAAATTTACAAAGATGCAAGTCTGGAAATTGAACAAGTCCATTACCACCAGCTGCTTTACTTAACAGTTTAGCCTCTGTGTTAGGCCATTTTTTGCATTGGTATAAAGAAATATCTGAAGCTGGTAATTTACAAAGAAAAGAGGTTTGATTCGTTCATGAATCTGCAGGCTGAATAAGCATGACACCAACATTTGCTGGACTTCTGAGGAGGCTTCAGGAAGCTTGCAGTCATGGCAGAAGGCAAAGCCAAGCTTTTGAACAACCAGATCTCACATGAACTGAGTGAGAACTCACTCATCACCAAGAGGATAGTGCTAAGCCATTCATGAGGGATCCACCCCCATGATCCAAACACCTCCCACCAGGCCCCACTTCCAACACAGGGACTCCAGTTCAACAGGAGATTTGGAGGGGACAAACGTCCAAACCATATCATCTGTTCTTTTACCCAGCAAAAGGCAAAATAACAACCCAACCCAGCATAGTTGTTTAAAATTTAAAAAGAGGTAAAAAAGAAAGAAGAAAGAAAAAAAGAAACAAAGAAAAAAGAAAGAAAAGGAAAGAAAGAAAGAAAGAAAGAAAGAAAGAAAGAAAGAGAGAGAGAGAAAGAGAGAGAGAAAGAAAGAAATAAAAGAAAGAAGAAAGAAAGAAAGAAAAGAAAAGAAAGAAA
>NW_016810038.1:786881-853604 GCF_001698545.2 Rhinopithecus bieti | reverse complement strand
GGAGGGAAGGAGAGAAAGGAAAGAAAGTATGGAAAAGGCAAGAAGTAAATCTCTCTCTCCTTGGGGAGGTCCCACAGTGTTTGTCCAACACTTGGCAAGCTTGACTTCCCTCTCATGTCCTGAAATACCTTCATCCTGGAGAAACAGAGGGACATCCCCTTTATGTACACTTTGTTGAACATGGAAAGAATGTTAAAGCTTTCTTCTTTCTTTCCTTTTTATTCCATTCCCTCCATCTCCTGTAGGCTCCAAACAATTATCTTCCCCCCTCACCCCCAGCACTATTAAGGTATAATTGCCAAATGAAGATTATATATATTTATAGTATACTATATTACATAATGTTTTAGCACGTGTATACATTGTAAAATGATTAAAATAAGCCAATTAACATAGCCACTTACCATTTTTCTGTGTTGAGAACATTTAAGATCTACTGTCTTGTAATTTCCAAGTATAGGATTAATTATGACTGACTATAGTCACCACGCTGTACAATAGCTCTCCAGAACATATCCACACTGTCCAACCATTTTTTTCATTGCTATAAGGAAATATCTAAAGCTGGGTAATTTACAAAGAAAAGAGATTTGATTGGCTCATGATTCCGCAGGCTGAACAACATGACACCAACATCTGCTGGACTTCTGGCGTGGCTTCAGGAGGCTTCTCTATGCAGCTGAAGGTGCCACCTCAGATGTGCAGCTTTCTGGCTTCCTAGTCCTCCCCTTCCTGGGGGTCGAACTGATCCCAACCTTAGCCAGCATCCAAGTCACCAGGAAGGCTTCCTGACAACAGAAGCTGGCCTCATCCCACAGTTTCTAATTTACCAGCTCTGAGAATTTGCATCTTTAAGAAATATCCTGGCAATGCAGGACCCTGAATCACATCAGATGCTGGCTCCACTTCCGGGGAGAGCGTGCTTAAACCGAGGTAAAGGAGGCAGCAATAAGGGCTGAGCAGTGTCTCCGCTGGTAGCTTTATTCTCCCAGCTCCGGCTGCACTGGGCTCTCACTTGTCTGACAGCTCCCGTGTGTGTAATGCTGGAAAACAATTACTAATAGCAACAATATATAATGTTGACTGAGGGCTCATGCCTACTAAGGACTAAAATGCATGGGTGATAATAATCATAGTAATAGCACAAATAATAATCATGATTCAAACCATGGGTTTGGCACTGTGATGGGGCCAGCACCATACTCAGCATGCCCATGGTTCATCCATGCCTTGCCCCTGGGTGGCAGCCTCCCGTTTATCAGAGCTTAACGCCTACCACCACCTCTTGAAAATATGCTTCTTTTTGTTCATTATCATATCCTCATACCTATCCAGTGCCTATTCAATAAATATTTGTTAGAAGATAAAAAGGAGGCTCAGAGAGTCTAAATAACTGGCCAAAAAGACCATGCTGCTGATAACACTCAGAGACGAAATTCAGCTCCAGGGTTATCTGACCACAAAGTCTGAGCACTCCAGCCAGAGGCTGGAGGAAGGAGAATCCCAGGTGAGGATGAGGTGCCTCTGATGCAACCCCTGGTCCCAGGCTGGGCGCCCTGACGTGAGATCCCAGCCTGGAGGGGTAGATATCAGCCTCCCTGCCTTACATCTGGCTACACTGGGGTTAAATCACCACCCAGGTGAAGCCCTTTGCAAGAGGAATGGGCATGATTCTGTAGTCCCCGGGTTAGTCTTCTCAGTCACTACGTCCTCATTGTCAGGTATAAGAGCTCTTCATGGATAGCTTTGCATTTAACCTTATCAAGGGTCTGTGAATTTTTCAGTTAAATCCATTTTTACAGACTCAGAGGAAGAAACTGCCTGCCTAGAGTCACACAACTAGTGCCTGGAGGCAGGCCTTTTGAACCCAAGGCCTTGCTTGGTGCCAGAGCCTCTCCCACCAACTCAGCACTGCCTCGGGATGCCGTGTTCAGAGGTAGCAGCTTTGACAGAAGCAGGCGGCCGGCACCCAGGCAAAAGCAAGCCCAGCCTCCCCTCATCCCACCTCGTTGCCTTCTTGTGTCTTACGCCCCACAAAATTTCACTTATTCCACTAAGTATCCAGACTTTTCAGCCAGCAAAGAAAAGGAAGAAGAAACAGGCTGTACAGAGCAGTGGAGACGTGACTGGAGCACTGCCCAAATTGACTCCTTCCATCACTCCAGCCACAAAGGAGCCGGCACGTCTGGCCCTTAACAGACGCCTCCCTCTCCTGCTCTCTCCAATTTCTTGGTTGACTGAAAGAAAAGGAGACCCCTGATCTAATGAAATGTTCCAGCAAGAGGATCAATTAACTTCCTCTCTGAGTTGTCCAACCTATTTACCATAAACCATGCAGTCAAGTGAAACTGACTTCAACAGCTCGGCAGGGTCTTGCAGCCTCAAGTGTCTGGAAAGAAGTCCTGGAAGGACGGACGACCCCAAAACGCTTCTCCCTGGTGCTTTCCACTCTTCTTTTTGGATTTCGAAAGGAAAACGTTTCTTTTTGGAAGTCAGTAATACTAATCAAAATATAAGGATTTCTGTCTTTAACATTTAAATTGCTTCCAAATCTCCATGTCCAAATTGCTAAAGCAGCATCCAGTTATTGAACAGTGCTTTCCAGAACTACTGAAAACCAGGAGCGAGCACAGGTCATCTTGAGAGAGCCGCATACAGACAGGGTTAGGCTGCAGGGGAGCAGGAGGGGTGTTCACTCAGGGGTCCAGCAAGTGCTGGTGGGCCTGGCACAGCGGCACCCTCTTCCCTGCACCCGTGGGAAGGTTCTGCAGGAGGAGCTGTGGAGTGATCGGGGTGATGAACTCAGCGTGAGGCTGTGGGTTGGTGGCCATGAGGCTGATTCGCAGGTGCAGAGCAGGTTCTCAGGCATTGGTGCACTTACAGACTGTGCAAGACGATAGGACACCGGACAGGTCCCCGGGCGCCACAGCAGAAGTCTGATCAGTGGGCAGGTAGGCCCCAAACACTGTATTTAAAACAAGACCCCACTGACAACTCCTGCGACTGGAGAGACGCTGAGTGAAAGCAGATGGCCATGTCCTCTACGTCCTGTGCCACATCTGGAGACACACACACTGAGGGCAGATGGCCATCTCCTTTAATTCCTGTATCACACCTGAAGAGACCCCGAGTGAGGGCAGACAGCCACCTCCTCTGTGTCCTGTGCCACACCTGGAGAGACCCTGAGTGAGGGCAGGTGGCCACCTCCTCTGTGTCCTGTGCCACACCTGGAGACACAGAGTGAGGGCAGGTGGCCACCTCTACTTCCTGTGCCACACCTGGAGACACACAGAGTAAGGGCAGACAGCCAACTCCTCTACTTCCTGTGTCACACCTGGAGACACAGAGTGAGGGTGTACGGCCACCTCCTCTATGTCCTGTGTCACACCTGGAGAGACCTCAAGTGAGGACAGATGGCCCCCTCCTGTAATTATTTTTAAGAACTTTATTGGGGTATAATTTACATACCAGAAAGTTTACCCATTTCAAGCATATGATTCAATATTAAAGCTTAAAAATGTTTCCAATGTAATGAATACAACCAGAGCTGTGTAACCATCAACCTAATCCAATATGAGAGCATTTTCGTCACCCCAGAAAGATTTCAGGTGCCTGTTGCACTCATGTTCTTTCAGACTCCCAGCTCCAGGCCTCTCCTCACAAATCCTTGCGGCCAACACGTTAGTATCCATGTGTCCATTATTGGTATAAGAGAGAATTACACCTGTTTTTTATGCTCAGCAAATAATTGCTACCATTTTAAAAACAAGGAAGAATAGTGCACCTGCTTCTCTTCTGTGTTAATCCCTACCCATACGCAAGGAGGAGCCACATGCCTTGGTGTGGTTTAAGGCAAGGCCTCCCTGCCGTTTCCTTTCTCATTCTTTCCAGTACCATTCACCATCCCGAGGCAGGTGGAGGTTTTGTGAACTTGGTGGAGATGACGTTCTGAGGCCTCTCACCTGCGTGGGCTTCCTCTAGGCCCTAGGAAGAACCCTAGCAATACGTTCATACGGTCAAACCCTTCTGTAAAATTTGCACGAATAAGCTGTTTTGAGTGGCATTGGTTAAGATCGCTCTGCATTTCCACTGGGACTTAGCTTCCAGTTCAGTGAGGACAGCTGGGCCAGTGGAGACGCGGCTTCCGGGAGTGTTTCCGCTCTCCTTCCCCACATTAATCACTCAGCATTTACACAATATGCCAAAGGCAGAAGTTCTGGTGTGGTATAAATGACTACTCTGGTGCTAGACTCCAGAAAAATACGGAGAATGGAGGGGAGACACAGGGTAGCAGGAGTCAGTCTGTGGAAAATCCTTCCAAGTCGATTCCTTCGTATGAAGGAAACTTGAAAAAAAAGATCTCCCAAATTTGAAAAGTATTCAAAGTTTGCCTACGACATTAATAAGAACACGTTGTGATATAAAAGGAAACGTTTTAATTGTTAATAGAAAGTCAAACTTTGATCAGTGATGATGGATTAAAGACTGAATCACACTTCAGCAAATCATTCCACTTCTTCAGCCTCTAAAATGATTCCCCTCCCTGGTAATTGTGACTCAAACGGTGCCTGGACCACGAAAGTGCTTTGTCAACTGCAGGGCGCTATGGCAACGGTGTCATTATCATCTTCATCGCTACTATCGGCAACCTGGAATAAAACTCTCCAACTTTCAGTTGCTGCAACATTTAATCACCCAGTTGACCATGGAAATTACTCAGCTCGGCATGAGGTGCAGATACAGCTGCGAGTGGAAGCTGTTTCTAAATAAAATCTTATTCATTAAGGAAGTTCTGGCTATTGTTTCTTCGCATCATCATTATTATTACTATTATTATTTTTAGCATCTATGAAGTCCCCTTCCTGGTTATGGTCTGCTACACCTGTTTCTCACTGGAATTGTGTTTGTTACCTAACATTCTTCAGGTTCCATCTGATCACAGTCTTCAGCCAGAGATGTCTCTTTCCTCCATTCCCCCAGCTGAGTTTCCAAGCCCAGAAAGGAGGAGCAAATACACCTGAGTTTGGGGCCTTCTTCCCTCAGTTCTGTATCCATTTTCCCTGAGCTGGACACAGACTTCAAATACCATCTTTCGGCCGCAGTTTAGTCTGTCAAGCCACCGTTCTATGTGGTATTACTCTTTTCTATTTCAGAGAATTAATTCTCTGAAATTGCCAGAAATAACCTCACACCTCGACGCAGTTACCCCTGCCTATTAGTGGGAAATGGCTGTGGTCTCTCTCTCTGGAATTATTGTGCTGCGAGGTCAAGGATGGCAAGTGTGGTGGAAGCCATCTGCTTTAGCACCATTAGTGCACTTTGTAGATAATTATGTAATTTGTCAAGCATTCCTGGGGATTCACTTCAGCTGCCCAGTCTTATGAGTGAACTTTGACAATAGAAAATTGTGTTTGATTTTTGTTTGTTTGGGTACTGTTCCCATAGTAATAAGAATAATTATTAATAAATGGAGAAAGTTGTGCTAAGGATTTGTCAATAAATAACCTTAATTTTTTTTTTAAATGCTCACAATGAAGATCTAAAGCAGAAAGAAGCAGGGACATCTTATAGTCTCTTTTCTTTTTGGGCTTATCTTGGAGGTGAGAGACTATTCTCCATTTAATTAAAGTTGTGAGGAGTAACCGACTGCAGGACTATATTTCTAGCAGGGATCCCAAATGTCAGGGAGCTTGTGAATGTCTCTAACAGGAGAAGGGTAAAGGTCACCAATGTGTTTTAAAGACAAGTACTCACCTTTCCCCCACCTACCCTCATCAGCTTGTAAGTCGTGAAAGGCTTAGCACATCACACACAGTCGGAAAGGAAAAGAAAAGAGTATAAACAGCACATTTGCATGATTGGCCACTGTTTCTCCAGTATTCAAACCACCAGGTACTCGTGGGCCCCTAGAAGCCAGCGAGTGTCCTTGTATTTTCTGGGTGGCTGCATAATGAGCTAGCATCATGCCCTCTATCTCCATACACGTTCATGGAAACCCAGCCCTGTGCTGGGAAGCAGGCCACAGATTGGGTATACAGCATCCTACATGGCCAACAATGCCCATCTGGGGCCTCATGGAGCTTGCCTTGCCAGTGAGGCTTGGAGTGCAAACTTCAACAGCATGGCAAGGGTCCCTGGATTAACTCCAGCTCCCCCAGAAGCAGAATTTAAGGCTTCAAGTTGTTAATTTGGGAGAGAATCCCAGGAAACTGCAGTAGCAGAGTGCAGGGGTAAGATAGGGAAGGAAAGATACACAATGGAGCGTATGTTATTTAGCCAGCTACCCCTGTGGGGTACTAGAGTGAGCCCCCTGGGGCAACTCCAAGAGCCAATGCAGACTTACATCCCAGAGCTGGTGCACCTGAGGGGAGAGAGAGCTGGGGTATTTATACACCAACTCCCAAGAGTAATTGATGGACAGCTGCTCCTAGTCACCATTAATCCTCTGGTGTTTCTGACCCCTGGGGCATGGAGCAGGGTGGGGGCTGTGCAGAGGGCTGTGTAGCCAGAGAAAACCCTGGGCAGGAAGATGCAGAAACCCCAGCAGAGGAAAGTCTGCAGGCACAGCCCCCACCCCCATGGCAGGCACCAGGGTGAATGAGGAGCTGGGGGAGCCACAGGCACCCCAGGAAGGCTTCTTAGTGAAGGGAAGGGAAGTGAGACAGCTACATGGAGCCTGGAAAGATGGGAGGAGCTCTTCCCCCCGGGAGGATCTAGGGAGGAATGCTCTATTTGCAGGGTCCCAGAGGGAATTTAAGGAAGAGTGAATTCAGGGCCCTGGCAGGAGTTTAATCTCACTGGGGCAAAGGTGAGAGGGGGTGGGAAGATGATGCTGGAGGGGTGAAACCAGACCAGAAAATGGGAAGATCCTATAACTGGCTATAGCCCTAGAGAGGAGTTTAAAGCAAAGGCATGAGGTGATCTCCTTCCGCCTGCTGCAGAAGGGGCCATTTCCCCAGGTTCCAAGAGGGAATGCATGGGTAAGCTGGCAGCAGGGCTGGAGAGAGGTGGTTGGTTAGAAGGGAAGATCAGTCAGAGTTAGGGGCAGTGGCATTTACAGGGTTGGGAGACCCAGCTTAGAACTTTAAACAATGGAGTCTCGGTGCAGTTTGCAGGAGATGAGGGATAAGACCAGCCAACCAAGGCCACCGATTTGGCCGTGGGGCCTGGAACCTCCTCTGGGAGAACCACATGTGTCTGCCTTCTCCCCTTCTCCCTGTAGCCCTGCTCTGCTCTGTAAGAGGAGAAGACACTCAAAGGCACAAGAGGAGGCTGAGGTCCCCTCTTCCACCCTTCCCTGAGCAGAGCCATCTGACACTGGAGCCCAGCTGCTCCCCATCTTCCTGCACATCCTCAGCTCTCAGGGGCAGCTGCCAGCTTGGTCTCAGACACACTTGCTTCCCAGACCCCAATCTCATTTGTAAAATGACAGCTGGCGCACATCTAACCTGGCGACTTTGTTCAGAACATCATGTGGCTTCCTTTCTGTGTAACTCCACCCTTCACTGCAGAAGTTCAAACCACCAGTGGGTCCGTGAAACAAGTCTAACCAGACCTCGCTGTGTTCCTTCTTGATGCATCTACTGGAGAATGATCCCAACATGCTCCCTTGAAACGGCTTAGCCAGGAATTGGCACTTATTTCCACATTTCACAGAGTGATACCCTGAACTGGTCTGTGGGAAACAAAAGGGGCCCATTGCCCATCAGCAGCCCTGCGAGATGCCATCAGCGCATTTATCACAAAAGCCACACTGCGATGTTTGTTTTTTACTGGGAGATGTAGTAAAAAGGCGGTGACGTGGTGTATGGCCATCAGAGCGTGTGGGTCTGTAATGGCCATCGTCACTATTTCCTCCTGCTCCTGATGATGCTGAGGTAATAGTCACCCATGGCTGTGAACACTCCGAGTGAGCATCATTAGAATGTGCTTAGGGAAAGCAAGACCTCTGTGATGCTGGACTCATGTGGCGGATGAGATCCCCTGCTTGTAATGCCAACTACAGACACCCACAGATAGAGAAGGAGGGGAGGAGTTTGGCAGGAGGTACCAGGGTGTCTCAGAGAGCTGAAGAGGAAAGCCGAACAATTGGGTCTCGAGGACAGAAACCTGTGCCCAGCTGGGGATCTCCGCTGCCGGACGCAACGGTGGTGGCCCTGGGTTTCTGCACTGCTGTGCATGAGGAGACTCCGTACTCAGAAGTGACGAGAGTCAACCCACTGCGTCTCGGCCTCAAGCATCTCAGCCTGGGCTTGGGTGTTCATCCTCAGTGCCTTGCACACCCTGAGCGCTCAGTAGGTATTTGTGGAATGAATGCTTTAAGAGGTCTCAATTGGCCGGGCACGGTGGCTCACACCTGTAATCACAGCACTTTGGGAGGCCGAGGCGGGCAGATCACTTGAAGTCAGGAGTTTGAGACTAGCCTGGCCAATGTGGTGAAACCCCATCTCCACTGAAAGTACAAAAACTAGCCAGGTGTGTGGCACGCACCTGTAATCCCAGCTACTTGGGAGGCTGAGACAGGAGAATTGCTTGAACCTAGGAGGCAGAGGTTGCAGTAAGCCAAGATTGCGCCACTGCACTCCAGCCTGGGTGACAGAGCTTCCCCATGGCCACTCCCAGGGACATCAGGTCCCATTTCACGGGGTTGTGGCACTGGTGTTTTCAGGGAAGCTGAGCGTGAGCAACTCCATGTAACTCATTCTGCAAGCGAACATGCCACCTCTGTGAATCAGGAACAGATAATGGACCAGTTGGTTTTAGTTGTTTTAAGGAATAATAATACCTGGTAGGATATGAATTACACAGTTCTCTTTTTTTCCCTCTACAATCTGCATTATAGCATTTTTCATCAATTCAAAGCATTCAAATAAAGATCACATAGCATACCTGGATAATTATGTCTATCGAGGAGCACGTGCCAGTGCACAGAGCCAGGAATGCAATGCTGTTTGTTTTGAAGTGCCACCAAGGAAAAAAGTATCTATAGAAACAGTGTGCAGGCATTCCATTGCAGCTGTGTTTCCTGATAATGGGCCTATTAATGAAATAGCAGTTTGATTTTCAATCACATGTAATGATGCCTTTTGTGTAACCAACATCCATATATATTGACGTGTTCGAACGGCCTTTACCGGAGGAGGCACCAGACCCACAGAAGGGGCAAAAGGCATGGGGGAGGGACAGTATCTGCAGGCACAATTCAAAGAAAAGCAGCAACATCTCTCCCAGAGCAATAACTAAAAAGGTCCTTGGCTGCTGCTGACACATGGGTTTTTGAGAAACTAGGGTTGCCTACTGCCTGTCCTCGCCGCTCTTGCAGTCATGTCTAAAGGGGGTAATGTATGCACAAGTGGTGGGCCAAGTCCAAGCCCCCTGCACTGCCCCTGTGCTCATACCCCCTAGACCATTAGAGCCTAAATGTCTGCAGAGACCAATGAGGAGCGGAAAGAGCCAGTCCAGGCCCTACCTCCTTCTTGGAAAACCCACCTGTCCTGCCCCAGCTGGAGGTTGGCTCGTCTGTGGCCCCAGCCACAAGGAACAAAGCACAGGTGGTCACCCTACTCAGGCTGCGCCAGTCGGTGTGTCCCTCGGTAGAGCATGTGATTGAGCCCTAAGAGTCAACTCCTGCCAGTCGCTTAATATGATGGCAGGGAAAGAAGAGAATTTCGAGGCAGCCACTTTGGTACCACACACACAGGAAGTGAGAAAGAGAGAGGGGCCCAGGGTTTCTGCTGGAGTACCTGTTCTAGCTGCATCCCCTCCTGGGACACTGGAGTCTTCCTCTTCTTGGGTTGCATGGTAACGCCTTGGGTCCTCTCCATAAAGTTGTCCTTTTTCTTGAGCCACCTGCAAACAAAGGACCCCAAACAGAGAGACACACCCTTGTGAGGTCAGGCACTTCCTGCCAGGCAGTCACTCCTTAGGGAGTGTTAAGTCCTGAGCAACACAACCTTGGGAAATCGAGCAGCACTTCTGCCCTTGAGCTTTGGGGGCGAAAGAGTGGGGCTCAACTGTTTATCTTATCCCACCCTAAATGGTTGGTTTTCCTCCGGCAGGACTGGCAGCCTGGGACACCCCCACCCATCCCCTGCCCCTGCCTGGCACTGGAGTTAGAGCCTGGGGCCCTTGGAGCATCCTGTGCATAAAGGATGGTCAGGGATTCTGCTGCAACTTTCCTGGTCCTCTGTCCTGAAATTTCTCTGTCTAATCAGCAGGGCACGCCAGGAAGCTGGAGGAGAAAACACTAATATTTTGAATGATGTAGGTTTTATTTTGGATCACTTTTTTCCTTTCACTTAGAAACTGATGGTGCCATTCCTTAAAAGTTTCCCCAAATTTTGCTTCTCTAAAGCAGCCGCTATCGATTCGGAAGCAAGCAACACACTCACTCTGTTGAGATTGTCTGAAACCACAGCCAGCCTTGAACCTTTCAGAAATCCTTTCTCTCCACATCCTCATTTATAGGCTAAGCCCCAGCCCCAGCCCTTTAGCTGGGAGCGAGACCCTGCTCATAAGGTCAGTAGCATCTGTCTAGCAGGGAGTTAAGGCCATGCTTTCCAGCACCCAGTCCCTGAGGCCAGAGGGCAGTCAGTGTCACTCGTCTGAAGCATCATTGGATTTACCCTACAAACATGGCCAGAGACTTACACAAAAGGATATTGTGATACTGTAAAGTATATCTTTGGTCTTCCTCCTGTTTCCCAGCATTCAACTCCTTAAATCCTTGGACTCTCCAAAGAGATAAGTGATTTTTTGTGTGCTGATGAGATGATGGGTGGCTGGGGGCCCCTAGGTAGGGGCTTCCAGGATGGGGCTGGTCACGAGAAAGACCCTGGCAGGATTCAAGTGTTGGGACTTTCAGCGCTAACCTTCTATCCCCCACCTCTGGGGAGGAGGGTGCTAAAAATTAAGCTGATCACCAATGACTAGTGAGGTAATCAGTCATACCTAAGTAATGCAGTCTCCATAAAAGCCCCAAAGGGCAGAGTTAAGATGAGCTTGCAGAAAGCTGAATGCACCACGTGGAGGTTCCTGGAAGGCCGTGCACGGAAGAGGAAATGGAAGCCCTGCATCCCTTCCCCCACACCTGTCCCATTCATCTCTCCATCTGATCTTTGGTAGTCATGTGATATCCCTTTTAATAAACCAGTAAACATTAAGGAAGTGTTTGTCTGAGCTCTGTGAGCCACTCTAGCAAACTAATGGAACCCAAGGAGGCAGTTGTGGGAACCTTAATGTATAGCTGTGGTCCGAAGCACAGGCAAAACGACTGGGGGCTTGGGATGGCATCAGAAGTGGAGAAGGAGGGCCACAGTCTTGGAGACTGAGCCCTCAACCTGTGGGGCCTGAGGCCATCTCCAGGTGGAGAATTTCAGAATTGAGTTGCTTTAGAGGACACCCAGCTGGTGTTTACGGCAGAATGGATGGCTTTCTTGGTGTGAAGGAACCACCCCCCCGCCGCCACACACACACACATTTGGTCACAGAAGTCTGTGTTTGTCAAGTGAGAGTATAGGAGAAACTGGGGATTTTTTCTTATAAACTCAGAGATATGCACTACGGCATGGTTAGTTACCATGAAAAATTTCTAACAGCCAGAATGCTCCACAGTCAGAGACCAGCTGGAAAAATTATGCCACAGACACATGATGGGACATGAAGCAATTAACAAATTCATTCTCAAAAAATATTTTGAGACTATGGGAAATTCTCATGAATCAAAAATTAAAAATAAAAGCACAAGATAGAAACATGTGAATAAAAGGTCATCTTGATTTTGTGTTATGCACACACACGCATCTGAGTGACCCAAAAGCGGAAGGGGGCACCACAAGGGGACACACAGGGGTGCTGGGATTGCAGGAGATGTTAATTTTCTTCTGATTAATTTCCTGTATTTTCCAAAATTTCTATTAAAATATAAACTTATTTGGTAATTAGAACAAAAGTCATATTTTAAAAAATATAAGAAATACGGAAACATACCTCCAAAGGCTATGTTTCAAGAGATTTGGAACATGCTTTAGAGTTACTATGAAGAGCTCAGAAAGGATGCCTTCTTTGATCCAAAGACACAAAAATCACATTTGAAAATCTGTGTGCATGAATAACTAATTTCAAAACCACATGTGAAACCTATGCTCAGTGGTCATTCTCCAAACTCACATCTTCCCTCCCTGCTGTAGGTGGTTACCAACCCCAGGGGTCTCCTCCCCCAGGATGGTGCAGGGGTTGAGATCCAGGTGTCAACTCCGCAGCTCCCTGGGGAAGGTCTGCGCTGCCTTGTTCTTCCCACCCATCTTGTCAAGGAAAGAGGAAGATCACAGCACAGGGACACACTTGCCATCACTGTGCAGCCATAGAGTGTCCTCTTCCCAAAGGGCCCACCATAGGAGCCAGGGACACCCCTCTTCTACCACCCCATCCTACTGCAATCCAGCTCGACCTTCAGGTTCAACCCAGGCTCTGGGGAACCTTGTCTAGGTAGAGCACCTGGGAGGGCTGCGAGGATGTCAGGTGCACACATTGTAGGGAGGTGGTGCACAAGGAGCTGGGGCAGGAGTGCCCCTGTGTCTGGATACCCTCCAAAGGGCCATCTGCAGAGAAGAGTGCTGCAGGGGCACCGAGAGCTCACAGAGTGACGGACGGTACCATTGGCCCCCATCAGCGGTGGGTGCAGCTTCCAGCAGGTCAGGCGGATCCCAGGGCTACCCAGCGCGGCATCTGGGCACATCCCTGTTGAGGCTGCAGAGCGGCCTGGGAGAATTGTCAGGTGTGTCACTTCATTCCCCCACTGCAGAAAGCATTGGAGACTCAAAACAAAGGGAGCCCCTTCTAAAATCTCTTGGTCTGGGAAGTCTAATTCCAGTTTGCCTTGACCTATCGTTTCATCACCCGTCATCTGATTGAAATGTCCTTCCTGGAGCTTGCAGGCAGCTTTTTGCGCCTCCTCTTGGCTGGGGGGGGAGAGGAGAACAGGGATCAGAGAGATCCCAAGCACTCAACCATAGGTAAGGGCTGCTTCTGCCATTTTCCTCCAACATGCAGTATTTCCTTGTTAGACCAAACTGATGAAATAAATGAGAAACCCAAGAAGGGAGTGGGTTCGGGGAAAACGTTTTTAAAATGTAATATCGTCGCAATTTAGAATGTTTCTATGACTCTGGTTTTAAAGACACATTTATTTCTTTTTTATTACAAGTTCTGGTACTTCTTAATGGAGTCACGGCCTCACACAAAATCAGGTTCTCCTTGGATTAATATCTTTGAAAATTAAGTTGATTTATAACCAATTTTCTCCTCATTTGAACAGCGACCCGCAAGGGTTCCTCTGGGGGACCCACAGGATCCGAGAACTGATGTGTTGCTGAGATTACTCAGTGAAGCGGAATCTTTGCAAACATGTGCATATGGTGGTGGGTGCTTAAGGGAGCAAAATAATGTATTTCCTTGTTCTACATCCCTGCCTTAATTTTGGAGTTATGCTTGCGCATTGCTGGGGATGAAGAAATGCTAATTGGATAATTACAAAAACTCCCATCTGATTTCCCACTTTCAAATCGGTTTATCTGCCCTGTCCTTAGCACACACACTCCACTGTGGGCAGTGGGCAGAGGGCATGGGTCAGGGTACCTGGAACATGTGGAAAATCCACCTCCATGTTCGGCAAGCCTGAGACACACGTCCCCCCAGTAAAGCTCCGGAATGACGACTTCTCTGCGGTCGATGTTGAAGGTGGGATGTGTTTAGAATGGTCCACCAGATGCTGCCACAGATGCAAGGAAAGCAGAGGATGGATCGGCTGGCACGCCCGTCTCTTCTGCTGAGAAAATGTTGTGTTTCATTATTGCAGGCTTGCTGGTGGGGGGCTTTTCCTAAAACTGGATAATAACTGACCATACCAGCTTCCTAGGGTTGCATTTTTGTGCCAGCTACCAAACCTCCAGTTAGTCCTTGTCATTCCCAAAACCCTCACTGCAGCTCCATGAGGTCATTACTTCATTGGCTCCGTGTTTGCGGATGAGGACATTGAGGCTTGAGAGACCCACAGCCTGCTCTAAGCATCGCCAGTTAAGGGGCACTCAGTGTTGCCTTTCAGCTTTCCTTTACATGGTAGCATTTTTTTTAACACTACATCCAACATAATCTATATTTTATTATTTATTCTGTTCACTGTAGGTTCTGTTAGGGCGGGTGGATTTCTCTTGCTGTTCACTGGGCATCACAGTCCCTGGCAAAGAGCAGTGCTCAATAAATATTTGCTTAATGAATGCATGTAGACATGCTCTTAGCCATTCTATGCTACCTAATATGGATTATTCCAGGCCCCCTGAATGCTTCTCAAATCAAGAAACCACTTTCCAGAGGTATTTTAACACGAGCTGCCAAGCCTTGACTATTGAAATGTTTTTGACAGTCAGCCTTGCCATCCTTAGATGTCCTGCCCTCTTCAGACCTTCCCAGACCTCTCATCGCAGGCGCCTTTCCTGAAGAGCCATCCTACATTGGGTCCTGGTGCTGCAGCTCTGCAAACGATAGCACAGGCTCATGATCGCCCCGTGTCTTCACGGGGAAGTATCCCTCCCTGTACCAGAGCAGCCCCGGCCGAGAGGAGCTCAGCCCAAGAGCAGCCTGGAGCCAGACAGCTCGGCCCACAAATATTGATGAACAGTTTAAAAGGACAGGCCCATCAGCACTAATTCCTCCAGGGTCCTCTCCCCTGCTCCAGGTTGGTAATCAAAGGGAAAGTGCACTTTGGAAATAATTTTGATCCACAGGATTTTGTTTTTGTGCAGTTCAAATTCCAGAGACCTTGCTTTAAAGCTCATTTGAATAATAACAGCAGCAATTAAAAATTAATATGAATTGCTATTATTTATTGAGTGTGGGTTACATGGCAAGGGCTTTTCAAATGCTTCCCTTGCACTATTGCACTGTAGCCTAACAACAACCTTGTGAATTGGCTCCTGTTTATACTCTCCTTTTAAAGGGAAGAAAACTAGCACTTTGAGAGTTTCAGAAACTTGCATTTTTCTCCCCAAGAAGTATGGTTAAGAAATGGCCGGTCCCATTAGCCTGGCATGGTGGTGTGCGCTTGCAATCCCAGCTACTTGGGAGGCTGAGGCAGGAGAATCACTTGAACCCAGGAAGTGGAGTTTGCAGTGAGCTGAGATCGTGCCACTGCCCTCCAGGCTGGGCAACAAGAGTGAGACTCTGTCTCAAAAAAAGAAAAGAAAGAAGTGGCTAGTCCTGGATTCTCGTCGTTTCCAAGTGCTGTGCGTCCCAGCAGAAACTTGGCACCCAGGCAGCCCTCAAGGGCGTGTTTCTGCTTACACGGCTGTAGCTCAGTGCTACTGAGTCCTCTGGTCCAAACCTTGACCCTAATTAGAATGCATGCTCTGATTAAAGGCCCAACATTTTGAAAAACAGAAGAGCAGCTAAGGAATAGACCCAAAAGCTCGGGCAGAACCAAAGTTCTTCTTGATGTGGCCAGAAGGCCCACACTCTACCCCCGGGGGGCTGTCTGGATTCCGGGCCCCACCAGCTCACCTGCTCAGCACCTTGGGCCTGATGTCCTGGTGTGTCCCTGCCCTTGGAGCCCCACAGGGAAGTGACACAGTATCCCCTGTTTACTAAAAGGCTGGGCTTCCTCATGGGCCCTGCCTCCAAGTTTCAGACCCAGTTCCACCCCGGGTAGCTTTGGAGAAATGATGGAGCCTCTCAGAGCCTCCAGTTTCCCTGTGATGTCTCATAGATGATGATGTTGGCCCACAGGGCTGAGGGGAGGACAGTCAGACAAAGCCTGGATTCACCCTGCACGGTGCCTTGCCCGAGGGCAACCTTGAATGGAGGTACAAATAAGATGGTCCCTTCCAGTCCCGCCCACACTCACCAGGGCCAATGTTCCTCCCCAGTGCTCTGTGAGCTGAGTGGTCTCTGCCTTCCCGGGCCGCCACCTGGATGTCCAGGGGCCATGGCTATGATGGTTAATATTGAGTGTCAACTGGATTAGATTGAAGGATGCAAAGTATTGTTCATGGCTGTGTCTCCCAGGGTGCTGCCAAAAGAGATGAACATTTGAACCAGTGGGCTGAGAAAGGAAGATCCACCCTCAATCTGGGTGGGCACCATCTAATCAGCTGCCGGCAAGGCTAGGATAAAAGCAGGCAGAAGAACCTGGAAGGATTTGACTTACTGAGTCTTCCAGCCTTCATTGTTCTCCTGTGCTGGATGCTTCCTGCCCTCGAACATCAGACTACAAGTTCTTCAGCTTTGGGACTCTCAGATCTTCCACTGCAGACTGAAGGCTGCACTGTCGGCTTCCCTAGTTTTGAGGTTTTGGAACTCGGACTGGCTTTCTTGCTCCTCAGCTTGCAGACAGCCTAATGTGGGACCTCACCTTGTGATCGTGTGAGTCGATACTCCTTCATAAATTCTCCTTCATATATACATCTGTCCTACGAGTTCTGTCCCTCTAGAGAACCTTGACTAATACAGTGGGTATCGCCCCTATCTGGAAGAATAGCATGGCCTGGCCCCTGCAGGCTCCCCACCCAGGTCCTGCATGCACGGCTCAGCAAGCTGGTCTGGGGAGCTCCCTCCTTTGGGGCTGACCCCCCGAGCCAGGGTCCACGGTAACATGCCTAAGTTCTCCCAGAGCTGGAAACAACCTCCACGAGTCGCCCCAGTGTTTGCAATCCTCAGTGTACTTGCTAGCAAATGTTTAACACCAAGCTCTCAAAAAAAGAAAAGTTATTAAAAAGCCCTGATTTTTAGCATTTGCCAGTTTTCATAGTGTAAATCTTCCTACCGTGGTCAACTTCAAGCCATCTATGTGACCTTACTGAACGCAACATTGGGAAGAGAGGCACAGCAGCAGACAGGCAGTGTTTTAACATTCCCAGTAAAATCAATTCATAATCTTGACTGCATAGGTAGTGGCAAAGTTTAGTCAAGTAATTAAAAGGTTATGCATTTTTGAGTATGTATGACCTTTCTTTTTAATATGATTGGTTTAATTGTAATTTTATATCGTTTAATGTTTATAATGTCTGTGTTCAACAACCCGTAAGCACAATTCCTGCAAATTTACCATTTGGTTCTCCTGAGCTTGGAGGAGCTGGCTGCTGCACACCCTTGGCTCTGGCCGTACAGCCTTTTCTTAGCTGAGCTTCCACACCCTGACTGTGGTCCAGCCCATACGTGCACTTCCAGCCCATATGTGCTTTCAGATGCAGTCTGTACCCAGCTACTCAGTGTCCAGACGTCCAGAGGCTCTGTCCCAAGGCCTCCCTCCAGCTCCAACATCCTGACTCCTTGGTGCCCATGTCACCTCCCTCATCACCAGAACCACTTCATCTGTCTCATATCCTGGGAGGCAGACACAAAACAATGCTGCAGTGAAGAACCTGGGCTGGAAAGTCTGGCAGAGTTGGGGTGAGTTCCGGCTCTGCCCTTTCCCACAAGTGACCCACTTCCCCAGCATCTGCCTGCACATCTGCAATAAGGGAGAGAGAAGAGTATTAACGAGGGCTGTCAAACAAACCAATTCATGCAAAGGCCCAGTTCTCATCACCTAATAAGTGTCCCATAGAAGATGCCCTTAATACTCACCTCCTGCCAGATTCCAGCCAACACTGGGGGCAAAGGCAAACTCCAGCACAAAACCCTTATTTCCTGCGGACAGTACCTAACACCCCCTGTGTTTCCATGAAGCGAGCAGCTGCAGCCCTTCTTCACCACGGGCTCCTTCTCTTCCAGCACTGCTGCCTCTCTCCTCAGAGCCACCAAGCCTCAGAACAAGGCTCTGACAACCTGCAGAGAAGGACTTTTCTTTCTCGCATTGTCTTTGAGCTTTGACTTTTAACAGAATGGGGTCATTTTGAGTCAATGTTTGACATTCCTCTGGAGTTTATTTCCTACCTCCAATGGTTATATTTGGTAAAGGAAGAACTCTTAAAACTCAATGGTAAGAAAATAATCCATTTTTAAAAAGGGCCAAAGACCTTAAGAGACACCTCACCAAAGAGGACAAACATGTGGATGTCAAACGGCGCATGAAAAGATGTTCCACATCCTATGTCATCAGGGAAACACCAACTACAACAACAACAAGATGCCACCACACAGCCGCTAGAATGGCCCAAGTCCAGAAGACGGATGACGCCGAATGCTGGCGAGGACGTGAAGCAACGGAACCCTCGCCCATCGCTGCTCAGAAAGCAACACAGTAACAGCCACTTGGAAGACAGTTTGTCGGTATTTTGCAAAACTACACATACTCTTACCGTATGATCCAGCACTCGCCCTTCTTGGCATTTACCCAAGTGAAGTTTGGAAACGTATGTCCACACAAAAACCTGCACACAGGTGTTTATAGCAGCTTTATTCATAGTTGTGAAAACTTGGGAGCAACCAAGATGTCCTTCAGTAGGTGAGTGAATAAACGAACAATGGAATGTCCAGACAATAGAATACTATTCAGGGCTAAAAAAAAAAACAAGCTGTCACACCAGGAAAAGACATGAAGGAAACCTGCATGCACATTACAAAGTGAAGGAAGTCACACTGAAAAGGCTACACACCCTAGAGTTCCAACTACATGACATTCAGGGAAAGACAAGTCTACACAGGCAATCTAAAAATCGGTGGTTGTCAGAGGTCAGCAGGAGGGAGGCATGAATCGGCAGAATACAGAGGGCTTTTGGGGTAGTGAAACTGCTCTTTATGATACTATAATGGGAGATACATGTCATTATACATTTGTCCAAACCCATGGAATTTACAGCATCAAGTGAACCCTAATATAAACTGCAGACTCTGGGTGATTATGATGTGTCTGCGTAGGTTCATTGCTTGTTAACAAGTATACCATCTGGTGGGGGATGTTGATAACGGGGGAAGCTGTGCGTATGTGGGGGCTGGGATTATGTAGGAAATCTTTGTCCCTTCTGCTCAACTTTGCTGGAAACCTAAAACTCCTCTAAGAAAATTAATTCTTCAAGATGACTAGGAGCAAATTCCAAATACCTCACCACAAAGAAGGGTAAGTAAGTGAGGTGACAAATATGTTAATTAGCTTGACTTAATCCGTCCACATTGTATACATCCATCAAAACATTACTTTGTACTCCATAAATGTTCATTAAAAATAACATTAATAAAAAATAAAGTCTTAAGCCAACAAATTATCTCTATGCACACAAGAAACCAGAACCACAGCACCCAACACTCTACCTGTTTTGGTTTTGCTTTGATTTGTAACTCACTGTACTCTAGTCTTTATTTTGATTTCACCCATTTCCTGTCTGATATGGTTTGGCTGTGACCACAGCCAAATCTCTTCTTGAATTGTCATGCCCATAATCCCCACATGCCTAAGGAGGGGCCCAGTGGGAGGTGACTGGATCATGGGGGTGGTTTCCCCCATGCTGTTCTCATGATAGTGAGTCTCACAAGATGTGATGATTTCATAAGCGTTTGGCATTTCTCCTGCTCCCACTTCTCTCTCCTGCCGCCTTGTGAAGAAGGTCCTCGCTTCGCCTTCGCCTTCCGCACTGATTGTAAGTTTCCTGAGGCTTCCCCAGCCCTGTGGAAATGTGAGTCAATTAAACCTCTTTCTTTATGAATTACCAGCCTCAGGGGTTCCTCTATAGAAGGAGCCCTTCTGTAACCACCCAGCTTGAGGCATTACATGGCCCCAGAAATGAGCAGTGACACACTTTCCCACTATTTCCCCAATTGCTTGACAGCGAGATTCAGACCATCACCCGGGAGAATTTAGAACTGCCGCCCCCACAGCAAAAGCTACACCTTCCAGAGGAAGGACATGGAAGTGGCTTCTGTTGAGAAAGGCCATGGCTCCCTGACCTGGCCACCATCCCCGAGTTACAGCACAGGCTCACAGTCTCATCCTGAGTCACAGCCCTGGGTGATTCTGAACAGGCCCAAAGCTCTCCAGGCCCCTGACAGGGATCTGAACTACTCGGAGCTATGGTGATCCAGCCGGCTCAGGGGCTCACCACAGTGATTCCAGGTGGAGCAGCCGGCACTTGCTACGTGGGGTAATAAAGCACACCTCGGAGAATGTCCTTAATGAAAATGTTTAGAAATCAGATCCAGCCAGAGGACCCACCAGAAAACACTTTCCTCCAAGACAGCATGACCCCTGTCCTGGGCTGTGGAAGGAAAAGCAGGGGGTTGAAAGGGCTCAGGTGGGGAGTCTGGCTTCACCTGAGGAGGGGCCACATCCTGCCCAGGCCAGACTTTGCCTTGTGTACCTTATTTAATTTTGATCTGGATACAATCAGAATGATACAACATGGCCAAGAGTCTGGTCCTCCTTAGAGATGTTGATCTCGTTAGCAGGACGCCATGACTCACGCAGCAAATATTTACTGAGCAGCTACTATGTGCCCAGCAGATGCTCACTGAAGAGGCAGCCGTGCAGCAAGCGGAGCGAACCTCTGCCTTTGTTGCACATCCACGCTCCTAGGAAAGAGATAACCCAAGCAAAGCTGCACAGCCTGTCGCACAGTGAAACGTGCAACAAGGAACAATAAAGTCAGGCTGGGGATAAAGTGTGATGTTCTGAGACTCACATGGTCACTTTTTGTGTGGCTTAGCTTCCTGTGTCCTGCCCTGTTGCCCACAGCTAGAGCTCTGCCCTGCAGTGAGAAGTTTTGCTTTGTGTTTGGAGGACGGAGCAGAGGGCAGGGCTGAAGAGCACTGCAGGTGCTCCATCAAGCGAGAGCAGGTCCATGCCTGTGCTTTACACGCTGACCGTTTGAGTCTCCGGCCACTGCTGTCACAAGCCACCACAAAGGGAGTGGCTTACAACAAAGCAAATTTATTCTGTTACAGCTCTGGACGTCACATGTCCAAAATCAAGGTGTGGGCAGAGCGGTGTTCCATCTGGAGGCTCTGTGGGAGAATCCGTTTCCTGCCTTTTCCAGCGTCTAGAGGCTGCCTGCACTCCTTGGCTACTAGACATCTTCCTCCATCTTCAAAGTCAGCATCTTCCAGTCTCTCCCTGACTCTGACCTTCCTGCCCCATTTCATAAGGGCTCTATGAGGACACTGGGACCACCTCATGATCCAGGATGATGTCCCATCTCAAGATCCTTAATCCCACCTGCAGAGTTCCTATTGCCATGTAAGGTGACATCGTCCGGGGTTTCAGGGATGAGGATGTGAACATCCTTGGGAGACAGTTTTTCAGCCGCCTATACTGATGCTGACCCCAGAGAACACTCTGTCTCATTAACTGAGGTTCCACATCTGGAAGTATCATCATGTGTGCACATGTATGCTCCTTTGTGGCAGGGACAAGCGCATCTTTACTTAGGGAATTCATTGTTTTCCTTGCCAAAATGTGTTTTGTTTTGTTTTTTAAGTGATCATTTAGGGGTTGTACGTTTTAGCCACAAGGAGAATGAAAACGGTCGAAATGGTTAAACTTACTCGTTTGTTTTTTTAGCTGTTGGAGAATTCTTGGGGTTTTGAACTTTCTAGAGTCTTCTCTAGGGAAGATTTCTGAAACAGAAACTCCTGTTGGTCAAATTGCTTGGACTGAGGGCCACCTTCGTGGGTCTGGGGGAAGATGGACTTGAGTTTGTTCTTTGTGTGTGTCGCTGCAAAGTGGCTTAATCTTAGAGCACACTGTCGCAGAGAAAGCCTCAGTGATCAGAGAGGGAGCACCAGGAAACCCACCTTGTTTACACCATCACCATAGCGACGGCCTACATGATGGCAGCTTTGACTCTGGAGAATGCGAAACATCTTCACAAAGCATCATTAACCTCCGCACAATTGGGTGAGCTGCCAGGAGGGGGAAGCCAGCAGGCGGGAGTTAGAGGGATGAGGAGTAGGAAAGAAGGCACGCAGGGGAGGGGACCATGTGCTTGGGCACAAATGGAGTCAGTACCTGATCCCTGGAAAGGGGACAGGAGAGGAACAGAGGAGCCTCCCTGCACGTCCCTCCAGCTCAGGAGTCCCAAGTGACAAGTGGTGAAGGAAAAACACACAGAGGCCTCAGGGACTGGGGTCCTGCCCCCTCGTGCCAGCCCTGACCAATGCAGGAGTTGTGGCACTGGCCAGGGCGGGCCCTGCCCTCCTGCCTGGATGCAGAGGGAAGCATCCAGATCACACTTGACAAGGACCTCAGGACGGCCTCGGGGCAGGGCTGTACGGCGTGAGGAGCCAGCGGCTCACATGAAGTCCCCATCAGGGGGATGCTGAGGCTCAGCCCTCCCTGGCTGCAGGGCGGAGCATGAAGGACCTGCGGACTCTGGGCCTTGGTTCTCCCTGCCAGCCAGGTCCGCAGAGGCTGCTCCGACCTCACCAACAGGAAACAGCAGGCCAGGACCTTGGGTTTTCATCTGGTCTGTGCCTTGCTTCACTTGCGAGGGGGGCGCAGCTCCAGGTGGGGGTTCCATGGGCACAGTGTGGAGAAGGGCACTCAGGGCCTGCTGAGCCTCCAGAAACACACTGAGCTCAACTGGGGGCCCTCGTGGCTCAGGAACCTCTGGCCTTCTAGGCTCCAGCCACCTGTGCTGTGCCGGGCTCCCCAGAAGGCGTCTCCCTGGCAGGAGAGTGGTGGTTCCCAGCAGGAGCTTAGAGGCAGGGCTGGCTCAGACACAGAGGCTCTGAATGGAAGGCAGACCAAGGAGACCACCGAGGGAAGGGGACCCTGGGGGAGGCAGTGGCAATAGCTGCCAAGGCCCTTGGCCACACACCCGTCCCTGCAGAGCACTTTACATGGACGCTTTCCTCTCCTGGGCTGCTGCAACACGGCCCACAGACTGGGGCATAAACAGCAGAGCTGCATCGCCTCACAGTTCTGGGGTCCGGGGCTCTGAGGCCAAGGTGTCTGCAGGGCTGGTTCCTCCTGGGCTGTGAGGGAGGCTCCGCTCCAGACCTCTCCCCAGCTTCCAGTAGTTACTGGCAATCTTTGTTGTTCCTTGGCTTGCAGAAGCCTCACCCTGATCCCCACCTTCATCTTCACACGGCATTTTCCTATGTGTGTTCCCCTTAATACAAGCGAATTTCCCCTTGTATTAAGGACACTAGTCACATTGGATCGGGGCCCGCCCCAATGACCTCATTGTAACTTGGCCCTCTCTCCAAATAAGATCACATTCTGAGATGCTGGAGGTTAGGACTTCAACATACACATTTTAGGAGGGCACAATTCAGCTCCTAACAATAGAACCCCTCATGTAACTTTCAAAACAGAGAGTATTATTTTTCCCAATTTATAGACATAGAAAGTGAGGATTTCAAAGATTAAATAATGTGCCTAGGGCCATGTACCCAGTTAATAGTGGAGCCAGGACTGAGATCCCAGCGAGCCCCAAGCCTAACTCTGCTAAAATATGCCCTAGACTGTAGCTTAAAATCAAAACACCCTGAGTTATAATCAACCTACATTTCCAAAAAATAGCTGCTGATGCCCATTTTT
Organism: Rhinopithecus bieti; assembly: GCF_001698545.2. Lineage (NCBI taxonomy): Eukaryota > Metazoa > Chordata > Mammalia > Primates > Cercopithecidae > Rhinopithecus > Rhinopithecus bieti. The sequence continues at coordinate 830,140 of NW_016810038.1, read as the reverse complement.
GGCAAGACGGCACCTCATCCGCCAGGAAGGGCTCTGGTGGGGAGTTCCTGAGGTCTGCCAGGTAATGAGAAATAGAAGGGGATTAACCTGGATTTCTGAGACCCCCGAATGGAAGCAGCACAGAGGCTGCAAGTCCAGGTTTTAAGACTCAGAGGATGTTTGAAAACGAAGACTCTGCATATCGAGGTCCCTGGGGAGAAGGCGGGAGATGCAAATGTGTCTCTGAGTGTGCTCCAGCAACAGAAAGGGATTAACTGGGATTTTTTTGGTTGCAAGAAATAGAAGACAACTTGAGCTAGTGTAAGCCAGGAGAAGGAGGTTCATCAAAAGGACCCCGCATCTCATGAGGCCCAGGTCAGAGGCACAGGCCCAGGGAAGGGGTGGGAGGAAGAAACAGGCAACACCACTGGCCTTTCTTAGCTTGCAAGGCATGCTCGGCCCCTCTGTGGCTGTCTCTGCTGCCCATTCCAATGGTGGTACGCACCGTGGCCCCGGCCCTCATTCGGTGTCCTGTTGTGCTGGAGAGACACTTATACAAGAATCTCTCAGAGCCAGGTCCGAATTCCCAGGACACAGAATCTGTCCCAACTTGCATCGTGTGTTCACACCACTGTCCAACCAGTTGTGGGCCCTACCAAGAGGAGGGGAAGGAGAAGGGTGAGCAGGTATGCTGAGCCAAGACCCCAAGAAGCTCATTCCCCGAGGGCTAAGACAGGAATATCTAGGCTTGGTTTTCATAGTCGAGGAGACTGAGTATAGAACAAGGGAACCATGACAAGAAATTGGGACTCTTTTTGTTTAAAAACAAACTGGGGGGTTGGGGAGAAGGAGCTTTGTTCTCCACAAATCAAACATTTCAAACCCTGCAGGATCCAGCACTGCCAGAGTCTTCCCCAAGCCGGTCCACCTGCTTCTCTACTGGTCTCTTAGCAACTAAATACCTGACTAATATTCAACTTTTCCTAGGGCTTTAAGAGCTGCAAGATATTAATTCCAAGCAAAACATCTAAATTATTACTCTGGAAACTTGCACACACCCCCGCTTCGTGGGTCAGACGCTGAAAGGCCACATTCCAAGTCTCCTTACTATCTCGCCCTCGCCGTCCCTAGAAGCAGGACTGAAGCCCCGTCTCCACAGGGCCACAGCAGGAGGGGCGGCCTGGGCTCAGGTGAGTGGCTGTGGGCTGGACACACACAGAGGTTGGTTTGGTGACCGTGATGGATCCCATAACTTCTCTGAGGCTCATTGTGCTCCTCTGGAAACTGGGAAAGCAGTCACAACGCACGGGATTTGTCCAAAGTGGGTGCTCAAAGCCCAAGCCACAGCTTTATGTACACTTCTTTAAAAGAAAAGAACTAAGGTTTTAACACAGGAAATTAGGAAAACTCAGGCCTCAAGCACTCTGTGCTCTGCCTCACTGCCAGACAGGGTGGCTGTCCCTTCCTTTAATCCTCACAAGTACTGTGTGGGACAGGCACCCGCTCACCCCCACTTTTACAGGTGGGACACTAAGGCTCAGAGTGGACAAGGAGCTTGCTCCGGACCCCAGGCCTGTGAGCAGAGCAGCAGGGACTCAGATCCAGGCAGAGCGAGCCCCTGACTTCCTTGACAGCCTCGCTGCATCCTGCCCCCCTAAACAGAACACCAAGCAAATCCCAAAGAAAGAAGGCATGAAGGATGGGAAAAGAAAAGAAATAATAGAATAGTAAAAGGTAGAGGGGTCAATACAATCACAGAAATTTGAGGGGTTGGAGGGGTCGTGCCCCAGACCCCACCTCTTACTCAGCTCCAGCTTACACAAGACTACACAGCCAAGGCCCCGGGGTGTGGCCTGAGGGATCCCCCATGGGACGGCCTTTCTCAGCCTTCGTGTCCCCCGACGGGGCCATGGGTATGTTTACGTGTCAGTTCCCACCCATGCACTCAGGGGAAATGGGCCCCTCTTTCCAACCCTGGGGGAAATCACAGAAAGAAATAATAACATAGAAAAGCAAAATTGCTGATCAATGAAAACCACAAGATGTTTTTGTTTCTTAAAGACAAATCAACACAACATAACAGGTATGACCAAGGGGGAAAAAAAAAAGCATTGAGAACAAAAAGTAGGACGTATGAAAATAAAAGGAGTCAATTTACAAGTTGGAGGCCGGTGCAGTGGCTCACGCCTGTCATCCCAGCGCTTTGAGAGGCCGAGTGGGGTGGATGTCTTGAGGTCAGGAGTTTGAGACCAGCCTGGCCAACATGGTGAAACCCTGTCTCTACTATAAATTAATTAATTAATTAACTAATGTAGAACTCAGGGCCTTGACTGTGAAATCCTGGCAGCAGGTGAACAAATTATTCCAGGGCTTTTGGGCAGCAATTGGCCCCTTAGTGTCCAGGGAGTGTCAGGCCGGGTGACATGCAGGGTGCGTCCCATGAGCACGAAGCTGCCAGGGGAGGTTCGAGGATCCCAGGTTTTGGTCGATGCTGACTGCTGTCCCTTCGCTCTCTCTGTGTTGATTTTACTTGCAGTGTCTGTGCTCTGGGTAGGACCTGGAGGGTGGGGGTCTCCTAAGAATGAACGTGCTTCTAGCTTGGGAAGCATCAGGGAGCACTGAGGACACAGGGCCTCCCCAAGTCCACCCACGGTGGGTAGGAGCCTGACACCCACCTGTGGAGCACTCTGGGTGAGTGACTTTCTCATCTGAAGTGGCACTGTTCTACAATGGGGGTGGTAAGAAGAGCGCCTGTTTCTGATGGCTCCCAGGAAGGGTGGCACGCCTTACCTGTTCTGTTCTGTTATCCTGGCAACCTGTGCTTGCTGAGGCTGTCACTGTGTCACCTACAGATGAGGCCATCAAGGGCCAGGCCAGGTAAATGTTGGCCCACAGTCACAGGAGCAGAGCACGTGCCAGCCCTCACAGGAAGCCACACCTGGATCTGTGGTCTGTGCCGTCTCCCTAAAAGCACGTGGAGCGATGCACCTTTCAAAGTGGCCCCGTGCTGAGTGCAATAAAGCCACTTAATTTGGCATTCTATCAGCTGGAAATCCTTATTAACTAGTGATCATACCATACAGTGATAATTGATATTCATAAGGAACTTAATTGAAATTAAGTTTTAAAATAGCTTTAGTGTTAAGTGCATTTTATTCTAATTCCTGGAAAATTGGTCATCCGTGTATAGTAAATGAGGTAACAAGAAAACATGCTGAATAAAACCACTCAGCCCCGACTTTCCCAGATGTCTAGGTTTCCTATGAAAGAAGAGGGGCTTGGTGGAGTCCAGTGGGCGCTCACCATACTGACGCCAAAGACCACCCCGAGGTGCCCATGAGGCTGCGTCTTCTCTCCCCACCTGGCCCTGCATATGGAAATACTGTGCCCCTGAGTGTCATTACCCCAGCACCACCCCACCCAGTCTAGGAATCTCTAGTGGGTTAAATAGTGGCCCCCGAAAAGACATGTTCAAGTTCCAGCCCCAGAACCTGTGTGTGGATCCTTATTCAGAAATGGACCTTTGCAGATGTGATGAAGTCAAGAGTCTCAAGATGAGATCATCCTGGATTTAGGGTGGATCCTGAATCCAGTGACTCGTCAGGAGTGAGATGAGAGGCTGTGGGAAACACACAGAGCGGGGGCCGTGTGGCCACGCAGGCAGAGGCTGCAGTGATGCTGCCAGGAGCCCAGGAGCTGCCCAAGCTGCCAGAAGAAGGGGGAGGCGGGAAGGGCCCGCCCTAGAGCCTGCGGACGGAGCGGACATGCCCACACCTTGACCTCAGACATCTGGCCTCCAGAACTGGGAAAGATTCCATTTCTGCTTTTTTTTTTTTTTAGACAGAGTCTCACTCTGTTACCCAGGCTGGAGTGCAGTGGCACGATCTCGGCTCACTGCAAGCTCCACCTCCCGGGTTCATGCCATTCTCCTGCCTCAGCCTCCTGAATAGCTGGGACCGCAGGCACCCGCCACCACGCCCGGCTAATTTTTTGTATTTTTGGTGAAGATGGTGTTTCACTGTATTAACCAGGATGGTCTCGATCTCCTGACCTTGTAATCTGCCCGTCTCAGCCTCCCAAAGTGCTGGGATTACAGGCGTGAGCCACCGTGCCCAGCCCATTTGTGTCATTTTAAGTTACCCAGTCTGTCTTATGACTAAGGCACCCACAGAAAAATAACACAGGTCCTAATTCCTAATCTTCCTTGTTTGATTCTGCATATTGAAGGTGGGCAACATGAAGTTTTACATAAGTATCCATAGTGCAATGGTTATTGCCATCAAGCCAATTAGTATCTGCACCACTTTACATAGTTATTCTGTGTGCGTGCGTGTGTGTGTGTGTGTGTGTGTGTGTGTAGTCAGGGCCCCTAAAATCTACTCTCAGCAAAATTTCCATATACAATGTAACATTATTAAACCTCATGCTGTACATTACACCTCCAGGATTTACTCATCTTCTTTAACTGCACTGGGCCCAGGTCTGGGAGTAGGTGAGGCAGAGTCAATGAGACCCCAAGGGTCTGTCCTGGAGCTTGTGATGGGGATGGGCCATAAACAGCCCCGAGTGCAGGAGGGTGGAGTTGGAGGCGTGGGTGAGTCCTCTCGGTCATAGCAGCTGCTCCCGTTGGCAGTGCCCAGCTCTTTGCCTCGCCTGCACACCTTGCTTCTAAAGGTGACTGCCTGCAGGTGCTCTGGCTGCCATGAGGCAGATGGCAGAGGGCCGGGGTGTTTGATGGCAGACATGGAAGAGAAAGAGTATGGGGCAGAGCTCATTCCATCTTCAAACATGCTGTGGGGGTTGAGCTCAGCGCATGAGCAGAGCCAGGGATCACAGATGCCCAGCGACCCATCCCAAAAACTCCACCCAAGAACTCGGCCCACAAGAACAATCATCCACGGCCTTCCAAGTTAACAGAAAAGAGTGACGGAGGTCCTTAGACATGTGCAAAGGGAAAGCAGCCCCAGGTACGCGGCCCCCACCATGCTTCCATCCCCCAGCCGTGAGGCCTGTGCACCCGGCAGCCCAGCCCTGCCAGATAAACACAGCCTCATCGAGGACGGTACAGGCAGATCTCAAACCCAGTCATTCTAATTATCTCTGAAGCACATGCTGAAGACTGATTTGCATATTGAAAATATGGCAGGGCAGGAAGGGAGTGCGCTGGCATTTCTCAACTCTGCCAGAGTTGTCTTCTGACGGCATCATAAGACACTCTTCTAATGAAGTAATAAAAACAGTGTGAAATTTCAAACCACCCCAGGACATCTTTAAATGACAGCATCTCCTTTCCTGCAGTGATGAGAAAAGGAATGGCGCAGAAGTTACAGACCACACAGTGCTTCCCTGGGAACCCCACCACAGCTGAGATGAGCTATCTAAATACCTGCATGGACTTCTCACTGTTCATCACTCAGTCACCACCCCTGAAACACCCATCCTCCCATGGTAGAGTCTCCCATGTTAACGACCAACCCGGCCAGCTCCCACTCATCCTCATTTCCCAGGCAAACACGCAGGTGACTGGTATAAGTCTGCTGTGTATGCTCATTCCATCTTCAAAAAAAGCTTTTAATTTGTTAGCATTTAAAGTATGCATAACTGTAAAGACAGCCAGGTGCTCCAGGGAAACTTTGCTTTAAACAAAGACACGTCGTACAGTGAATGTTCCATGGACTGTACCTACGTGTGTATCAAACATACCACGTGGGGCTTTGTAGGAAGCTACTGCATCTCTGTAAACAGGGTGGGAAACCAGCTCACAAGACCTTTGGAGCCCAATGCTGTCATCCCCAGAAGAAGAGAAAGGTTCCTAGAGTTGGCCTTGGGCGGGAGCTTTTCCCAACTCAGTGTCCTGATGCTCCTTCCCGGAAGCCTGTGTTGGCCCCGAGCTGCCAGCCCCTGAGCCCCAGAATCCTCACCCACTCCCCACGCACCTACCTTCAGTTCCAGCCTCTCGGAGGAACAGACAAGGAACAGACCGGCAAGCATTCAGTTAGCAGCTGAGAAACCAGTTCATGCTGGGGAGGTACAGGCTTTAGGATGGTGCCTCCCTAGTCTTGTCTTAAGATAAAATGTCAATACTTCGTCCTGACTTTCCTACCTAGTCTCGCTCCCGCCTGGTTTATAACCTCTTTCACGCGCTTCCCTCCATGCCCACAGTGGATTCTTCAGCCCCAGCACCCCACAGAACTGTTCCTGCATTTTGCAGGGCCCCAGAGACCCACGAAGCTCCCAGCACTCACAGCTGCCCTCCTGGGAGTCACCCTGTATTTCTTGACCCTGCTTTATTCCTTATTTCTTTGTTTTTCACAGCACCCATCTGACAGGCCCTCATTTTTGGCTAACATGTGAACTGCCCCTCCAATCCGCTCAGCAACCACTGCCTGTTGGTCCATGCAGGGAGAGGCCATGACCGCCATGAGAGCCCCCAACCCTCCGCCTTACACAGTGCTGAATGTGCAGAGAAGCTCCCTAAATCTGTGCCGGGTGAACAAATGAACGTCTTGACCCTGTTGGAAACCCAGAGCGGGAGAAAGAGGTGGTGCCCTTGGGAAGCGTCCGAGACTTAGACCTTCTTAGGTACATGGCAGCAGGCAGAGGGCACTCTCAACGTCATGCATGAGAACGGCTCCCTGGGCTCACGGAAGGATGATGGACTCTGAGAGCAAAAGTCACTTTATATTCCATCAAGACACAGATGGCATTCGGGTGGACTTGGGCTCTCTTAAACTGAGGCAGACAGAGCACCTGTCTGCTGGGAATGGTGATTGAGTCAAGGGACAAAAGCATTGTCACAGACCCAGAAACAATCGGGAACTAAAGCAGGAAGCTGGGTCTATGACGCAATTCAGTGTCACAACACAGGCTGAATACTGCCTCTGTTCTGGGTACTGCTGTATCACCTCCTTCATACACTCCCCTCCTTGCCCACAAGTGGATTCCTCAGCTCTCGCACCGCATAGTACTATTCCAGGATTTTTCAGGGCCAGGGTCTTCTCAACTGAGCTGCAAGAAATGCCAAGATAAAGCAGTCGCAGCCCTGCCCTGCACTTCACCTGCTGACCATGACGACAGATTGTCCCCCAAGCTGAGGCCGTCTTGCACTGAGGCATTGAGCCACGTCCAGGCTATGGGTTGCCCACTGCTCTAAACGAGAAGGCTGAGCCACCTCTGACCTCATGGAGCTCCAACATTCATCAGCTGATGTCCCAAATAATAAATAATGTCTAATTACAGTTTGTGATAAGCACTGTGAAAGAAACATGAAGGGTGGCGTGAGAGCTCATCCCAGAGAGCTTGGCCTATGTATGGGCCTGAGGATCTAACAGGAAGAGCCATCCCTGAGTCTAGAATGTGATACTTGAGCTGGGAAGGGATGGCCAAGTGTTTGGCATCGAGGAGGAGTCAGAGACAGGAAAGGCTACATCCCGTGAAGGCGGCATGGCAGGTCTGCAGAATGGCAGGTGGGACTGGAATGCTGAGTAGTAGGGCAGGCTGGGGGAGACATGGCCGGGGCAGGGGTTAGCAGACACCATGCCACCTGGACTTTCTGACAATGTTAAGGCTGCTGGTCTTTATCTCCAGGGCAGCGGGAATATCCGCACATCTAAACCCCACACCTTCTTTCTCAGTTTTGGCTCTAACGTCCCCTTCTCTGTGATGTCTTTTTCTAAAGAAAAGGGCTCGCTCTGTCACCCAGGCTGGAGTGCAGTGACATTATCAGAGCTCACTGCAGCCTCAACCTTCTGGGCTCAATTGATCCTCCCACCTCAGCCTCCTGAGTAGCAGTGACTACAGGTGTGAGCCACCGCCCCCACCCCCCAAGCTAGTGCCGCCTTTCTGATGAGCCTTCCTTACAATTAAGACCCAGGCCGGCCCTCCCTGCCCCCTCCTCACACTTTATTCTTCTCCACAGCACTTTGGCATTTACATACAATGTAATTTACCTCTTTTTATAATTTTTTTATTTCAATAGTTTTGGGGGTACAGGTGGTTTTCTGGTTCTTGGTAAGTTCTTTAGTGGTGATTTCTAAGATTTTAGTGCACCTGTCACCTAAGCAGTATACACTATACCCAACGTCCAGTCTTTTATCCCTCAGCCCCCCTCCCTTTCCCTGAGTCCTCAAAATCCATTGTGTCATTCTTATGCCTTTGGATCCTCATAGCTTTGGCTCCCACTTATAAGTGAGAGCATGTGATATTTGGTTTTCCATTCCTGAGTTACTTAGATTAACGGTCTCCCGCTCCATCCAAGTTGCTGCAAAAGACATTATTTCCTTCCTTTTTATGGCTGAATAGTATTCCAGGGTGTATATATGCCACAGTTTGTCTCTTTGTTTATTCCCTGTCTCCTTGCACTAGAACATATGCTGCAGGAGGACAGGGAATGGTCTTTTCTTGGCCAGATTTCTTCCCTGCTGTCTCTTCAGTGCCCTTGAGGGGGTTGCCTCTGGTGGGTCCTAGTTCTCTCTCACATTGAAAAGGCACACGACTTGCAGTAAGTCAAGAGGGTTTGAAGGTCACTGGGGTAAAGGGGAAAGGTCGTTCCCGGGAGGAATCTTGGAAACACTGCCAGGCATTGTTGAGGCCCCAGTGTGCTGGGAAGCCAGGAATTTATAGTGACACCAGTCTGCAGGGGCACGCGGGTGTTCTCCAGAAATTCTCGGCAGTGCGGCTGTGCAGAATGCACACAGCTCAGCTGGCCCACGCAAGTTCCACACTGACACAGGGAAAGGGAGGAAACCAAGCAGGGAGGCCGTGTTGAGAAAGAAAAGCACAAATGTATTGCTAAAAAGGTACAGCAGAAAAGAGAGGATGAGAAGGATCAGGATGTGAGGCAGACTATTGAGCTGCTAAGAGCACATGGCAACATCCCCTGGCAAGTTGGAGAAGGCGGGACTCAGTCCTCCTACGAAGCAGCTGAGACCTGTATGGACCACCTTTTCTGAGACCCAGAATCTGTGTGGTCTGGTCCATTGCTCCGGGAGCAAGCCTGCAGGCTCCCCAGCCCTCCCAGAGGTGTGCACTGACCTTGGAAGCCAAGGTGATCAAAAAGTTGCTCTGTTCTCCAGACCACACAACAGCCCTGCAGTACACCTAGAGCCTTCCTTATTTTAAAGACAGGGTGTTGTGATTTCTCCATTGATGGACAGTGGGCTTGGGCTGCCCTATGAAAGGCACATGTGTGGCACGGAAAATTCACAGCAATCTTGGTGGAGAAGCAGGAAGACGTCAGATGGAGTTGCTGAGAGCCCAGCCGAGGGAAGGAATGCATGGATGTTGGTTGAGTTCTCATTATGTACTGGCCCTTTTACACTCTCCCATTTGATTTTTAGGATAATCCGATGAAATATGCATGTGCTTCCAATTGTGTCACACTCACAAGGAAAGACACATTGGGAGGGGGAATGTTTACATGCATAATAGGCACCATGCCTAAAACTCAAAGTACGCAAGACGTTTTTATTCTTTCAAAACACTTGGAAATATCCTCAAAGGCTGTTAAAACCAGTCCCTGCAACTGAAATTGCTAGGCATTTTATTAAGTTAACCGAAACACATTTTAGCACATAGGTAATTCACCCAATTGATAAACTTGCAAATTGATTTCAGTGAATTGAATTATGCTCGATTTCAGGGATTTGGTCCTGTAGCAAAGCATTTATTTTGTGAACTGATTGACCACAGATTAGTTTTGCCAACCCATCTATTTGGATCCAAAGCTTGTCTCCCCACTCAGCCACAGACCTCCCGGACCACAGCACCCTGCTCCAAGGAGCTCCTGTTTTCTGCTGACGTGTTTACGTGACACATTCGGAACATCAATTCATTCATTTGAATGTATCAATCCACAAGCTGGCCACATGCACAACTCTGCTAAGTACTGTTTCCAACACCCCAGGTGTAGAAAGACTTAGTCACGGAGTCCATTCTTTCTCCTTTCCTGCTGCAGCACTAGGAGATGCGGAATGAGCTGGCTCAGCCCCATCTCACCTCCTGTCACAAGGAGATTCGCCATTGGATGCTGTTTAAACTTGGGTCGGTATTTGGTGGGTGACGGATGTTTCTCTGCAAGAGTTCACAGTCTGCCCATCCCCTGCCCCACACAGATGTGATTTAGGGCATCATGAATCAATCATCACTTCTGGAATCTCAGTGAACAGATGTTCTCTTTAGAGATTCTAATTCAAACTGTTAACCTCCAGATTCCTCCGGCATTTTTTTTTTTTTTTTTTTTTTAAGAAGTGCCAGTTGTCTGTGAAGATGTCAAAGGGCATGAATGTTATTTGGATATGGGACTTACCGAAAGGTCTTTCTTGAATGAAATAAATGCATTTTATGGGACAAACACATGTAGGGGATTCCAGGCAGAGCGACCACCCCAGACATCAGCTGGAGCCCAGGGATGTCGTCAGCAGCAAACAGATGCACTGCAGGGCATCCGAAATTAATCACTGCTGCTGGCATTTTAATAAACAGCTGCTTTTGAAATTGCTTTGGAATGAGCACAGATTCTGACCCAATCTTTTTGAAAGAAGATCAGGGCATTATAAAGCTGTCTATTTTGAAAGCACGGAGAAAACAAACTTTAAAGTAATTCTTAAACAGACTCCCTTAGGAATCAGCCCCTGTGGAGTGACCCCACGTCCCTTTTCTTGAGCTCAGGCCCACACAGAAGCACAGGGCGGTGACATGCTTCCGGGGACCTGACACCGGGGGCGTCTGGATTAACCGTGTGATCTTCGTGGGGTGCCTCCCCTTGCCGGGACTCAGGTTCCTCGCAGAGAATGGGGATAGTGCAACGCTCTCTCTTCCGGGGGCTATCACAAGTAACTGAGGAGAGAGGAGACACCGGATCTGACCGCCCTCCGAGTGGATAAAGGCACCCCCAATGCAAGACACCCTCTGTCACCCACTGCGTCCTCCTAAGTGGAACCAAGGGGGGCGACTCTCCTGGAGGAATCAAAAGAGTTCCCAATCAAGTCAGATCCACAGTTCTGCGACGGGTGACCTGGGCCGATGCTCAGCCTCTTTGACCAAACATCCAGGGTGATAAACAGAAGGTTGGAAAGGATTTCCCAAAGCAAAGGGATGCAGTGATTTGCTTCTGGAGCTCCCTCTGTGTTGGGAGGGCGTGTGAATGTGTGGACAGCCGTGCTGGGTGGGGCAGGAATCCAGGCCCACATCCTCTCCCCACTGCTGTTCTCGGAAGGCTGCACGTTTCCACTTTAAACAGCTCCAGGACATTCTTTCGTTTCTGTTTTTGTGTTTCTTGAGAAGGTCACAATTCTTTTACAGCCATGTTGTAAAAGAAGTTAAAAGTCTAATTGAAAAAAAGTAAAACAAAAATCCACAGTGCTAAATAAAGCTGAGGCTAGCGCACTGCCAGCCTCCGATATCAGAAGCAGCCAGAGGCATCGAAGGGTTGCATTTCTGTGGGTCAACCGGGGCCAAAATCACTACATAAGTGGCAGAGTACCACAGAGTTCCCCATAAACAGTACAGAAAAAGAAAGAATTCACCCAGAATGAAACACGACCACCAGATAATCCCCTCCTGGTTCCAAGCAAGAGGAGCTGCCCCAAAGCAACTTTGAACGTGGGTATTATGGCCCTATACAGCGCGGGTGCGAGGAGTCAGGCTGGGACATCAAACGGAGACCCCAGGGACTGCGCTCTACGCTACACACAGGTCAGAGATGAGCCCTGGGCTCTGCTTTGCTAAGGAGCTTAGCAGTAGTAGGCTTGACATGGAAGTAAATCCAGGGCACACACCTCGCATGGCTTAGTGATGGGAGAGGGAAACACTGCAAGACCGAGGCTCTGTTGATAATCTGCACACTGAAGCTGCCTCTTCAAGCTCTGGGTGCCTCGCCCCTCCTCACAGGATCTAGATCAAGCTCGCACTGTCCCTCACTCTGAGGCTGGGGCAGCTTGGGTCTGAGCAACTTGGTTCATTTACCCAGGCAGAGAGGCTCCTGCGTTCACTGCCCCTAGCTGGGGAAACATCTCTGGTCATGGGCCCCCACCAAACCTCTGCCTGACTTCCTTGGCAATGTGTCCTGCATTGACACACCTCGACCCCTGAACCCATGTCAGACGTAAGCGGGGACAGCAGCACCACCTGGATGGAGAAGCTGTTGCCATTTTCAGGAGGAAACAGCTGACTAATTCAAGGGAGACTCTGTCTAAATGTACGAATGCTTCAGACGACATTTGCTTTCCGTACATCAACATTTTATTCCACAGAGAAGCTAATCAGATTGCCTAAGGAGAAAATAAGCCAGTGCCTATCAATTAGCTTAAATATAAGTTTTGAACGATAATATTTAGCAGGTTGAATTCTAAAGTGGGGAGGCCAAATAGAAAATAATATCTGCTATTTCTCAGAGGCTGAAATGTTGGAGTTTCCCAAAGTCAAAACACAATAGAATTTTTGAGATCTGCTTTAAAATAACCGAGGGAAGGGAGGATAGCAGAGAAGAGGAGATGAGAAGATTGGCCCTGTATGGATCATTTTTGGATCTCGGGGATGAAGGCAGGGGCCATAAAGCTTTCCTGTGAGCCAATGTGTCAGACTTTGCTGCTTTCCTTTCCTCCAGCTCCCAACAGGCTGAGAAGCTCAGTATCTTACCCCATCAATAGGGTAGACCCCAGATCTTAAGGAATGGTCACAACTATCCCAAAACCATCAGCCTCAAGTCTTCTGCCTGCCATATGTTTGGTGCAGGGTTGGGACACATAACCTGGAGATGTGGCAAGTGAGAAGGACTCCATGACTCATTAATCAGAGCAATCGGGATTGTTCCAGGGAGGCCAGGCTGCATGGGGACTCCACCCATGACCTGAGCTAGCTGAAGCAAGGGGAGTCTCAGGCCCTTGATTCAAGAGGCTCACTCATGCTCTTTCCTTGCTGTCAATGAGAAAGTGCCCGGGTTGCCAGCAGCACCCATCAGAATCCAACATGGGAAGGAGCCCAGAGAAACTGACCAGAGTTCTAACTAAGCTGTGGTAGAAGCCCGCCCCACTGCTGAATCTTCCGGGCATGTAGGCCAATACCTCCCTCCAGTTTTTAAGCATTTGTGAGCTGCATTTCCAGCTCCTTCCCCAACAGGACCTGCCAGTTGGCTGTCATATACCCCAGAGTGTCATTTCAGAGCCTCCTCGAGGTCATTCTTTCTCAGGTTAAGCATTTTTCCTCTGAATGGCACAGCTCAGCAGTGGCCCGTACACTTTCTGTGATGTTCCTACGAATTTGTTCCACACGTGTTGTTTTATTCTTCAAGTGCCTGGTGGATGCTAAGGTCAGTGGCTACCCCTTCTAATTCTTCTCCTTGTGCTCAGGGCTTCCCAGCGCACTCTGGGCAGCTGCTGACTAATTAAATCATCCCACAAAGGTACCCTGCAGGACACACAACGCTGACCCTAAATGCGAACGCCTGGGTAAGCATTCAAGAGAGGGACCAGGTCTGACATTTCTCAACATCAGGACTCGGCACCTATTCTGAAGCTTTTGTTTCCAAAGGTGTGCTGTACTAATTCAGAGGCTTTTCTCATACGCTTCTAAGCAAACGTGGAAGGAACCTGGTCAACTTGCAAATGGACAAGGCCCTCCCCAGTCCTGACATGGTGATGCAGCCTGGCTACACCCTCCAGGCTCATCAGGAATGACAGCTTTGCCTTGGAAGAGTTCTGCGGGTGCTTCAGGACCATGACACAAAGCTGCAAGTGACCAGCAACAGTCATCTTCACCCATGCATGGTATCTATTTTTCTAGCTTCATAATTTCAATTCTTTGGGCCTATTCTCTCTCTCTCTCTCCCTCTCTCTCTCTCTCTCTCTCTCCCCCCTCACCCACCCCCCACTTCCCTCCCTCTCTCTCTCTAACTTCAGTTGGGTTTTGAACTTGGTAACTATCCTGTAGCCCCTCTTGGAGTACACAGTTGAGTAAGGCTGAATATACACAGTTTGGACAATCACATGTGTTAACTCAGGGATTCCTTAACCTACTAATTGTCACCAATCCAGCAATGGCTGACCTAACTGCTGACACTTGAAGCTTGCTTGTTCACCATAAAGGCCACGATTAAACCTAAAGTGAGCTGTGGGAGTTTATTCAAATTCTCTCTTCAATGCTGCACCCCCCTCCCAATGAAATTAAAAAATAGGCATAGCTTACTGCTTCATCAGCATTATGTAGCACACCAGGGACTGCTGGGCTCAGAAAAATGCCAACAAGCTGGTAAGATGGTCTCTGATTTGCCAACAGGGAGGTCCCCGAGGGGACCCACGCACGGCTCTTTCCTCTCCTAGAGCTTTGCCATGCCTGAGAGCCCTGCATGGGCACCTCCAAGGTTTCATTACCCACCTTATGAAAAACCAACAGCCTCTTTTGCTACTAGTTAGACATTCATACCCAATAATAGAGCTCTCTGCAAAGTGCACAGTGATGGTGCTCCCACTGAATTCTGTTATCAACGCAGCCGTGCAATGTCATCAAAGGTGTAATTCAGGGCTGCCTTGGATGAAAAGGAATTTCAAAGGCAGCTTTCTCTGGCTGACTTCTTTGAATCCACTTGTAAAAAATCAGAACTTGATTCCAAGCTTGTTCCGGGGATGGCAAATTAATGAACTGTCCTCATGTCACTAAAGACTTAGCTCAGAACTCAGGTTACAGGAGGATTGGGTTTTTATTAGCTGCTTTCCTGGGAGCTCTTGCAATTCCAGCCTTTTATTGTTGCCTGGGAGGGTGTTGTATGAAGCTGATGAGTGTTTGCTGCAAAAAGCTTAAGTATAATCAGAGATTAAGTCGTTTCTCCCTCTTCCACTCTTCCTTTTCCACAGTCAAAGGAATCAGGAAGGCAGAATTCAAGTGAAAACTAAGCAGTGCATAATTCTTAAATGCAATAGTTAAATGCCCATAATAAGTACAGCAGCTATTAGATGGGTGCTTTTCACAAAAGGTTCTGATGTTTGTCTCTCCTTTGAAAGGATCTGCTCCTTAAAATCTGACTTAGGGGATATTCAATCAGCATGAATACCTCTGAGGTACTTTCACCATAAGATAGCTGTCAACTCTTTCCCACAAAGCAAGACGTTTACAATATATTTACGCGGGAGTCCACGTGGAGAGGGCTTCAATATGTTCATTGTGCTTCCTTCAAAGTGGCGTGATGAGGAATCAGAGGACGTTTCATAAGACGGGAAGAAGGCAATTTGGCTTCATGTGACACCTTTCATGCTCAAAGAATCCCAACAGTGAAATACTTATGAAGAATAAAATGCTTACGCTTTGTAAGTGAAGAGAGTGGAGTTGCGGCAATGAGGCTGGAAATGGAGTTGGAGCCAAACTTCAGCGAGGTCTCCTGGCAATTGAGAGCCCAGCGTGCGGCGGCCATTGAGAGGAGGAGGATCTGCTCAGATGTCTTAAGCAGCCCAAGCGAAGGCCCTCCAGAGCTGCTGTGGTTGACCATGACCCTGCCACCAGCTGCTTCCTTCAGGTGCAGTGGCCCAATCTGTCCCTTGTTTTTATTTACCTAAAGTGGTCCTTTTTCCTGCCTTTGCCTGCTTTCAAATTCAAAGAAAATCATGACAATAAGAACATGCTCTGTTTGTTTAGTGACTGATAATTTCACCACAGCTATCATTTTTGGGTTTTCTGTTTGTCCTAGTTTCTAAGGATGAATAATTTTACAGAGTCGCACTCCTGGCTGGGACAGGATTCCGTGTTCTGTTTTCTCACTTGTCTTTGGTCACCTCCATCTCTTGCCTCCATTTGCCTCCATGTTAAAGGTGCAAACGCTCAAGGGGCCAGGCCGCCATTTTGTCCGATATTCTGCTACTGCTGAAACTTTATGTTCATTCATTTATTCCTTCATTTAAAAAATGCTTGCTGAGCACCTACTCTGAACTAAAGAGATAAAGATGCTGAGCTGTAACGGTTTTCACTGGGCATGAGGATTAAGAAATGAATAATGAGTGAACTTTATTATATGTTCCAAAGTGAGAGGTGACCGGAAAAGTCAACAACAGCAGTGGAGGAGGAAGGTAGGTGTGTGAAGGTGGGAAGGGGATTCTGTGGCTTCAAAGTGTGCAGCCTGGTGGGCCTCCTGGAGAAGGTGAGATGAGCCAAGACAAGGAGGTGAGCAAAGAAGCCACACCTGGGGGAGGAAGGCTGCAGGCAGAGTGGACAGCAGAATATAGGCTCCGGGCGGCCAGGCTGGCTTGGGCGAGGGTCAGCAGGGGAGCCAGTGTGGGGGTGACTCCTCCCACTGTTAGGCAGCAGCTTCTTTGGGATGGATTCCTGGGAGCCAAATCATTGTGTCTGAGGTTGTTTATATTTTTATGGTTATTTTTATATATAGTCAAATTATTCTTGCAAAGGTCTGTACCAATGTGTACTGCTACCAGCAATTTATGATTATAGCACAGGATAACCCCAATAGTATTAACTATTACAGTTTTTAAAATATGTTAATTTAATAGATTTAATAGTTTCTCATTGTTATTTTACTCTATTTAAAAAGGGTGAACCTTTTTTCACTGTTACCAACATCACGGCAGCACAGAAATGATCCCTTCGTAATTCTCAGCCATTTCCTTGAATTGTCATTGACTCATTTATTTAAAGTAGAGTTTCCAGATTTAGCAAATAAAAATACCAGGCGCTGGGTTAAATTGGAATCTCAGGTAAACAACAAAGAACTTTTTGTATAAGTATGTCCTGGCCGGGTGCGGTGGCTCACTCCTGTAATCCCAGCACTTTGGGAGGCTTGAGGAGGGCGGATCACCTGAGGTCAGGAGTTCAAGACCAGCCTGGCCAACATGGTGAAAACCCGTATCTACTAAAAACACAAAAATTAGCTGAGTGTGGTGGCAGGCACTTATAATCCCAGTTACTCGGGAGGCTGAGGCAAGAGAGTTGCTTGAACCTGGGAGGCAGAGGCTGCAGTGAGCCGAGATCACGCCATTGCACTCCAGCCTGGGCAACAAGACTGAAACTCCATCTCAAAAAAAAAAAAAAAAAAGTCCTGTGCAATATACTAAAATATTATTTTATTGTTTTTTGAAATTCAAATTTAACTGGGCTTCCTGTATTTCATTTGGAAACCCTACTTTAAAAGACTATTTATTAAAGATCTAATATGCACTACTGTCCCAGGGTGCTGAAGCCTTGATGTTGGTCTCAGTTGTTTGTTAAGTAGGTAGATATTAATTTACTACCTTGATGTTAGTCTTGGTAGTTCATTAAGCAAGTAGACACTAACTTATTGCCTTTCACATGAATTCCAAATGTTCTCTTGCATGTTTATCTTCTATTTCAGTTATTATTTCTAATTGTAGAAATTTTAATTTGTGGATAAGTGACCTTTGTGTTTACTTTTTAGTTTATCTTCTATTTCAAAATTAGGAAGACAGGGCACATCTAATGACAAGACTCTGAGATCTCCGCTGATAGGTTTTAGTGATACTTGGAAAGACGTTTACTGCTGTGCTCAATTCTCCAAGAAAATGATTCCCAAGTCTGAGAGGTACAGGTTGCTGAATGGACTTAGATGCATTCTTAGGCTCAGTAAGAATGTTTCTTCTGAAAACCCACACATATACACCCTCAGAGTCCAATTGCACATGCAGCAGTTGCAAACGAAACTGCTGCTGCTACTGTGGTTGTTCGGTGACAACCTGCTTCACCGTACAGGAATGTTCTTCCTGTTCTCCATCATGCATTGACACCATGTTAATGGAAAATTTGACCATTGTAACTTTCCCTCTTTTAAATTAAAGGATGCGCATACACGTGAGAAACGAGGTTGAGGTTGACTTTCGTGACAGTGCAAAAAGATTATCAATACTAATAAAATGTGTGAACAGGAGGAGGTCCATCTCACATGGCACTTGTGGTGAAACAGTGTCTTAGGTGAGTTGGAGATTAGGTCCGGTCATTTTATTTCAAGTCTTCTGTCCATATTTTGCAGGAGTGCCTCAGGACCCAGATGTCACAGAAGCGGCCATGCTGGGCAGGGTTTACCCCATACACCCTCCCCAACTGCACCGGCTTCTCTGTGCAACTTGAGACAGGGATAAGGGGTCAGTGTGAGGGGTCTCTGTGGAACGATCAGGGATGGTGGTGTGCTGGCTCGCTGCCCTGGGTATCAAAGTGTGACCTTGCTGTGCAGGGGTATGCCAGCAGGTTTTCAGGTCATCCTCTGGTGGCTGCTTTTTCATGGGTGCCCATCTCTGGGGTCCTGGACTGCCAGATTTACTCTCTGGCACGAGGCTCGTGGCATGCCTATGCTGGTATGAATGATACACATGCTTCCTTGACTCTGCCCGCTTTGTCTAAAAATTCACAGGTTGTGGAATCTCTGCCACTCGGCCTCCAATTTGCCAGTCTTCAGCTGCCCTGGGGAGGTTTTCAGTCCAGGTTGGGATGGGAAATGATGTCTCTACAAATATTATTAAATTGATTCATAATAATTGCATATATTTGTGGGATACATGTAATATCTTGATACCTGCATGCAATGTGTAATGATCAAATCAGGGTAATTATGATATCCATCACCTCAAGCACCTGTCATTTATTTGTGTTGAGAATATTTCAGACCTTCTCTTCTAGCTGTTTCGAAATCTGTAATAAATTATTTTTTAACTATAGTCACCGTACTGTGCTATCAAAAACTAGAACTTAATTCTTTCATCTAACTGTATTTTTGTACCCATTAACCATGCTCTCCCTATCTCCTCCTGCCCGCTTCCAGCCTCTGGTAACCACATTCTACTCTACCTCTGTGAGACCAGTGTTTTTAGCTCCCACATGTGAGTGAGAACATGTGACATTAGGCCTTCTGTGCCTGGTTCATTTTACTTGACATAATAACCTCAAGTCCCATCCACGTTGCTGCACTATGACAGGATTTTATTACTTTACATGGCTGAATAGTATTCCATTGTGTATATGTACTACACTTTCTTTATTCATTTGTCTGTTGATGGACACTTAGATTGATTCCATTTTTGGCTATTGTAAATAGTGTTGCAATGAATGGGAATGTGGCTATCTCTTTGATATACTGATTCCTTTCTTTTGGATATCTATTCAACCGTGGGATTACTAGAGCATATGGTAGATCTATTGTCAGTTTTTTGAGGAACCCCCATCCTGTTTACTCTGGTAGCTGTACTAATTTACACACCCACCAGCAGCGTTCTAGTGTACTAGCATTCCTCTTTCTCTGCATCCTCACCAACATCTGTTATTTTTTGTCTTATAGTAGTAGCCATTTTAATTGGGATGAGATAATATCTCATTGTGCTTTTAACTTGCATTTCCATGATTAGTGATGCTGAACATTTTTTATATATCTGTTAGCCATTTGTGTGTCTTCTTTTGAGAAATATCTATTCAGATCATTTGCCCATTTTTAACTCATTTGCCTGTTTTTAATCAAATTATTTGTTGGGTTTGTTTGTTTGTTTTGCTATTTAGTTGTTTGAGTTCCTTATATATTCTGGATAATAATCCCCTGTCAGATGACAGTTTGCAAATATTTTCTCCTATTTGGTAGGTTGTGTTGTCACTCTGTTGGTTGTTTCTTTTGCTGGGCAGAAGCCTTTTAGTTTGGTGTAATCTCATTTGTCTACTTTTGCTTTTGTCGCCTGTGCTTTTGAGGTCCCACCCATGAAATCTTTGCCAAGACCAATGTCCTAGAGTAGTGTTTCTCCAATATTTTCCTCTAGTAATC
The DNA here is from genome assembly GCF_001698545.2 of Rhinopithecus bieti. NCBI lineage: Eukaryota > Metazoa > Chordata > Mammalia > Primates > Cercopithecidae > Rhinopithecus > Rhinopithecus bieti. Next base: position 810,414 of record NW_016810038.1, on the reverse strand, counting down.
TTATAGTTTCAGGTCTTTCACTTAAGTCTTTAGTCCATTTTGATTTGATTTTTGTATATGGTTTAAGATGGAGAGCTCTCATGTGCATATGAATATCCCTTTTCTCCAGCATTACTTATTAAAAACACTGTCCTTTCCTCACTGAATGTTCTTCATTGAAAATACATGATGGGCTGTAAATACATGAAAATACATAGTAGGCTGTAAATACATGGATTTATTTCTGGGTTCTCTATTCTGTTCCATTCATCTGTGTGTCTGTTTTTAATGCCAATACGACATTGTTTTGGTTACTATAGCTTTGTTGTATATGTTGGCCTTGGATACTGTAATGCCTCAAGGCTTTGCTCTTTCTGCTCAGGATGACTTCGTCCCATTCGGGGTCTTCTGTGGTTCCATATTAATTTTAGGACTGCTTTTTCTGTTTTTGTGAAAAAAAAAGTCCTTGGTTGTTTGATAGGGATGGCATTGAATCTGTAGATTAGTTTTGGTAGCATGGCGAGTTCCACAGTATTAATTCTTTCAATCCATGAACATAGAATGTCTTTTCATTTTTCTTGTGACCACTTTAATTTATTTCATCAGTGTTGTATAGTTTTTCTTGTGGAGATCTTTTACCTCCTTGGCTAAATTAATTTATAGGGTTTTCTTTGTAGCTATTGTAATTAAGTTGCTTTCTTGATTTCTTTTTCTGCTATTTAACCGTTAGTATGTAGAAATACTACTGATTTTTGTATGTTAATTTTGTAATCTGCAACTTTACTGAAATCTGATATCAATATGTTCCACAGGGGAAATGCTTATGGCTAAGAAATGACAAACTGATGCTATGATCCCATTGCCTTTCCATATCTAAATATTTACAAAACAAGACTCAAGAGATCACTTTCTCTGAGCCATGTGAAGACACGGCAAGAAGGTGGCAAGCCAGGATGCACTCACCAGGAACCAAATGTGTTGGCACCTTGATGTTGTATTTCCAGCCCCAAGACCTGTGAGAAATAAATGTCTATTGTTCCAGCCACCCAGTCTACGTTTTGTTATAGCAGCCCAAGAGGACTAATTCATTCCCTTTTAAGCACAACTTTTGTTTAATCAAAAATACGTTATTGAGTTATTAGATGAAGATGTTAAGCAAAAGAACATATAACCAATGATTCTAACCTTTGGGAGGTTGAGGCAAGAGAATTGACTGAAGCCAGGAGCTCCAGACCAACCTAGGCAGCATTGCAGGACCCTGTCTCAAAAAATAAAACTAAGAAGTTATACAGGCATAGTGGCATGCACCTGTGGTCCCAGCTACTTGGGAGGCTGAGGGAGGCAGATAGTTTGAGCCCAGGAGTTCAAGGATGCAGTGAGCTGCGATCAGACCATTGCACTCCAGTGTGGGTGACAGAGTGAGCACCTGTCTCAAAACAACAAAAAGATTCCCACCACAGCTGTAAACTCAGCCCCTGCCTATCCCAGTGCTTGGCTCATCAAAAGCACTCAACAAATGTCTGTTGACTGCATTAATGATTAAATGATACCATAGAGTATTCGCACATCAAAGAAAACCTTTTTAATAATGTGACCTGCAAAGTGTGTTCTCTCTTCTCTTTTCCCTGCAGAGCATATCTGTGACAGAAAGTTAAGTATATTTTACAACATGGTCTGTTTGACAAGTTCAATTTGATTTTATAAACCAACTGATTTGTTGTGGAAAGTTGTGGGGCAAATGGTTCTCCCAGGAATGGGAGGTTGCCAAGCGCTGTGCTTGCCTCCACTGCATGGCACATTTGTCAACCCCCTCTCATTCTCAGCAAGTCAAAAGGCATCCCAGGCCCTCAGCCTGACCCCAGCATTCAGCTGGACAGAGCCTGGGTTCCTGCCAGGTCTCCATGAACTCACACATGGCCAGAGAGGCCTGGTGGTCAAAGGGAGAGGCCAACATGCAATCGAGCCAGGGAATCCTGGGGATGCTGAGAAGTGTCTCATCCTCATTCCTGTGGACACATCTCTGTGTATTCAGTGAGCCTCCTTGGAAATGTGTGACTTGCTTGTCTTCTCAGTGAGCACACTTCCTGCAAAAGGAAGCATCAATCCGAGACGCGTAGGACTTGGCGTTCTTTCTGACAACCAAAGCACAAGTGCAGCTTGCCCTTAGTTCTGTGAAGCAAAATCAGCACGAAATAATGATTTTAGGGGATGATTACTACAATATTTTAAATATCTAGCTCCTTTTGTTGGATCTCAAATCTGAAAGAAAGATCTAAATTCTGGGTCTTCCTTGTTGAGAGAGATTGTGTGTTGGGGGATGGGGAGGGGTGGGTGGGACATGTAGCATTTATTTTGAAGAATCACCTTACATTGCCAGAATAAATAAAAGCATGATTATGGTGAACCAGGTCAGCCTTTCCAGGACACCTTTATTTATTTATATATTTATTTACTTATGGAGAGACAGGTCCTTGCTCTGTCACCCAGGCTGGAGTGCAGTGGCTCGATCATAGCTCATTGCAGCCTCAAACACCTGAGCTCAAGCAATCCTCACACCTCAGTCTCCCGTGTAGCTGAGACCACAGGCACGTACCACCACACCCGGCTAATTTTTTTATTTTTTTATAGTGTTGGAGTCTTGCTTTGTTATACAGATTGGTCTGGAACTCCTGGCCTCAAGCAATCCTCCTTCCTCAGCCTTCGAAAGTGTTGGGATTAAAGGCACGAGTCACCACACCAGGCTTGGACACCAAAGCCCTGAGCCACAGGGTCAGCTCCTAGGTGAGGGGAACCTGGGATAGCCAAGAACCCCTGGATTCTATATATATATATATATACTATATATATATATACTGCACACACACACACAAAACACATATATATACCACAACACTTTAAGTTCTAGGGTACATGTGCACAACGTGCAGGTTGTTACATATGTGATACACGTGCCATGTTGGTGTGCTGCCCCTCTAACTCATATTTACATTAGGTATATCTCGTAATGCTATCCCTCCCCCTTACCCCACATCATGACAGGCCCTCTGTGTGATTGTTTCCATCCTGTGTCCAAGTGTTCTCATTAAGAACCCTTGGATTCCTAATTAGCAGATTATGCTCCAGTTCCACTGGTCTGCTTGTCTTAGAGGATTCCCAAGCATAGTCGAGACTCTCAGACTTGTAACCCTCGCACCACTCTGGAAAGACCACGAGCCCAGATTCCACGCCCTAGGAAAGTTGTAGTCTCTGCCCTCTCGCCCACCAAGGAACCATTTCCAGAGTGGCTCATTCACAGATATTTACCCAGTCCCACCCCTTGCCAGCACTGGCTTGGCTAGGTAAGGTGCCCACCATTTCTAGTGCACTCACCCTGATTGCCAGGAACCCACCTGCACCCGAAAGTCTAGTGCGCCGAAGCTATGAGGGGGGAAGAGTGGATTTGGGCAGACACATTCCTGTTGAACAGACGACTGTGTGTGAGCAGAATGGCGAAGGAAGGCCGGGATGTGGACCAGATCAAGGAGCAGTCACAATATCCAAGTGAGAACAGCATGGAAAAGGATGTTGGCGGATGGGGAAAGCATTCCAAGGAGAGAAGAGCCAGTGGATCAAGGATCAGGTCACACTGGCATGGTCAGGTGCCCCACAGGTGCATTGTGAACCAGGAAACCTGCGAGAGGCACCTGTCTACACAGCATATATGACTGAGAAAAGACCCGGGCCTTGGGCTAACGTCCATTCATTTTGCTCGGGTTAAAGCTCTTGACTTATCCCGCAGGTTATGGGACCCCACTCTCAGATCTTAAGAAGACATTGACAGATGATAAAGATTTAACCTCAGAAATTCACCCATCTAGGCTGCAGGAGGGTGCTGGGGAATTGAGAAAGAAGGTTTCTGGAGGCTTCTAATGAAATGAAATGTGAATCACCTTCTTTCATTTTTTAAAAGATGTTAAAAAATAACTCATTTTGATTTTGGAGAGTCTATAACATAACATCTAATAAACTATCATTCATCGTGCACTTAGGGCCATCCTGCCAAAGCCTCACGTACAAATCTCATTTAATGGAAACTTCAAAACACTACAAGATAGATTTGATTGGCCTGACTTGCCAGATGAGAATATTAAGTATCAGAGAGTTAAATTTTCCTGAGCTCATCCAGCTATTAGGCCAGAGCTGGTTTGTAAACCCACCATTTAACTGGGGCATCAACCTCTTACAAACTTCTCATGTCTGAAATATATAGACTGAAGACAGGATTCATTTACAATTTCACAGATGATGGAACGAGCTCCGAGAAATTAAGCAAGTTTCCCAACCCCAGAACAAAGGTCTCCTCATCTTGACCATGTTGGTTTCATAAATTAGAAGGTAACACTTCAGATGATTCTTATGGCATTATCACCTACTAACATCCCAGGTCAATATTTTCATTCAATGCTCTTTTCTCATGAACAAGCTCTATAATGATTGGAGAAGAACAGAAATATATATCTATATCTCTATATCTCTCTCTATATATATATATAGTGTGTGTGTGTTGTGTAGTGTATATATGTGTGGTGTATATATATATCTATATCTATATATATATATATATATATATATATATATATATATATATGTATATGTATATATTTGGAGATGGAGTCTTGCTCTGTTACCCAGGCTGGAGTGCAGTGGCACCATCTCAGCTCACTGCAGCCTCTGCCTCCTGGGTTCAAGCAATTCTCCTGCCTCAGCCTCCTGAGCAGCTGGAACTACAGGTGCACACCACCACTCCCAGCTAATTTTTTGTATTTTAGTAGAGATGGGGTTTAACTGTGTTGCCCAGGCTGGTCTTGAACTCTTGAGCTCAGGCAATCCACTCACCTTGGCCTCCCAAAGTGCTGGGATTACAGGCGTGAGCCACCTCGCCCGGGGAATATTTTTAATGCAGTGAAAAATGGAGGCTGTGTGGCAGACTCCATCAGAGAGGCCAGGCACGAAGTCAGGGTGAAAAGAGAGGGCAGCTCTGGGAGAGCTTAGGAGCAACAGAGAACATGGCAGGTCTGAGTGACCAGGAAGGGGCTCCGAGGGAATGCAGGATGGATGGGCAGCTGCTGGAGCTAAGCAGATCGTCCTCTCCCACAATAGCCTGTGTGAAGCACTGTGGTCCCATTGAAGGCTTTTGCTGGCAGGGAGTGATGCTGGAGGCTGCCACACCCTCCTGCCTCTTCCCAGGGTAAGGTGACAAACAAAAAGGAGACTGATGGTGCTTAAAAGTAGGCCTTTCCAGATAGTTTTCCTTTCGACAGCCGCGTTGTTCTTGTGATTAAGCTATTTCATGCAATTGCTGCTAACATCTGTATTTCCAGAAAAGCCAAGGCAATTTATTTGGAAGATGAATTCAAGCCCTTGAACAAACCACACAGAGCATTGTGACTGGGGCGAAAATTCAAGAAGAAATGAAATCGCTAATGGAGTTCCGTAAGTCTGGGGCTATTTGTGATTTCTGCAGACAAAATGACTGAGCCCCAACCTCTGGCATCAAATCCCTGTGCAGCTCGTCCATGCGACACTCTCTTTTACAGAGCGGATCATGGGAATTCCTGGTCTCGCCAGAAACAATGAAATTCCCGGGGCTATTTAATCCCTCATTTCACTTTAAGCACCTACTTGGATGATTACAAATGGCAGCACATGTGCACCAGACTCACCGGCCTAAAGTCATTATGAAAATGCTTTTCAGCTCTTCCGTTAAATCACTGAGGTTTAAAAAAGTGTTTCCATAAATCCTCAACTCTTTAACACCACTAATTGCAAAATACACATTTTAAATTCAAAACAACTTTCTCGGGGGGAGGAGGGAGAACACGCTACATTTATTGTAGCTTTTATTTTATACTACGGCCCAATTTCAGGAACAGTAAAATATGAAAACAGAAAATGTGAATCCTTACGTGGAACCAAAAGGAATTTGCCTAAAAAAGCGTTGCTTCAACATTTTAATAACATCTTAGAGAAATCTTCTTTAAATAACCTCAAAGCTTTTTCTTGTCTTACCTTAATTTAGCTTCAGAAATTTGGGGTAGGTAGGAGGGAAAGATGGCACCACCTCTGTTTCACACGTGGTCAAGAGGAGGCGAGCATCCTGCTGAAAGGTGCTATCTTAGTCTACTCGTGTTGCTACAGCAAAACCCTTGGGACTGGGTAATTCATCACAAACAGGACTTTTTATTTTATTTTATTTTAGTTTTAGTTTTAGAGGCTGGAAGTTCAAGATCAAGGCTCTGCAGACTCAGTGTCTGGTGAGGGCTGCTCTCTGTTTTCCAAACGGGGCTCTTTGAGTGCTGCTTTCACTGGAGGGAATGAATGTTATGTTTTCACATGGCAAGGTGCAAGAGCTCAAGAGAAAGCACCACTGTCTCAAGCCCTCTTATAAGATCCCTAATCCCCTCCATGAGGGCTCTACCCTCATGATTTAATCACTTCCTAAAGCACCCCCCACACACACACACACTTAATACCATCACATTGGCAATTAAGTTTCAACACATGAATTTTGGGTGACCCACACAGACTATAGCATTCTGCCTCAGACCCCAAAATTCATGTCCTTCTCACCTGCAAAATACAATCATCCCGTCCCAGTAACCCCCAAAATCTTAATACATTCCAGCACCGTCTCGAAAATCTAAACTCCAGAGTCTCATCTCAATCAGATCTGGGTGAGACTCAGGTTAAGATTCAGCATCAGAGAAAGTACTCTCCAGCTGCGAGCCTGGAATCAGAGTTATGTGCTTCCAAAACACAGCAGTGGGACAGGAACAGGACAGACATTTCTAGTCAAAAGGAAGCAACAGACAAGAGGAAAGGAGGAACAGGTCTCAGGTTTCCAAGTAAGTCCAAATCCAACAAGGCAAGCATTAAAAATCAGCTTTTGCTTCGTGTCCCACCCTCTAGGGTTTCAGCCCCCAAAGCCTCGGGTCCCCAGCCGTACAGCAGCTCTTCCATTTGGTGTCATATGTCTGTGGCTCTCTCTGGCTGGCATTGCACACTGGTTACTCAACAGTTATGGGGTCTCAGGGGTGGCCCTACTCTCACCACTCTTCCAGACCTTGCCCTAATGGGAGCTCTCTTTAGCTACTAACGCTCATGGCTCCACTGGGCATTGCTCTAGTGGGGGCTGTCTTCAGCACCCCCATCTTTGTGGCAGTTCTATGTCTGGGCCCCAAGGTTGCATGAGGCATCCTTTGAAATCTGGGTGGAGGCAGCCATGCCCCATAGCTCTTGCACCCTGAAAGTCTGCAGAATTAGCACCACATGGATGCCACTACATGTTTATTGCTTGCATTAATGGTGGCTGGAATGGTGGCTGGAGATGCACCTGGGGTAGCCAAGGAGTGCTATGTCACAATATAGTGGGCAGACACTTGAGGTGGCCTAGAGCAGTGAGCTCTGAGGTCCCACAAGTGTCCTGGGCCTTCCCTTGAAATCATGTTTCCCTCAAGGCTGTCACTCTGAGGGCCTATGATGGACATGGCAGCCTTGGAGATACCTGAAATGTTGGTCATTCTTCCACTGTCTAGATCAATAGCATATGGCTTCTTTCTATCCATAGTAGTCTCCTCTTAAATGTTCACTTGGACACACACTTGATATTCTCTCCCAAACATGCTTTTACAAAATGGGCCAGGCTAAGAATTTTCCAAATCTTTAAGTTGTAGCTCTCTTTTAATTATAAATTCTATCTTTAAATTGTTCTCTTTTCTCACATTTTGCGATAAGCTGTCAAGAGAAGCCATGCAGCACCTTCAACACTTTGCTTAGAGATTTCTTCCACCAAATATCCTAGTTCATTATTCACAAGTTCTGCCTTTGTCAAAGCACTAGGACAGAGATACATTTCATACTTTGCCATTTTATAACAAGGATTGCCTTTCCTCTAGTATCCCTCATTTCTGTCTCAGACCTCATCAGAATTACCTTTAATCCATATTCCTATCAACATTCTGGTCACAACCACCTAAGTAATCTCTAAGAGGATTCAGACTTTCCCTACAGCTTTCCTCTTCCAAGCCCTTGCCAGATTTCCCTTGACAGTCCATTCACAGCAATTTAGGCTTTTTCTGGCATAAACCTCAAAACTGTTCCAGCCTGTATGCATTATCCAGTTCCAAAGCCACTTCCACATTTTCAGGTGTTTGTTATAACAACTTCTCTGTCCTAGCCTGTTTGTGCTACTTTAATAACAAAATACTTGACACTGAGTACTTTTTAAAGGACATAAATTCATTTTCTCATAGTTCTGGAGGCTGGGAAGTCCAAGATCAAGGTGCTGGTAGGACCGGCATCTGATGATAGCTGCTCTCTGCTGTGAAGATGGTGCCTTGTTGCTGTATCCTCTGGAGGGGAGGAATGCTGTGCCCTCACATGGCAGAGGCAGAAGGGCAAATGGGGATGAATGCTGTATTCTCACTTGCCAGGAAAAGAAAGAACATACTCGCTCAAGCCCTATTATAGGAGCCCGAATCTCATTTATAAAGGCTTCACCCTCATGACTTAAGCACAGGCTAAAGATCCCACCTCTTAATGCTATCACTTTGGTGATGAAGTCTCAACATATGAGCTGTAGGGACATATTCAGACCATAGAAGCTACTCAGCTTGCAGACTGTAGAAGCAGAGATAGAGTCCAAGGTTCCAGAATCCTCATGAGTGACTTTTTTCTCTGCATTATTCACTCACAGGTTACCTTTTGCAGCCATCACATTCAAAAAGATAAGGACACCCACCGAAGGCAACGGTCTAGGCAGACTTCCAGGAAAAGAGCATGTTGTGAGTTCAAGGCACATGATTTCCTGTTGCTGCTGTAACAAACCATCGCCAACTCAGTGGCCCCAAAACAACAAGACTTACTCTCTCATAGTTTTGGAGGCCACAAATTTGAAACCGGTTTCACTGGACTAAAATCAAGGGCTGGTTTCTGCTGGAGACTCTGGAGGAGATTTCACTTTCTTGCCCTTTCCAGCTTCAAGGGCTCCCTGTATTCTGTGGCTTGCAGCCCCTTCCTCATTTCATTACAACTTTCTGTTTCCATGATCACAGGGCTTACTACTGCGAATGACCCTCCCACCTCCCCCTTCCAACAACACTTGTCATTACATCATTGTGCCCACACAGATAATCCGGGACAATCTCCCCCAGAGTCCTTAACTTAATTACATCTGCAAAATCCCTTCTGCCCTAAAAATGAAAATATTCATAATTTCCAGAGATTAGAATGTGAATATCTTTGGGTGCAGTTATGGGCTTATGGCAAAGGGAAAGAAAAGTGAAAGCTGGAGTGCACCCTGCTACTTTGACATATATTGTTGTTTTATATTTTGTTGTACACCTGCCTACCTAACTTATTTTGACTAACTCTGTTTCTCTTGGGACCTAGTCCCGTGAACTACAACAGGCACCAATGCAACGGCTTTTGCTCCATTGCAGATGTGTTTGTTCACCCCACAAATATTCGTCAATTGCTGTATTTCAAGGCGCCATGGTTAGAACCTGGGTGGGGAGGAGACACAATTATGTAAATTAGCCTCACCCTACAGGAACTTGCAACCCAATAGGAAGAACAGATTCTCCCTGGAAACAGGTAAGACTTCAGAGGAGGAGATGACGTACAAGTAAGTGGTTCAGAGAAAACTCACCAGGGGCAGGAGGTCAGAGAAGAGGCAGCTGGTATTGACAAGAGAAGAAAGGAAAGGCTGCCTGGGAGGGGAAATGACCTGGACCAGTCATAACAGACATAGCTGGAGGGAAAACAGAAAGAAAAGTGTCTCGAGAAGGAGAACACAATGAGGAAAGGCTTTGAGATGAGAGCAAGTGTGTTTTCTTCTGGGCATAAAGCGGATTCCACTGGGATGGAGCTGAGTGTTCACAAGATGAATTATGGAAGCTGATTCTGGTGACTTTGGGCAAGATTCAGTTCTGGAATATCTGCATCCAATAGTAGGTGTTAGGACTTTATCCTACAGTTAGGGAGGAGCCCTAGAAGGATTTCGGAGAGGAAAATTCTGTCATAAAGTTGGTAATCTGACAATGTAGGCATAATTGGAGGTGGTATCTACACAGTATTGACAGGGCAGTGATCAAGGAGACGAGGGGAATTGGACTGGGTATGGGCAGGATGGGGAGAAAGCACAGGTGTGACAGGAGAGGAGAGGGGGAGAGCAGGCTCCCAGATAACAGTGGGTCAAAGACAAGGTAGAGATGACAGATGGGACAGCCCAGGTCCCGGATCACACCCCGTCAGACAGACATGGGCTCCGGTCTTGAATTCACTACTCATGTGCTGAACGGCCTTAGTTTTTCATCTTTAAAATAGGGACACCCAGAATGTGTGGATTCCCACGTGGCAGGGTGGATGTGAGAGCTCAGGATAGGTACATAAAACGCGGTACCCAGAGCCTTCTTCACGAAAGGTACTCAGTAAAAGATAACCACCCTCGGGGCGTCCGCCCCAACACTCCAACCCAGGTACAGGAGGGAGGGAGCTTTGTTTCTAAACGTTGCATCGAAACAGGCAATCCTAATGGCTGGTGGAACCCCGGAAAATAGAGGAGAGATTCCACAACATCGGATTTCAGACTTAGGCCTAAAAGACCAAACTGATGGCTATACGGGATAAAAAGTTCTTTTAAGTCATGTAAAGCTGTCAAAATAGAACTGGAAGGCATAGTGGTTCTTAGCAGAAAACATGGCACTGCAAGAAAGGAAATGCATGTGATTGACTAGACCCATGGGACATTCCAGCAAGAAGCAGGGGATGAAGAGTCCCACTGGAGTGACCCGCCAGAGAGGACATCCAGTCTAGCAGAGGTCAGGGTGGGTTGCAGTCACCTTGGGAAGGACGACAGTACTTCACCCAAGGACCTCGTGGTGACAACACAGACTCCAGGCTCTTGGCTGTCCTGTGGGGTAAGTGAGGCTGAAACCCCAGGAGCAAGGAGGAGGAAAACTGATTCCGAAGGTCATACTCTGAGCCAGATTAGAGGGTGATGCCCTGATAAGGTTTGGGGTAGGGGGGGATTGCATGAGTTTGTGTTTTGTTTAATTTTGAAAGTATGTAAAATGTAGAAGTGAATTTGAATTACTAAATAGCGAGAGAACTTGGTTTATTTCCGTAAGTTTAATAAATTACACAGTAATGGGAACCAAGTGGCAATGACTGCTCTCCCCACACACTGAAATCCCCTAGAGAATTTAAATCCCAGCTAAATGGATGCCTCATTACCCCCACGGGCTCAGCCACACAAGGTTTTCTAAGCAGTTCACGGTTGTCCTTCCCAGTTTTAACCTAGAGCTGAGTCTAGCTTTCAAGGTATTGAATATGGCAGGTCTGATGGGCAGAGGAACTGATATCATCCACGTCAGCACAAGAGGGTGTCCTTGTCTCTGCCAGGGTCTGGTCCTGGCTGCAGGCAGGACCAGGGACAAGGACAACCTCTTGCTCACCCAGCTGAGCATGGGCCTGCCTCCTCTGATTGTCAGCCTCGACTGACCATGTGTCCACCTGGTCCTCACCACTGGGCTCTGGCCCTATCTCAGTTACGTGTACAGTGTACACTTCTGATGGTCACGGGATAGGGTCCTCCATACACTCCATGCCTTTCTCCCCCGCTCTGGAGATGAAGGGGATTCCGGAGGCTGCCCCACACATCCTCTCTGCCTTGGCACACCTGCGGCTGAGAGCAGCTTGATGGAGGTTTTCTACATCTCAGGGCCCCAGCTGGGGAGCTGGACCCCACCCTCCACTGTCAATCCCCTAACTGCCATGCCTTCCCTTGGGGTTCAACACAGGGTGGAAGGTTCAGGGCTGCCTCGTGGGTAACTGCAGCAGCCACAGTGCTTTGCTCTCAGACTCTTTCCCATCCCCGAGCATTCGAAGCTTTTATCTGGTCTGGGCAAATGGGGAAAACTAGTTTTAACAACTGATCATGCATTTTTCTTTGCCTGTTTGTCAATCCGGAGCTTCTATTCTCGGATTCAAGAGGCTTTTCTGGCCCAGCCTGTGAGCTGTACCTTGGTTTCCAAGGTCTGTTTGAACCTAAAACGTTAAGTATAGACCCCTTCTTGTTCTCTCCATTTCTGCTGTAAGCTTACTCTGGGGTCCTGCCTCCCGGGAGAGAGCAGCCGGGTACAGTGTGTAATGGGAAGACTCTCCAGTGACTACGGCGCTGGACAGTCCCCAGCAGCACACCCAGGCACAGGTGCTGTTTTCATGCCAGTTCCATAGCACTTGGCAGATGTGTCTCGGTGGGTGCTCCAGTAACAAATAGACGCATGATTTCTAAAGACTAGAGAGTCAGTTTCCAAATTCCCAAGATGGATAACAGGATGTCTGCAGCAGACTCACCTTGCAAATGTTTCTAAAACATAATGTCCAGGTCTTTACTCCCAAGTCAGTGGGGCTGGAGGGGCCTGGGACCCTGCATCTCTGTCATTATTCAGCCAGAAAGTTCTGGTGAACACTTTCTACACCTGGGTTGAGAATCCCTGTTAGAGAAAGCTTATTTCCCAAAAAAATAACCCTCTGAGCTCTTAGAGAGAATCATAATTTCTGGTGTTTTTGCCAATAACTCAGGGACATTGCCAGTGTAAGAAAAATCATCTTCACAAGATTGTGAACAGGAAGATCTTTTTGACTTTTGGTAATGCGCTAGGCATAAAGTTCAAGACCATTTTCCAAAGATGAATGTCATATTCGCAGCCAGACTGGTTGGTTTCCTTTAGAAAACTAACAGTTTATTCCTGCATTTACACTTACATTGTGATTGATAAGATTTTTTAACTTACAATACAAAAATACAAACTGCAAAAAGTAACACAAAAGTAGAAAATGTGGAAAACAGAGGTAAACGAACCAGGGAAAATTGCCAGTCATAATCTCCCCACTATGAAATAACCGTATTAGACTGGGTATAGTGGCTCACGCCTGTAATCCCAGCACTTTGGGGGGCCGAGGCGGGTGGATCACAAGGTCCAGAGATCAAGACCATCCTGCCCAACATGGTGAAACCTTGTCTCTACTAAAAATACAAAATTAGCTGGGCATGGTGGCAGGCATCTGTAGTCCCAGCTACTCGGGAGGCTAAGGCAGGAGAATAGCTTAAACCCGGGAGGTGGAGGTTGCAGTGAGACGAGATCACGCCACTGTACTCCAGCCTGCGTGACAGAGCGAGACTCTGTCTCAAAAAAACAAAAAAACAAAAAAGAAAGAAAGAACCACATTACCATGCTTGCATGTGTACTTTCCATCCTTTTCCCCGTGGTAATGTGTAGAATGTACATGGTAATGTGTAGAATGTACATAGACATGCATAGACAGTATTCATGCCCCTCCCCCAGCTCCAACAAAGGGGACCTTTTCATACACAGAAGCCTGCTGTCTTCAGGATACTTGGTTCCAAAAAACAAACACAACCTCTGGCTGACTTAAGCAGAAGAGTGATTGTGGAAGACAAAACAATTGCTCCCTAAAGCTGTCCATGTCCTAATCCTCAGCACTGGTGAATATGTCACTTTACCTGGTAAAAGGGATTCCACAGGTGTGATTAAGTTAATGGTGTTGCAATGGGAGATAATCCTGGATAATCACAGGCCTGGATGTAATCAGAATGGGCCTGATAAGGGGGAGGCAGGGGTCAGAGTTAGAAAACGGAAGCAGAGGTAGGAGTGACATGGAACTATGAGCCAGCTCTCGAAGTTAGAAACCACCAAGGAAGGGATTATCTTCCAGCCTCCAGAAGAAACCAGGTTCGCAGATACCTTGATGGTAGCCCCTAAATCCAGTCTGGACTTCTGACCTCCAGAACTGTAAGATAATCCACATGTGCATGCGTGTGTGTGTGTGTGTGTGTGTGTGTGTGTGTGTGTGTATGTGTGTGTGTGTGTTTTGAGACAGAGTCTCACTCTGTTGCCCAGGCTGGAGTGCAGTGGTGCCATCTCAGCTCCCTGCAACCTGCCTCCCGGGTTCAAGTGATTCTTGTGCCTCAGCCTCCTGAGTAGCTGGGATTACAGACACGTACCGTCACACTCAGCTAATTTTTGTATTTTTAGTGGGGATGGCGTTTCACCATGTTGGCCAGGCTAGTCTCAAACTCCTGGCCTCAAGTGATCCACCTGCCTCAGCTTCCCAAAGTGCTGGGATTACAGGCTTGAGTCACTGTGCCCAGCCCACTTACGTTGTTTTAAGCCACTACGTTGTGATCATTTGTTACAGCAGCCAAAGAGAGCTAATATAGGTGCCTTATCAAAGGCATCTCTTAGCTCACAGAATCCACTGGATGCTGGAAAGCCAGACTGACACAGACAAGCCAGGGAAGAAAGGCACAGCCAAAGTCTGCTCACAGCATGACCTGCGTGGCACCCAGACGTTTGTCTCTGGCTTTGCTCCCAGAGCTTCCCCTACAGGGTCTTCCGTCCCCTGCCACCAGACAACTGCCCTTTGACAATGGGCTTCCACCCTCGCTGCAGCTGCCCCAGTGACTCTGCCTGACCCTGTGCCTTCGTTCATTCCACAGGAAATCATATCCTTAGACGCCCCTCATGGCTTTCCTCCAGGGTGGCCCCGGCTCTGTCCACCAGGCAGGGAGTTGACTTGTGATACGGTTTGGCTGTATCCTCACCCAAATCTCATCTTGAATTGTAGCTCCCGCAATTCCCACATGTCATGGGAGGGACTTTATGGGAGATAATTGAATCATGGGGGCGGTTTCCTCTATAGTGAATAAGTCTCATGAGATCTGATGGTTTCATGAGAGGTTTCCCCTTTGACTTGGTTCTCATTCTGTCTCTTGCCTGCTGCCATGTAAGATGTGCCTTTTGCCCTCTGCCATGATTGTGAGGCCTCCCCAGCAAAGTGGAACTGTGAGTCCATTCACCATTTTTTAAATAAATTATCCAGTCTTGGATATGTCTTTATCAGCAGCGTGAAAATGGACTAATACAGCTTGCCTTCCCCTGTGGCCTCGCCTCCCTCTGCAGAGCTCAGACCCCTGCCTGCTGTCTATTTGGGATTCCAGGAACAGTAAGGCATCCAGGTGCTTTGGAGCCAAGCAGCCACTCCACCAGCTGGTCTAACTTCACTCTTTCTTCTTGTCATTAATGTCATTGGTTTTCTACAATCTAATTTTTTAAAGGCTTCTGCATACAGTTGAAGCATTTAGGTTGTTTCTAATATATTCTATTTTAAACAACACTGCAGTGAACATCTGTCTAGTTAAACCTTTGGGCACATCTGTGGTTATTTTCTTAAGATAAATTTCTCAAAGTTGAAGGCCAGCACCGACGGTGTGATGGCACATCAAGGCTCTTGTTGGACAAGATGCAGGGCAAACCTCCGTGTCAGTAACATGACAAGATGCAGGGCAAACCCCGCGTCGGTGTCATGACATGGCAGTCAACATTCTTGTTGCCAGATACATTCATATGAGAAGTGTACATTTGCACAATCACACACAGAGGCAAAAGGTTTTTGAAAGCTGGCATTAAATACTGTGTTTCTCATGACTACATCTTGTTTTCTTAGGTTCTGTGGTTTTTTTTATTCATTTTAGAGACATAGCATGTAGGAAATTGAAATAGCAATATCACAGACTCCAGCACTGCATCAAGAAAGAACATTATTTCAGTGATAGATATGTAACGTTCAAACTTTTCTAATGTGCGGCAAATGTGTTTGCCTGCCCTTTCACAGCTGTTCAAGTTAGTGTTGGAAACATGGATCCAAATGAGATTGATCATACCTTTGGTTAGCATTCTGGTGTGGAATCCTACTGTTTGAATGCTACCTTTTCCATGTATCTGCAGGTGTGCACATGCATGTATATTTACAAATAGCAGATAGATTAAAGTTTCAGTGCAGCCAGTCCCAATTAGAAGATCTCGGATCCGTAATGAGATGCATGACAAATAGAAGTTGTATACCCACAGTACAGATGTTGGAGTGTCCAAGCATTCATGCAATTTCTTTTTTTTTTTCTTTTTTTTTTTTTTTTTGAGACAGAGTCTCACTCTTGTTGCCCAGGCTGGAATGCAATGGTATGATCTCAATTCACTGCAACCTCTGCCTCCCGGGTTCAAGCAATTCTCCTGCTTCAGCTTCCCAAGTAGCTGAGATAACAGGCCACCACACCCAGCCAACTTTTTGTATTTTTAGTAGAGACAGGGTTTTACCATGTTGTCCAGGCTGGTCTTGAACACCTGACCTCATGTCATCCACCTGCCTCAGCCTCCCAAAGTGCTGGGATTACAGGCGTGAGCCACTGTGCCCGGCCTACTTACACTGTTTTAAGCCACTAAGTTGTGATCATTTGTTACAGCAGCCAAAGAGAACTGCCCGCGTGAGCCACCGTGCCCAGCCCATGCAATTTCTTTAGTCTGCAAAACTGGTTTTGCCTCAGTCCGTTCATACAGTCCAGTTGCTCACAGGTAGCGCCTCCTTCTTCTCACTCTTTTCGTGAACTGGCTTCTCAACTCCTACCCGGTACCGTTCTGATTAGTAAGAGGATGAGATGAAATACGGAGAATGCATGGGGACCGCAAAGGGGGAGGTTTTGAAATCGATTAAAAAACTCGACCTGCATTAGTATTAGATTTTTCCTTATGTTTAATTAAGTCTAATTAAACAATGCTGACATCTTCTTGGCACCTGTGGTGCGATGATGTTAAATATTTAATGCTTGTGAAGGATTAGGCTGCACTTCTAATCTATAGCTAACAATCTGTTCCCTCTCTGGAGTATTTTTTATTTAGTTCTGCTTTTGTATAATGAGTTACATTTCAAAAGAAATTGTTAAAAACTTCAGCACCGATGGGCCACGTCGTTGCCCGGTGGATTGAAGGGAGAGGCGCCGTGCCACGCGACTCCTATCTGGGCCAACCCTCGGTGGTGGTTTCCTACAGAGAGAGAAGGCGAAGGTGAAAGGCACCAAGGGGCCTCTTCAGGGGCTTTTTCAGCCCCATGAAGCCCAGTGACTAAAGACCCTGAACACACGGACACAAGCTCACGTTGAAAACACCCCTCCATGCTCTGCAGATATTTCCCTGAATGTTCTCTGGCCCCCTTCTCCCTAAGGGCTGTCAGTTGAATAATGAAAAATTATATTTGTATATGTGTATGCCTTTTGTATATTGCATATTTGTATATTGTATATGTATGTCTTAAAATTGCATGTCTTTACCTGCCTCCTCCAACACACACCCATCCCTCCGCCTCTCAGGGGAAATGAAGCTGTGCTAGAGAGATGAGCACCTATTTCGAAGACCTCGCTTCAAAAAACAAGTCCGTGGCTATTTCTGGAACTAGAAATGCTGAGTAAGGCTGTTTGCAAATTGTCAAGCTCGGCCTCCAAAGGAAACCCAGTCCCTCCTGATTCATCTTGGCCTGAAGTGTTCCTAATAGGAGAAATTCAACTTGCTCTTCGCATATGCAACAATTGGTACGAGACTCTCAAAACGGGAAGCTTGGTTTCGTTTCTCTGATAACTCCTAATATTTTGAACATGTTTAAGAACAAGGCCGGGCGCGGTGGCTCAAGCCTGTAATCCCAGCACTTTGGGAGGCCGAGACGGGCAGATCACGAGGTCAGGAGATCGAGACCATCCTGGCTAACACGGTGAAACCCCGTCTCTACTAAAATACAAAACTAGCCAGGCAAGGTGGCGGGCGCCTGTAGTCCCAGCTACTCAGGAGGCTGAGGCAGGAGAATGGCGTGAACCCGGGAGGCGGAGCTTGCAGTGAGCTGAGATCCGGCCACTGTACTCCAGCCTGGGCGACAGAACGAGACTCCGTCTCAAAAAAAAAAAAAAGAGAACAAAAGGCAGCTTTATGTAATGAGCTTCCAATTGGCTGAATCTGTGTAATCAATTTCTCAGGGTTTTTAATTTTCCTCCCTCCTCCACACAGCACGGCGGCAGTAGAAACTTCTTTCTCCTAAGTTTGAAAGAGGATCCAGTAGCCTCTTTGGTTAAATTAATTGATCTTTTAAAAATTTAAATTAGCGTCGCTTATACAAGTTCTGGTGGTGATGAATTATCCTCAGGGTTTTTGGGCAGAGATGAAAATTAACTCTACTCCTTGCATTAAGTTTCAAGTCTTCTGAAAAGAGACCCCAAGAATGATTCCTGGAAAGGATGGCTTTCCCAGAAACTGCGGCTCCTACCCCAAAATCCCTCCCAAGGAGGACGGCAGAGAAGAAGGTAGCAGAAAGTCAGGCACATGCTCAAAGAGAAAGCTTTGTCCATGAACGGAGAGATGCATTCGGTCCCATGTCAAAAAGCCAGAGGTGCCAGGATCTGCGGGTGAGTCGGTATACTTTTGATGTGCAGTAGTGACAATTCCATTCTGGAGTGGGCAGCTCATGGGTGGATTTTAAGTGTAACTCTTATAAGAATCTACCCCCACCTGTAATCCCAGCACTTTGGGAGGCCGAGGCGGGTGGATCACCTAAGGTCAGGAGTTCGAGACCAGCCTAGCCAACATAGCGAAACCCCATCTCTACCAAAAATACAAAAATTAGCCAGGTGTGGTGGCTCGCACCTGTAGTCCCTGCTACTCAGGAGGCTGAAGCAGGAGAATCACTTGAACCTGGGAGTGGAGGTTGCAGTGAGCCGAGATTTCGCCACTGCATTCCAGCCTGGGTGACAGAGAGAGATTCCATCTCAAAATAAATAAATAAAAAAAGAATGTATCCCCAAAGGGAAACATGGCTTTGCCCCACCAGACCCACCAGAGCAGTGACAGGAACAGGAAACAGTTACTCACCACAGGTTGTGAAGGCCAGATCATGTCTATTCAGGAGCATAACTGGATTTCCAAATATAACTTCACACTTATGTAAAATTAATAGGGTATTCATTAGAAAATCGATGTGGCATCTTATTAAACGCTTCCTGTCACTGGAAGCAGAAGGTGAAGTTCCTTAAGCTGGGGTTTTGTTGCCCTCTAGTGAATGAGGTCAGCATTATGCATGCAAAATTATTTTGATTGCTGCATAATTAGTGTTTACGGAGGTAAGGAGAAAAGAACCAAGCTCCAGCCTATTCACAAGGGCTATGCATGTATATCTATGTGTACCTGTGTGTGCGTGCACGTGCGCAATTGTGTGTGTGTCTCCATCCCCCATAAACCAACCCCCCCTACTTCCCTGAACTTGACTTCATTAACATATGGAAGCCATTTCTTCTCTCCTGTCACTGTTATCTTTTGGCATGGAAGTTTAGTTTTATATGGCTATCAACAGGCAAAGATCCAAGCATAAAGAATAAATCAACAGAGCTGATCTGAGATGCAGCGCTTTAATGCATAAGTATATATTTAATGTGTCTGCTGAAAGAATGTCTAATTACCCTGTCATTGAACAAAGCGCATGTTCAACTGTGATAAATTATGCCATCCTTTACTTTTGCAAAACATATTGAGATTGAGAAAAGCTGCAGCAAAATCACCACATCATCCACCCAATAGCACAAGCTGGCATTGCCCAGACCACCACGGGAGCAGAGGAGAAACCACCGGGTAAGGGTTCAGAGGCTGCATTTCAAACCTTGGCTACTGCGCTTGGTGAGAAGCAAGCTCTTTCTGCATGGCGAACCTCCTTTAGCTTGAGCTGTCCCCTGTATCGGTCTCTTATTGATGCTGGATTCTCGGTGTCTATATTCTGCCATTCTGAATCCCAGTTTGCCAGAAGGCTGGATGCCAATATCCAAAGAGAAGCCAGTCTGTATTTCAGGAAAAGGGAAGGGAAAGCCCAGGCGCCTAGCACCTCAGTGCTTGCTGTAGGAGCAAGGCTGCTGGCGTCTCCCTGAGGTTTATTTATAGGCACGCCTCTTCCCACGAGAGGCTACGAGATTCAGACACCAGGTGCCACGTCTCTAAGAATTCAACCCCCAAAGGGATTATAGAAATCAGGATGAATATATTATAGCAACATATAATATATATATAATATTATATATAATATTTTGAGCTGCACCAGGGAGAGTAATGAAAGGAGGGGGTATAGTGAGGGAAATTGTGGGTGACAGAAAACCAACCAAAATGCAACTACTGATGCGTCCAGCCCGTCGTGGGTGGGAGGAGACCCAGGTCTAATATCTGAGAAGCGTTCTAGAAGCCAGGGACATGGCGGCCAAACTGGGGTGATGTCAGGGAGGAGCCTCCTGCTAAGGTTGCACAATATGGATTCATTTCAGTAAGTAGGTCGCCACCTATTCACGCCCACCTTTGTCACCCCACACCCTCCACCTGCTCTCCTTCCCTGGGTCTCAGTACAGACCTGTCCCCTCCCCAGCCACCAGCCTTGGCAGTCCCCAGGCCCTCCACAAGCAGGAGAGGCAGTTCAGCTTCGAGCCCCAGAACCAGGTGCTTGTGTCATACTGGAGCAGAGTAGAAACCACGCTGTGCTGCGTGATTTGTGCAGCGCTGGAGCCCATGGACACACAAGCGCTGGGTTTCTATTTATGTCAGCAAGAGCCATAACAAACCAGGGAGAGAAAATATGATTTCGTCTGCCCTGGTATCTATTTCTTTCCTGAGAGAATGCCCAGAGTAGCAGTCTGTTTCTTCAATGGCGATTATATTTCTTAGTTCTTTGATTACCTCTTGCAATAGCGTTCTTTTATTTACCGACATAGAAGAGAAGGCTTTACCATGATGTCTCCATCACGGGTAAAATACACATCCCGTAACATCAATCCCTTTATTTGCTTTCCTGAATTGTGATCTATAGACTAAAGGGCAAATGAAAAATAGAGATAAAAAATCTATTTCTGATACCATATTGGCTCTAAAATGTCAAAGTTTTCTTTATTGCTTTAGGAGATTTGTACCCTTATTTATCTTTCTCGTTTTATTTTCAAAGGCTGCTGTCTCCGCACTCTTTGACTGGATGCTGTTTTCATGTACGATCAGGGCTCTCCCTTGCTGCTTGTTGGTATTTTATCAAGACCTCCTAAGGCAGCAGAGAAAGAAAAGCCAGACACCCAGCCGCACAGAGACTGCAGGTCAGTCACTGATTCACCACGTGGGTGGCTGGTGACACACGCACGCGGGCAGAGCTGATTTCAGTAATAAGCAGTGATAGGCACTCCACATCTCAGAATATTAAGAAATTGATAGACACACTAAATACTGTGCTTCTAAAGGACCATTTAGAGTCTCAAGTGATCCAGCCAGAATTGAGTAGCCCAAGCTGTGTGCCAGGGTCATTCTGAAGTTAAAAGCTCTAAGTTAGTCAAAATTCCTCCGCTCCTGGAAACAAAATGCATCTTCAGAATGAGGCTGTATGGAAGGAGGTTGTCTCCTCTGTTCGCATCAAACTAACTGAATGGAGAACATAATGAAACTTGAAACAAAGGCAAGGATGATAGCAGAGAGGCTCCTCCTCTCTTTTTAACACTTGTCTCCAAAACTCACCAACAATCTGAGTTTCAAAAAGAGAAGAGAATGCCCAGAAATGCTTCCCTTCCTCGAGCCTGCTCCACGTTTCCCGTCCTTCCAAGATGGGTGGGTTGAAGTTTTAAAAAATGATGAACTGATGATTCTGGGGGAAAAAATCTGTGTGCTTCCCTGAGACAGACACTGGCTTTGTCCTAGAAGCATTCTTTTCCATCCTAGAAACAGAAAGAACAAACAGAAAGGAAAGAAGCTCACGATCTGAGGAGTACTGGAGGGTTTTCCACGCTGGCCCAGGGGGTGAAGCTGGGCTGGTCCACACGGTAGAGTCACAAATGTAGGCAGCTGGCGAGTCTGTGACCCGTGACTCGACCAGAGGAGGCCTTGCCCCTCCACGCAGGGGATACCTGGAAACACCTGGAACCATGTCTGGTTGTCACAGCTGGAGAAGAATGGGTGGAGGCCTAGGACGCTGCTGTACACCTTACAGTGCACAGGACGACCCCCACAACAGAGAATTTTCTGGTCCACAATGAAAGTAGCCAATGTGGAGATGCTGAGAAATAGAAATGCTCTTCTAGAGAGACTGTCACACATTTCAGCACTGGGCAGCTTTTAATTATTTCTTATGCCTTAGTTTTGTTTTGTTTTCTTTCTTTCTTTTCTTTTTTTTTTTTTTTTTTTTGCGACAGAGTCTTGCTCTGTCACCCAGGCTGGAGTGCAATGGCGCACGGTCTCTGCTCACTACAAGCTCTGCCTCTCGGGTTCACACCATTCTCCTGCCTCAGCCTCCCGAGTAGCTGGGACTACAGACGCCCGCCACCTCGCCCGGCTAGTTTTTTGTATTTTAGTAGAGACGGGGTTTCACCGTGTTAGCCAGGACGGTCTCGATCTCCTGACCTCGTGATCTGCCCGCCTTGGCCTCCCAAAGTGCTGGGATTACAGGCGTGAACCACCGCGCCCAGCCAGTTTTGTTTTCTTAACCAGAGAGTCTACTGCATCTCTCAGAATTATATTTCATCTCCTGAGCCCCTGGCAGGAGGATGAGCATGCATTATGTCACCCACAAAAATGAAATTTGCTGGTAAAGATGTGTCACAAGCCCAGAGACCTCTTGGTGCCCAGCAAAGTGAAGACTTTGGGGAGCAGAGAAATTTAGAACAGTCATGACAAATACCACTGTGCATTTAAAGATGTTTTTCTTCAAGTATCTTCTTCCAAATTGCCACCAGTCCATTCATTTAGGTGGCAATTGCATTGCTGCTGGAATGCTAGGGGAAGGCGGAGAGGCCACAATGAAGCTAAAAAAGCGAAACCCCCACAAGCCTGGGGTTCAGATCTCACCTCTGCCGCAGCTCGTGTGTCTCTGTGGCAAGTCTCTTTACCTCTCGGGCCCTTAGAGTCCGCCTTTGAAAAATGTGGTTGATGATAATAAAAACTACCTCTCAGAACTGGGATTAAGGACTCAAAGAATTTGAAATGTGTTTAAACACGCCTGCCACATTTTAGGTGCTGGGGTCATAGGTGCTAGATTCTCCTTGGTGCATCTGTTTCTGCCCCTTACTTTAGAGCCGTGACATCAGACCAGTGTTCCCAAGTTTTTTAAACATTTTTTTTTTCTGGCTTTTCCTGATGATCATTTTAAGGAATGCCCAGGAAGGAGGCGGTGCTCATATCTGGCTGGTGGTGCTCCACTGAAACGACCTGTGGCTCTGACAGCCTTTTGCTGTGTAGGCATTTGGCGAGTCTGTGACCCGTGACTAAAATAGGTGCTCGAGTCCTAATTTTTTTTTTTAAGACAGTCTTGCTCTGTCGTCCAGGCTGGGGTGCGGTGGCACCATCTCAGCTCACTGCAACTTCTGCCTCCTGGGTGCAAGCAATTCTCCTGCCTCAGCTTCCCAAGCAGCTGGGATTACAGGTGTGTGCCACCACCACCCCCCACCCCCCGCCGCTAATTTTTGTGTTTTTAGTAGAAATGGGGTTTCACCATGTTAGCCAGCCTAGTCTCGAATTCTGGACCTCAAGTGATCCACTTGCCTCGGACTCCCAAAATGCTGGTATTACAGGCATGAGCCACCACATGCAGCCAGAGTCCTATTTTTCTTTTTTTTTTTTTT
>NW_016810038.1:764373-786666 GCF_001698545.2 Rhinopithecus bieti | reverse complement strand
TTTTTTGTGTTTTAGTAGAAATGGGGTTTCACCATGTTAGCCAGCCTAGTCTCGAATTCTGGACCTCAAGTGATCCACTTGCCTCGGACTCCCAAAATGCTGGTATTACAGGCATGAGCCACCACATGCAGCCAGAGTCCTATTTTCTTTTTTTTTTTTTTAATCTTTACTCTTGTGCAAAATGCATCAGCTCTGGTTGGCTTATCCAGCCAACTTCATGAGAACTGGCTGATGGAGCAACTGCCACCTCCAAGGAAGATTCCAGAGTCATCTTCACATCAGATACATCCAGGTGTAGGGGGTGCCAGTCCAGCCATGGGGAAAGCCTAGTGTGTCTGGGCATAGTATTATAGCCAAATTCAGGATACAGAGGAAACCAGCATTGAACTGTGGGAGGGTGCCTGACATGTTACTACAGTTTGCACCATCTTAGCAATCATTTGTCTAACAAAGCCGTTCAGCCAAGAAATCTCAGCACTCCTGTCTGTAGCCAGGTGCACAAGAACCATCCTTCCACTCACCTCTCGGCCAGTGAAAGAGAATAAAATCCCAGCATTCTCCAAGAGAAGGATGTCACACAGACTAAAGTTCCTAGCAACTGGTCTAGTGGTAGAGCAACAGGACAGAATTTTTAGCCTAAATTAATCATGATCAACCATCCTTGGCATTTTTCACTCATTGAGTAATATTCATCGGAAGGCATTTGCATTTTCTGTGTAATAAATCAAAAGCAAGATACCATTGTTTCTAATTTATCTTGTAGACTGCTCTAGTGATATCTTGCCACTGTGAATACTTCCAATATTTCTTTAAAATCGTAAGATAAATGGGTCCCGAATGTTCAACGTGGTGGTGATCTTCATAACCTAAAACTTTATTTCGAGGTGGGGGGCTTCTTTCTTTTCTTTTCAGTTTCTAAGGAAAGTAATATACAAATTATGTGGAGTAAGCACTAACTGTCAACAGTAAAATATTGACTTTGCTCAAACCCTTACAAAGAGAAAACATTAACGATTGTGATCATAAGTAGACCTGGTGTACCAAGCATATGAATTATGAATCAAAAGACAGAAACGTGCGTTTTTTCTGCAAAGACATAGAACAGGATATTAGAAGCCTAAGGCAAAATACACGTGTGCACTCTTGGTGCTTCTTACCTCCACCACGCAGCTTACTCAGCACAAGCACCTCCTGCCTATTTGTGCCTTCTCTGGGGTGCTGCCCACGGAACACAGTCAGTAAATGCCTCATGATTGGTTGGTTGAAAACCACTTTAATTGTAGGAAATTATTATCAATTTGAACTCTGCTAATTCAGAATTTGTGCTCCTGCAGGGCTTTGGCTTAATAAAAATCTTTATGAAAAAATTTTGCTTCAGTGGACACACCTAGGTGCAAATACAATTCCTGTACAAACACAGGAATTAGCTTTGTGGTATCACACCATGTGTAAGAGCACACGCAGCTTCCAAGCAGGTTCCAGACATTCGTTTCCCTATAAATTCTTATTATATGCTAATTATAAGCCATTTTGCCTGTGTTTAATTTTCATTATGAAATAATATGTCCTCATAATGAAAAAACTAAAGTTTATAAAATAGAAGGTGGAATCTTCTTTGATTGCACCTCCTGTGTGAAGGTGGCGCTCCACCTTCCCCACCTGTTTTTAATAAGCTAATCCCAATGGGCATTTCCCTGTCCGCTGAATTCAAGTTGAAGTCAAGATGGAAGTAATGAGGCAGTTTTAAAATAAGTAATCATTAGTTCAGAACTTTCAACAAAATGGAGGCGAGTCATCCATCTAAACGTGCTCCTTGGGGAACCCTCCCTCCCCTTGGCGACGTCACAGGACTCCCGAGGCCTTGTGAAAGGACATGGTTGGGAAGTAAGATTTCGTGCTTTCCTTCACCCTCTGAGAGTGCGTGTGTGTTCTTGCCTGGAAGGCCTTGTCGGGACCAAACGGAGAGGCTGCCTGGAGATGGCCTGTCAGCCTGATGCTATGACAGCATCAGTTCACTGAGGACCCCAAGAGGGGGTGACAAAGAGGTGGCCAGAGGAAAGATGAGAACATGTGGGGAAGAGAGGCAGCTGCAGGTGCTGAGGGGCGCTGTCCTCACAGCCACACTGGACTTGACCCATGATGCTCCGTAGCAGGCTGCAGCCCAGAGGGTGGCTCCCAGTGCCAGCAAAGATCCACACACCCAGGCTTGGGGTGGGTGCTGCAGAGCCCCCCTTCCAGGAGCCATGCCCGACTGGACAAGGGCACATTTCCAGGGACCAATAAAGACCAAACCCCGAGGCAGCTCCCCAGGCTTCTGTCCCTGCACACCTCCTCTGACACCCTAGCAGCAACCACCTGACATGGGGGTGAAGCCTTCGCAATGACTGCATTGAATTCTCATCATGGGAACTTGCGTCAGCCAGGGCCCTCCACAGAAGCAGAACCAACAGGATGTGTGTGTAGAGAGATTGATTGTAGGGAATTGGCTCATGCCATGATGGAAGCTGACAAGTCCTGAGATCTGCAGGGGGAGCTGGTAAGCTGGGGTCCCAGGAAAGCCGATGATGACGTTCTAGTCAGAAGTCTCAAGACCAGGCAGGAGCCAATGTTGCAGTACAAATCCGCAGTGTTCGTCCCATCTGGGACATTGGGAGTGTTACCTGCACAATAGGTGGGTTCTATTGCTTGGCAGATGACAGTCCAGTAGCCTCAAGCAAGGAAGATTTAACAAGGGGACTTTACTACTGGCAGCAAGTAAAGAGGACACCAGGGATAGTCCCCACCCTAAAGCAGTGCCTTCCCGAACAAAGCTGACAACAGGGCTTTTACTAGGCTGGTGAGCTGAGACGTTGCATGTGAGGCGGGGTCAAGGCGGTGCAGGTGTGGTTGCTGATCATGCTTCTACGTACATTGCATGTATAGAAAAAGGCAAATAAGCTCCTCCCTGGGCCGGGTGTTTAGCGTGGTAAGGAGGAGAGTTCCCCAAAGCTCATCTCCAACTCAGGCACCTCTGGACTGACCAGGTTTTGTTTTTCCAGGGCTGAGCTGCTTCTTGGAACTTTCTGAAACAATAAAAACTGAGGTGCAACAGTTACAAACAGGTGCTTTTGTGCCATGCATGTCCCAAACCCAGGAATCCTGGGTTACACAAAGGCAGGAAAAAGGCGCTGTCCCTGATCAAAGACCATCGGACAGGAGGCGTTCTCCCTTACTTGGGGGAAGGTCAGCCTTTGTGTTCTATGCAGTCCTTCAGCGGACTGGACACGGCCCCCCATACTGAGGTGGGGTGCGGGACAATTGGCTTTACTCAGCCTGCCGATTTAAATGTTACTCTCAGCCAGGTGCAGTGGCTCATGCCTATAATTCCACACTTTGAGAGGCCCAAGTGGGCAGACTGCTTGAGCTCAGGAGTTTGAGACCAGCCTTGGCAACATGGCAAACCCGTCTCTAGCAGAAATACAAAAAATTAGCCAGGGAGGCTGGCTCCTTGGGAGGCTGAGGTGGGAGAATTGCTTGAGCCCAGGAGGCGGAGGATGCAGGGAGCTGAGATCGCACCAATGCACTCCAGCCTGCACAACAGAGCAAGACTCTGTCTCAAAAAAGAAAAAATAAATAAAATAAATAAATGAAAATAAATGTTAATCTTATCCCAAAACACCCTCGCAGACACACCTAGAATAATGATGGACCAAATATCTAGACTTTCCATGGCCCAATCAAGTTGACACCTGAAATTAACCATCACAGGGCTCATTAATTATTGCATATGTCTCAAAAGAAAGGATGCATTGTATCGTAGCTGCCCTGATTTGCAGATTAATATTCACCTTTTAACGGAAGCAAACAGGTGTTGCAGGAACGATGGACAGGTTGCTTACTGCCACTGAGTGTGGAAGTGGCATCATTGTAATCTCCTTTGCCCCTCTGTCTCCTCCTTCCTCGAGTCTGTCCTTTGTCCTTTGTGAAATCCACTGGCTGGATCTGTCTTCACTGTATGCTAAGAAAACAGTCACAAAAATAGCCCGCTTCTTCTCGAATCACCAAGCCAAGGATGCTATGAGACTGTTTAGCCCACAGCTAGATAAAACACTGACAGTAAATCACTTGCTCTTTCTAAGGGTTATACACATAACAAAGAGCTGCTGTGGAATGAGTCGGAGCTGCCCGCCCGAGTTCCAGGTCATTGCCCATCGATGACCGCCACCGGCAGCAGCTTTGAGCTGGCCTGGCGAATGGCCAGAGGCTTTGCTTTTATTTTCAGCTGCTTTCTGCTGGCCCAGGAGCAAATTCATGAGGGAGAAGCTGGAGGAGTCATTTGCCATCTTGTACATCCTCCCATTAATTAAATTATTCACTGAATGCAATGACTCTTCACTGAAGTCCTGGACATGCCTGGCACTGGGCTAGATGAGCAAAAGCAGCAAGTGCCCCTGCCCCTTTGGTGCTGCGTGAGGGTGGTGGGTGCTGGAGCTCCATTCTGTCCTGAACAGCAAGTGCCTTGCGACTCTCCCCTACACACGCCAAGTGCTTGTCATGCTCCAAATGTATCCATCTGTGAATGAAAATATCCACATTAATGAATGGATTTCTGCTAAAAGCCAGCTCAACTCATTTGCAAAACTGTTGGGGATAAAGTTTTCAGCAGGATGCAGTAAAAGGGAATTGGGCCATAACTAAATAGACATTCCTAAATACTTCTTTCCAGATCACTGCATCATTGACTCAAGCCCGGGGCCCAGGGTCCTGCGCCAGTCCATGCTGGGTCTTAGACACGCTTCAGCCAGCACGGAGGCTATGGGGCTCATTGGGATGCACATTTTCCCAGTTGGCCAAAAGCTTAGGCCAAGGATGAGCACTTTGAAAACTCTGGACCTTCCTCAGATGCATTAAAGAGGAGTGGCCTAGCTCACAGGTCACCTGTCTTCAGGGAACACCTGAGGCTAAGTGGAGTCCTTGCTTCCGCACGGAATGCTCTTGGTCCAAGCACAAGACCTCTGTCTACTGAGAGGGCAGGAATGAAGGTGACTTTATGGACAGTTTCCTCTCTCATTAAAATAAAGAAGTGACCCAGCTGCCTCTGCCCATCCAGGCCCTGCTCATCAGACAGGCAAGGGTGACACAGGTGGGCCTGAGACAGGCAAGCTGTCTGGTTTCCTGTTTCCATGTGGTCTGGAGAAAAAAAAAAAAAATAACAAAGGCCCGTTACTCCAACTGTAATTCCAGCCAATCAGCAGCAAAGGCCCAAGAAGCTTTTAACCACATGTTTCTGCTTTAGGGAATCAGTGACTTTCCCAAGGCTCTGCATGCACAGCTAGGCTTAACTTCCAATTCATAGTTACCTTTTCCTTATGTGAATGCTAGAACTCATGCCCAGAGGTGGAGATTTCAGATGCTAATGAACATATGTTGTATGAAGGGCACGTTGGACTACCATGCATGAGCTGGGAAAACCCCACTGCTACATGGTTCCCCTTACTTCCTTTACTGCAGAGCCTCATAAAAGAAACCCAAACCCTGACTTCGGGAGTGACCCTCCCAACCATCTCCACTATCCATCAACCATCTCCACCATCCACCAACCATCTCCACCATCCACCAACCATCTCCACCATCCATCAACCATCTCTACCATCCACCAACCATCTCCACCATCCATCAACCATCTCCACCATCCATCAACCATCTCCACCATCCATCAACCATCTCCACCATCCACCAACCATCTCTACCATCCAAGAACCATCTCCACCATCCATCTACCATCACTATCATCTATCAACTGCCTCCACCATTCATCAGCTGTCTCTGTCATCCATCAATCATCTCCACCATCCATCTACCATCACCATCCATCAACCATCACCACCATCTATCAACCATTGCCACCATCCATCAATCATTTCCACCATTCATTAACCATCTCTACTATCCATCAGCCATCACTACCATCCATCAGCTGTCTCCACAACCATCAACCATACCCACAATCATCTCCTAGATCTCCTCAGATCTTTAACTCGCCAAATCCTCATCAGCATTAATTCTCAGCTGAAACAATGTTCAATATCCTCTGTCCCTCCAGGACTCTCCATCCTTTATCACATGTTACTGTCTCAACACACAATTCTCTAAGAGCATCTTGTTCATTTGTGTGTTTATATTGTGCCTACTACCTGCACACTCCCTGGGGGCTGGGATTACTTTCTCCTTGCTTATGATGGTCTCCTCAGTGCCTAGAACTGTCTGGCCTGCACTCGGTACCCAAAAAAATGCATGACATGTGAATAAACATGTGTATAGGATTGTGACTATCAAGTGATTCAACTCTTGTAATGATTTTAGCTCAGCTCTGGACACCCTGCAAGAACTCAAGAAAGTGTCTGTATTGCTATTAAGCACTTAGGAAGGTCATGTTTTAGGTTAGCTCTTTGGTTACAAGCAACAAAGTCTCCACTCAGACTCACTTGGGAGCAGGGTTTTCACTTGGGTTATACAAGAAGCCATACAAGGAATCCCAAAGAAACTGAGATGTGCAGGCTGTGGCGCAGGTTCTCCCAGGGACCTATGGGGGAAGACCTGAATCTGGGTGGCTCAGAGTGCTCTGCACCAGGACTGGGTGGCTGTGTCTCATGGGTTCCTCCAGTAACTGCCAAGAAGCTGGCTGCTGCCTACTTCTTCCTTTTGCACCAAACACTGGCAAATCCTTCCCAGGCGTCTGGTACAAATGAGCCTAGTCAGACCTGCTTGGATTTAATCCAGACCATAGGGGTTTTGTGTCATTGACTCAGCCAGGAAGGGGAAGCTCCTCAGTCAGATGCTCCGCCCTGGACCAGTCAGCCTGGGAGAGGCAGGACCACAGGGTGCCAATGCTTCTGCTGTCCCCACGGTGCAGTAAGGGCAGGACGAGTTTTGCAGCTTCTCCTTTAAGAGGGGCAGGGAGGCTGCTGCTGGACAAGGTTCCCAACTGTGAACATCACATAGACAAATACTGTGCTGCACTGAAGCAGACCTGGATGATTTTCAGGAGGGAGAGGTTGCAGACCCTCTGCCACAGAGCCAGGTCTCAGGCAGATGTGTTCTCTCCCTGAGTTGGGCAAGGCACATGCTGTGGCATCACACAAGCCCTCTGTCCCCAAGGGGCCTTGATGGAGAAGGAACACTCCTATGGGCTGAGGCCAGGCTTCCAGGTAGATCCCAGGAGCCAGAAGAGGGGCTCTTGCAGCTGCAGACCCAAGACAACAAAACTAAAAATGTGTTGAATTTGCAAAGTGAAGAGAAACAGATGGGAGGTGTTGGGGGAGTAGGCCTTGCCCCTCTACAGTGTGAACCTGCAGGGTTTCCTCCATATCCTTCCCTCCTTCCAGCTGCATAGCTGGAAACCAAGAGGAAATCAAAGAAAGATGGTGATGATGATTATTTCTGTGATAGGCATCACATCGGCAGAAGCAACTTCCAACTCAAAGGTTAAATAATATATCATTGTGTGTATGCACCACACTTTGCTTATCCACAGCACAATTTGCTTATTCCAGGAATCGCTGGAAATGGGTGCTCCACCAGTTCGGGGCTCTCTGAGCCCTCAATGGCCCTGTCTTCATGGAGCGCCCCCATCCTCACTCTTTCACCTCTTCTGTTCTCTTTGGATAACCTCAAATTTCATTTAGCCTCCAGTCATTGATTCTTCCATGGATTCAAGTCAGTTAACTCATCTCAGGCTGCACTGGGGTTACGACACCTTTTGGAAGGTCAAAGGACTTTTATAATCCCTAATTGTCTGCTGCTCTTGACCAGCAACTTCCTGCATCCCTATCCTCCAGAGGGTTTGAGCCACCAGAGACGTGGCCTCTAGATGCCCAGCCAGGATGCTGGACAACACCTGCATGTGCCCACATTTTGTCAATCGTACAGGTCAACACGGTTTGCCAGGAGAAAAAGCAGAAAGAGAAAGCAGAGGTGAGGCTCCTGAAGAGCGGACTGTTTGTGGTTCAGCCCAGCACACTGAATGAGGACCAGCAAGTAAAGTGAGCTGACTGCTCTCACAGGCCAGAGGTTTATGATGGCACTCAGACCCTCCGGAGATGAAGGTGATGGTGTATTCCAGTGTTTGTTTCATGAAATCTGTCAATGAAGATAATTAGAGGCAATGATCTTGAGGATAAATCAGAGCTATGCAGAACACCATTCTGCAAACTATAGATATACTGGAGATACAAGAGGCTCTTAATGGTCAGCCCCAGGGAGACACAGGAAAATCAAATGTTGTGTGAAGCCCCTGTGACCCCAAGAACTTGTCTATCCGAAGGCTCCCCTGCGCTGCCATGTTCACAATGATGGAGGTGGCATTGCCTACGCAGTTCCTGGAGGTGAAACTGCCCAGGTGAAAGGTTAAAATGCACCTCACCTTCTGCAGAGCAGTCCTACTTCTCCATTCCCAGTCTAGGGAGATGCCTGCATTCAAGAACAAGAGGCGGCACACAGAAGGGGGTTCATTTCAGCATTTATGGTATTAGCAAAAACATTAAAATTAAACTAGAATACCACTCCTAGGTATATGGCCAAAAGGATTGAAAACAGGGACACAAGCAGATACTTGTATATGAGTGTTCATAGCAGCACTCTTCACAATAGCCAAACAGGGAAAATGACCCAGATGGCCACAAGTGATGAATGGATCCACAAATTGTGGTGTGTGCACACAAGAAAATACTATTTAGCCTTAAAAAGAAAGGATGTTCTGGCTGGGCGCAGTGGCTCACACCTGTAATCCCAGCACCTTGGGAGGCCAAGACAGGTGGATCACCTGAGGTCAGGAGTTCGAAACCAGCCTGACATGGTGAAATCACATCTCTACTAAAAATACAAAAATTAGCTGGGCACACTGGCAATCCCAGCTACTCAGGAGGCTGAGGCAGGGGAATCGCTTGAATCGGAGGTTGCAGTGAACCAAGATCACGCCACTGCACCCAGCCTGGGTGACAAAGTGAGACTGTCTCAGAAAAAAAAAAAAAAGAAAGAAAGAAAGGAAAGAAGGAAGGAAGTTCTGACACATGCTCCAATACGAATAAACCTTGGAAGCATTGTGCTGAGTGAAACAAGCCAGTCACAAAAGGACAAATACTGTATGTTTCCACTTACATGAAGTACTTAGAGTAAATAGGAAAATTCAAAGAGACAGAAAATAGAATGTTGGTTACCAGAAGCTGGAGGGAGGGAAGGAGGGAGGAATGGGGAGTTACTGCTTAATGGATACAGACTTGATGTTTGGGACAATGAAAAAGTTCTAGAAATAGTGATGATGGTTCATAGCATTGTGAATGTATCAGATATCACTGAATTGTATGCTTAAAAATTGTGGAAATGGTAAATTTTGCATTATTTTTTGCATAATTTTGCAATAATTTTACAGAAAATACTGATCTGGAAGCAGCTTTGTCTTAGTTTGGGCTGCTGTAACAAATTGTCATAGACTCGGTGACTTCAGCAACAGATATGGATTACTCATGGTTCTGGAAGCTGCACACTCCAAGGTCAAGGCAACAGTGGATATGCTGTGTAGGGAGAATCCTGATTTCCACTTCCTGATTTGCAGATGGTACCCTCTCTGCACCCTCACATAGCAGAAAGAGTGATAGAGTTCTCTGCCTTCTCCTTACAGGAGCACTAATTCCATTCATAAGAGCTCCCTTCTTACCTAACTACCTCCCAAAGGCCTCATCCCCTAACACCATCATCTTAGGAGTCAATATTTCAGCCTGTGCATCCGGGAGGGACAAAAATATTCAGGCCATAACAAGCCTAAACTGCTCACCAACAGGGAACTTGGGAGATAACCCCTGGTCCTTCTGTAGCAGGAGCAGGCGCACATTTTCTAGAAAGGACCAGACAGCAAATGTGTTAGGTTTTGTTGGACATTCTATTTCTGCCTTGTATTATCTTTTGTATTTTTTAACAACAGCTTAAAATGTAAAAACCATTCCTCATTTGAGGGCTGTGCAAAAACAGACTGATGGCGGGATTTGGCCTGTGAGCTGTAGTTTGCAGAACCCCTGGTCTATGCTATGAAAAATTATGTCAACGACAAAGAATTCAGTACTTTTATATGCACTGATACTGAAAGATTTCCAAGATATACTGCAACAAAAACAACTTGCAAAGTGATAAAGTGTGGTATGATCGTATCTATGGGAAAACAGAACCACCTATCTTTACATGTGCGTATCTGCCTGCAAATGAAAAGTCTGGAAAGGTGCATGCAGATCCATTGACAGAACTTACCTCTGAACTGGGTTGGGGTGAAGGTCAAGGCGAATTTTTGTATTACCTTACATTTTGCATTTTAATAAGCATTAAAAAATTACTTGCACAATTCAAAATAAGTGTTGCAAAATTTTGAAAGAAAGGATTAATATTTGCATTATAACAGTGGTTTTTCTCTCCTTGGGAAACTCCACAAGTCTCTTCATATGCCATATGACCCCAATGTTCTACTCTGACATCCAAGGGAAATGCTTTGCCCAGAGAAGTAGAGAACATTTTTTACAGCTGATGGCTCTGAGACCTTAATAAATTCCCATAATGCCCAGTTTCTACTTCTTTCCGCTCCTAGACATAAAACGAGGATATTTATGGACACCACAGGGTATTGCAGTTGTTAATTGGGACGCCCTTGGAGGGCTGAGAGGGCTCAGTCCTGTGCTTTTCTACAGAATGCCTCTCTCTAAGGAAGGCACTAGTTAATGATTGGCTTTAATTTTATGACCTGGGGCCTGGGTGTCAGGTAAACAGTTTTACAACCTCTTTAACATAAGCTAGACGGGCAGATGACTTACTGAGCCTCTCCCAGAACACAGGCGCATTTCTTTTCTCCTTTCCTACTGGCAGGGCAAAAACCCAAGCTTCTCCGGCTTCATGCCCTATTCAAGCAGGCTGCAGCCTCAGGGGTGATGCACGAAGGGCTCAGGCCAGTGTTTCTTTGGAGGGTGAAGGTGAACAGTCTTCTCTGATATGCTCCCTCTCCCTTGGGGTAGGTGTGTCTGCCATGCAAACAGGTTGCTCACCGACCCACCAGGCCCCTTAATGAGCCCTTGCTCCAACCCCAGCCCTGTCCTCAGGTCAGGCCCCTGCTCATAAAATTCTCTCCAATGAGCTGTGATACACGTGAAGGTACAGGTTTACAGGGAAACCTGTAAATCAGGGAAATCGAGACAGCCCCGGACTCCTTCTCGAGGCCACTTAAAGTAGCAAAGCTGTGGCACTGGACTCAGCCCTGCGCTGGTCTCTGCACAGACTCGGGTAATCATAGCTGGTCTGGGAGGATGCAGCCCTCGAAGAGTTTTGGAGCATCTCCACGCTTAGATGCGCAATGCCTCACGTGTACCCGGGAGGTATGTGAGTATCTTTGATCCCACTTCACAGATTGGAAACCAAGGTTGTGTGTTGATGCTACTGGCCAAAGCCACAGAATGTGGGCAGAAGCGAGACCTACCAGGGAGTTTTCCTCCAGTGTGAACAGCTTTTCCTCTTCTGAAGTGCCTTCTTAAAGGAAGCAGGTAAAGAAATAGCTATAGATGTGTGCACTAACCTCTAAAATCACTGCAATCCAACCAGTTTTAAGGAACAATTTCGACTCTACTGCTATGTATTTTCATTTGTAAATTCATAATAGTAATAGATCTCCCTGAAACTCTGGTTTCAAGGATTCAATGAGATAACGTTAGGAGAACACTTAGAACACATGATGCCTATTAACTAAATCACGGTGGCGGCTTTTGCTATTGCTGTGATTGTGGAATCTGAATTCTTGTCATCTTTTTGCAAACCAATGGGGAAAGAACATTTAGAAACCATGGCCCACTCCACAGTGTGTGTGGATCCCTGTGCCTGCCTCAGTCCTCAGGAAGCCCAGAAAAGCCCAGCAGCTTCCTTCTGGAAAGAGGCAAAAGCCACCTTCTTGGAGGCATCTGGTCCAGCACATCCCACGATGGAATGAGATTAAATCCCTCCTGTTAAGTTATTCACTTTCCCTATGGGCTGTTGCTGCAAGTGCTGCTATCACCCTGGAGGGACCACGCATTTTGCTTTTCCTGGTGTTGTAGGTTGATTGCTTTTGTTACAAAATAATTCACGCCAGCTGCAGTAAATACAGAAAATACAAATGTAGATAAAGTAAAAACTCCACCCATATACCTCAATACCATCCACACAGATAAAAGCAGAGAATGGATGCATGTGTGACCTTCCAGACAAATGCTGTGATGTGTGCACATACACATACATGTGCACAGGCATGCATACGTGCACCTGGCACACATTGGGGCCCAATACCACTCCCATGCCACCGGCATGCCACAACCAGGGTTCATGGGCCCAGAAACACAACAACATTGCCACATCATGTGCACAGAGACACACACATGCACACAGAGGGACACACACAGACACATAAGGACCATTTGATTTCCTACTGTCTTTCCTTGACAATATTAGGATTACACACGCGCATCATCCTAAGATTTGCTTTCTACATTTGGTCATACAGGTGACCCCTCCATGTCAGAGCACAGGATCAACCACGTTCTTTCTCACTGCTGTAACACATTCTATATGAATGTATCTTGATTTATATAACTGCTTCTGCACTCCTATACATTGCAATATAATGACCCCCAATGATTTCCTAATACAAATGATGCTGAGATGAATCTTTTAAAAATACATCATTTAAAATACATTCAAGCTGGTATTTCCATAGGCTAGAACAGATCTGTAAACTTAAGAAATGGACTGCCTGCGTAAGAACTCTTGACTTGAAGTTAAAGGCTTCCAAAGAAACGGGCATGCCATGTTAAAGTAACCACCTGCCTGTCTCTCACCCAGACGCCAGCCTCTGAAGGTTCCACTTATCTGAAATATTCCCATAGTCTGTCTACATTAATTAGCCTCAACAGATAATTATTTGACAAGTTACATGTTGTCATAATTTGCTTGAGACTTTGGGAAGAGGTGGCATAATATTGTGACAAGGTACTGTGACACTTGGAAAATCTTAACGCCCATGTGTGCCCCTGGTCACAAATTCCCAGCCCAGCCCGGGCTCACACACACTGCAGCATCTTTGCCGGAGATAGATTGCTTCTACTTAGGTCGAGCTGCAGTTTCCAGGAAGACACTAAATCATGACGCATTACTTCTCACCTTGCTGAATTTGTGAACAGGATACAATATATCTTGCCTCCAAAATAGCCAATTAGAAATAGAGAAAGAAGGCAGGGCGCGGTGGCTCATGCCTGTAATCCCAGCACTTTGGGAGGCCGAGGTGGGTGGATCACGAGGTCACGAGATCAAGACCATCCTGGCAAACATGGTGAAACCCCGTCTCTACTAAAATACAAAAAATTACCTGCATGTGTTGGTGCACACCTGTAGTCCCAGCTACTTGGGAGGCTGAGGCAAGGAAATTGCTTGAACCTGAGAGGCGGAAGTTGCAGTGAGCCGAGATCATGCCAGTGCCCTCCAGCCTGGTGACAGAGCAAGACACCG
Organism: Rhinopithecus bieti; assembly: GCF_001698545.2. Taxonomy (NCBI): domain Eukaryota; kingdom Metazoa; phylum Chordata; class Mammalia; order Primates; family Cercopithecidae; genus Rhinopithecus; species Rhinopithecus bieti. The sequence continues at coordinate 773,127 of NW_016810038.1, read as the reverse complement.
TCTCAAAAAATGAAAAGAAAAGAAAAGAAATAGAGAAAGAAGCGGATTAATGTTGGAGCTCCCATAAGCTAGGCATTTCTCCCTCCTATTTTAGAAGAATAAAACATTCCAATTAAGACTTGGTAGCTAAGTAGTATGGTCTAGAACTATCTATGAACTTCACAGGGTTTTCCCACTCACCCTGTACAACAAAATCTGTGTTAGTCTTCACAAGGAGAATTACAGAAGCAACTGCATCAGACAAAGACAGGTCTGCGTTTTTTTCTTCCAACCCACTAGGCCCAGATTCATGCATGGAAGCTTAATTTATTTTGCAAAGTGAGGATCATCGCAGCCTGAAGTGTTTAAAAATCACTCATTCCATCTAATTAGATCTTTCAGTAGCTCTGAAAGTTAATATTATACCAATTGTGGCACTAATGAACATCATGATCTTATGTGTCATGGAGACAAGCCCTGCGTAGACATCTCGACATCTGGACATGTGTGTGCTATCAGGAGACAGCACTGTTCAGCCTCATTTTTGTGACTTGATTGAGGGGCAAGTAGCCCAACTTAACAAGATCACATGACGTCTGAGTGCTGTGGCTATTCAGCCTGCTATATTTGAGGAGAAAAAGGAAAAAATATATAACCACACATGATTTAACAGAACTGACATGCCATTTATTCAACTTTTTTCAAAACCCCATGTTTTCAGCATCGACCTCATTAAAAAACCTCTAAGCAGGGTGAGGATCTAGGTCCTGTATATGTTAATAAAACCATCGATTTTCACGGAGCCAACTTTTGTCTGGCATCAGGGAACCTAACAACACTCCATGAAAACATGGCTCGTGTCAATTTCCAGTGCACCACTGTTAATATCCAATTTCGAGAGCACATCTTTTATTTGTAAAAACAAATTGCTAGAAAAAGCATTTGCCACTGGCATTCTGTGTTTCTAGTTCTACCATGTATCCTCATGGAAAATTTATAGGAAATATTTTTCTAAATTCCTCTGCATCTCATATAGTATGGATGTTTATTATATATTTAGAAACATATGTGGCTTGATTAATTTTTTAAATGACAGCCCATGAATTTAAAATAAGGTTACTCTAGGGTGCACAAATTAAATAGCTTCCAATGAAGGATTAAGAATGGAAGGTAAAGAGAGCAGAAGCTATGGACCTACCGCAACACACAAGCTTAAATTAGCATTTAGTGTGGGGCCTTCTCAATCAACAGCCACAAGCCGTAAAGACGCAGCCTCTCTAGGTTGGGGAGGTAATAATAATGACTCTGGGAATTAAAGCAAGGCAATTAAGGACATTTGCAGGAGACTTCAAGGAAACCAATCGTTCTCTAGAATTATTGATTGAATGGTAAGTCAAGTAATATTAGCATCAAGTAGAGAGTGCAGACCCAACAAGTAAATAAAAGAACGATACATTTTAAATGCAATTGTTTCAAAGGGAACTAAGCAATCACTCTATTAAATAGAATGCTTGGTGCTGAATGCATTTAAAGCTCCCAGTATGTCGGTGTGTGCATATAAAGTATTGCAAAACAGAACCAAAAGCAAGTTGAATAATAATGTGAGCAGGTCCTGGGATAACCTGTCAAATCAGGCTGCTGATATCACAATTTGGGTGACAGCAGATCATGAGGCAAAGCCATAAACGAGGTAATGAAGTATTAGCAGAAACAAGGTAAAAATGTGTGAATATAAAAGCCACGCTGTCCAGGGCAGGCGCTCAGAGTAACTAACCTGTCAAGGATGCAGCTCAAGGAAGGGTTTGGGTCCCACGTGATCAGGGAGCAAGCCAGGGTCCCCAGCCTGCCAGCAAGGGGCAGCCTGCTGGTTCGTTGTGTTTCACTTTCACAGCGCGTTGCCTTTTTCGTTTTTTAATGCCCTGCTGATATTTAAAACTTAGATGATTTCACTTAAATATAAAAAAAGAATTCCTGGCTTTTCATAGAAAATTCAGATCTAATAGCCACTGTAGTCACCTTCCCACACAACTGGAATTGGCTGTAGCTACAGAGATGGGGAGAGGGGGGTTTTTCTTTCTCTGCTCTGCACACCCAGTGAGTTCTGCTTCCTCACACACCCTTCCTGACCCCAGGACACTTGATTTTGAGACTTCTTGTGCAAGAGGACCCCGAATATGAGCGAACTATCTTCCGTAATAGGCCAGTAGGGTTTACCAGGATGTGGTTGAGCAGTTGAAAACCACAGACTTTCCAGGCCCCGATGACTTTATATGCAGTGGTGGCTTTCTTTATACACCATTGTAAAGATTATATAAAGATTATGAGAGTTTGTGTGCTCCATGCTGTATGGGGAGAAAATCAATTTCTCATTCTTCTAAAAAGCTCACAATGCAACTGGAATTTTCCCTGAGCCAAGTAAACAAAACTGTCATTTAACTTGAGTGGGGAAAAGGTGTTAGAAAAAGTCTGTATCGTTCTGCTTTCAACTTTCCTGTTATTATCTAAGTTCGACTGATTTTTCGAGGGGTGACTAAGATGAAGCCATCCTTCGGAGTTTGTAATCGAAGTGTTTTATAATTTAAATCGCCAGGGAAAGATTGCAGCCATGCAGTTGGGAAACTGGTTTTGCTGTTGTTGTCATTTCTTGTCTAGGGAAGGTTCAGCCCTACGTGGTGCCTACTTCTTAGCCTGACGATGGGGCGTCCAGCAGGTGAAGCAGTTGAGAAGTAGGCAGTTGACCTTGGCTTTGCCATCCTCCCCGGATGTAGACCCCAAGCTGCCCCACTGAAGATGCCTTTGGGATGGAAAACAAGCTCTTTGAAGACTGTTTCCCAATGCGTACATTTGAGGCCAGGAAGAAGTTCCGAGGTAGCCTAGAGCCCTGTCACTGTTAGAAGATTCCTTCTCAGAGGATTGGTCTACACATCTGGGAGAAAACAGGCTTCAGAAACCATCCACTCTGCGCGGTGACTGCTCTGGCTTATTGACGTGCGTTGATCTGGCATGCCTTATCGGCATGCAACGGGTCATTCCACACATCCCAAGTGCAGTGGCTGCATAGCATGCTTGGCACACTGCTTGGCACTCAAGTAATGATGGATGTGTGCTGGCTTAACTGCTGAGAAGCCACTAAATAACAGCCATTAAGGGTTGAGGAGTTCAAATCTGGGTGCTCCTCTGTGTTGGCTGGAAAAGTTATTTGACCGCTAAGCCTCATTTATAAAATTAGAATAGTGAGTTTTACATTGCAAGCATTCCATGAGATAACATGAAAACTGTAGCCCAAGGCAAGCATACAAATGTTGTTGTTGTTGTTGTTGTTTATTACCACAAGAAATAATCTGCTTTCTTATCTTTCAAGGACCCATCTTTCAGGAATTGATTGGACTTGAGCAAATAAATTGGACGTCTATTGATCAGCACTCCTGCCAATAACTTAGAACATCGTTTCCCAGTCAATGATTTCAGAAATGAAGACATTGCAAAACAGTGTTCGTTGCCTGTCCACTACAGTAACTGATTCTAAATGTTCACTTCAGTGTGTCTGCCAGAGGAATATAAAACCAATATGGGTGTATTGGCCACACATTGGAGAGATGAAAAGGCTTCCTGAACATTCTTAGTAAATGTGCCATTTGTTCCTGGTGGGTGAAGCATTTCATGATTCATGCAATATTGTAAATTTTTATTTTCTTTACATAGACTTGGCTATTATTGTAATTTCTACTCTTGGGGGAAGGTAATATGAATTCATCCAAGTTAACAAAGCCTCTTGGAGATAACATCTTCAGGACTCAGGGCCATTCTCAGGGTACAATTAAGACATTTGTCTGCTCGGTATTCACATGAAGATCCAAGGTTGCATCATGCTAAGTCACTGCATGCATTTCACGACATGAACACGAGCTTGCATACCATTTCAGGCAGGGCAGCGATCACAGTGGAGTCACCGTTAGAGAAGCTGAGAGGTTCTTTGGAATAAACCACAGGTCATTAATAAGAGTAACAAGTGTGCCACCTCATTAGAAAGTAGGGCAATTTGGCCGGGCGCAGTGGCTCAAGCCTGTAATCCCAGCACTTTGGGAGGCCGAGACAGGCGGATCACGAGGTCAGGAGATCGCGACCATCCTGGCTAGGAGGATCACGAGGTCAGGAGATCGAGACCATCCTGGCTAACATGGTGAAACCTCATCTCTACTAAAAAATACAAAAAACTAGCCGGGTAGTCCCAGCTACTCGGGAGGCTGAGGCAGGAGAATGGCATGAACCCGGGAGGCGGAGCTTGTAGTGAGCTGAGATCTGGCCACTGCACTCCAGCCTGGGCGACAGAGCGAGACTCCGTCTCAAAAAAAAAAAAAGAAAAGAAAGTAGGGCAGTTCAGAGGACACTGAGCCCTGGAGGGAAGGTTCAGGCCACAGCGTGCATCACTGCATTCCACATGCTCTGCTTTGCCCCAGAGCTTGGAGGTAAATCTGGAGAGAAGAAAGAGCTGTGGTTTTCTTTTCTTTTCTTTTCTTTCTTTTTTTTAAATGGAGTTTTGCTTTTGTTGCCCAGGCTGGGGTGCAATGGCGTGATCTCAGCTCACTGCAGCCTCCGCCTCCCGGGTTCAAGCAATTCTCCTGCCTCAGCCTCCCAAGTAGCTGAGATTACAGATGTGCACCACCTTGCCTGGCGAATTTTTCTGTTTTTAGTAGAGACAGGGTTTCGCCATGTTGGTCAGGCTGGTCTCAAACTCCTGAGCTCAAGTGATCCACCCGCCTCGGCCTCTCAAAGTGCTGGGATCACAGGCATGAGCCACTGTGCCGAGGCCGTGGTTTTCTGTTTGGGATTCAGGGCATTCGCACTCCAGAAGGAAGCTGAGCTATGTCTCTTACTAAACGACATACACTGTCCCTCGAGCACCCTAGTGGTACATATGAAACACATTCAAGGAACTAAGAAAAGAGCCTTCATTTGACAGAGCAGCACACCCATGAGACTCATCACTTGCACTCGCAGGCAGACATCCCACCTACCGAAGCTTGGCCGGCTCCACAGAGTGCATTTTGTCCTTACAATTCTCCATCTCGCCAACAAATCTCTGAAGGTTTCTCCTGTTCCTTGGCATATAGAGGTTTCGATTCGATCTTCCATCTGATGACATCATTCTTGAAGAATGAGCACTAAATGCTTCAGGCTTTTCTGGAATTCATGTAATGCAAACAGGAATTCATGTAACGAACTATTGCTTCCTCAATACGTTTGGCGGAAATAAGCTTCCATTTGAACTCCAGAATCTTCTCCTGATCAGCAAGGAGCTGGTGTCAGCCTTCTAAGTGAACAGTATTCTGTTAAGTTGAACGCCCCAAGCCCATGCCCCTGAGCTCCCTCACGCCTTACAAAGATGCACATCTGCTGCCAGACGCTCCGAAAGGGACGTCTGTTGGTCATATCTTAGCCACTTCTGTGAGTGAAGAAATATTTTGAAATATTTTGAAAGCTGCCAAGTCCACCTTCCTCATTCCGCATGTGTGAAGAACTCATTGAGGTTACCATTTGTCAAGAGGCTGCAAACATTTCCTATCATGTGTCCCAATCCGCACTTCCGTTTCAACATCCGTCACAGAAATCCACAGTCTCAGTTGCTTTAAGCCCCTCATCCTCCTGCCTTTTCCACTTAAACCAGAATTAACCATCATTTATTTTCTAAGAACAGAAAAGATGTCACTGCCATTGGTTCTATTAGTTTCTACAAATACATTGTGTACCTCACGGGAGGAGAGGATAATTTTTGGCCAGCGGAAGTTTCACCATAGCATTCTGGGGATCATCTCAAATTAGTAAACGCAGCAGAGCACAGTCCGCGATGCAGGAGGAGGTTGATGCTTTCAGAATACACATTTGGGCGTGTCTTTTGTAACAGTAGTGTGAAGTTTTAGCCATGTCTGTGGGTGTTGATTTGTTCCAATGTAGTATCTAAATACTTACATTACATCATGGTTGTACAGCAGAACAGAGACATTTAATAGCTGTTTGGAGTATATGTTCTGTCTAGATAGCTGAATTGAAAATCAGTAGGGTTTTTTTTTGTTTTGTTTTGTTTGCAGGGGAGAGTGGGATGTTAGTGATTTTAAAATCATTATTAGTTTTCATTTTGCTTCTCAATTGGCTAGCAGATTCTGTCTTCAGGCCCATAACAACTGTCTTACATACACTCCTTCGGGAGACAGCAACTGGGATTTTAACTGTGACAAGGCAGGTGTCAGAACGGTGTCTTTCCAAACAGCTCGAGTCTCCTTGTCATTGAAAATCTCAAACTCTATCACCGTAAAAAAGTGAGATAAGAAAGGCAGCTGGCGCATCAATTTCTGTGTGTTTTACCCTTTCATAATACTTGGTTATTTAAAAGGAGCATGATCAAACCTCAGGTCTGGTACCAGACAGCAACCCTGAGAAAGTTAAGCCCCTTCCAGACAACTCGAATAAAGATTATTCCTATTAAGGTACCAAATCGTATCAATAAAGCTGCATGGCTCTTAGATGTCACTGATGGAATTACAGGAGTGATTAAGGGGTTAAGCTGGCTCTCCCCGGGTTAGTGGCATCTCGTCAGCGGCATGAGGGAACCTGGTTGCCGGGAGGGGCCCTTTCCCTCCCAGGTCAGGCCACCCCTGTCTGTCAGGCAAATACAATAGGAATTACTTAATTTAACACTGTTTCAGTTCTAATTGAATCCCATTTTCTAAATCCTGAATAAATACATTACAACTGCTGCTTCGGTCAAATGGAGAGAAATAGCCATCTTTTAATGACTCCCCTGTGGATTTAATGCCTATTCTATCCGTGAGAATAATGATTCCCACATCCCTGGAATACATTGAAGGGATAATGGTTATTTAAACATGCCAAGTCTTTATAGACCAGATAAGTATTTTAATTTGCATTTATGAAAATCAAAAAGCAAGCATGGGAGCAGGAACCAGTTCCTCTGCTTCCCCAGTCATCAAAACCACAGAGTGGCAGGGTCACGACGTAGGAGCAGAAGAAAAACTTGGCACCATCACCCCCACCATCATTGTTTCCCAGTAGGACCCGCCACTGACCCACCTGCCCCCACCAGTGTGCTGGAGAGGGCTCCTGAAACCAGCACATCTGGCCACGCCCTCGCCTGGCTTTTAGCCCTTACTAGTTTCCCATTGCTCTGACGTTGGTGACCAAAAGGACTTACTTAGTTACCATGGCCCCTGCTCAGCCCTTGGGCCTTGACATCACCACATCCTTAGCGCTCTGTGATCTCCAGTCCTTTGTACTCCATGTTCCCCCAGTACCCGGGGCCTTGGCACATGCTGGACTGTCTGTCTGTGACCTCACTTGCACATGCTCCACAATTTGTAGTCATTACGTTCATTGATGCCATTATTCGATTAGTGCTTGCCTTTCCTGCCAGGCAGTAGATTAGGAACCTTGTCTATTTTGTTCAATATTGTTATATGTAAAAATATTCATTTAGAAATAGAATGCTTGTTCCTCGGTGCCACAAAGAAATAGCATTTGAACATAAATTTAATTTTTTTAGCAAGGCAATTTTTACTTTCTGCAGAAAGGGTGCTCATTGCAGATGGAATAATGGTGAGAACACACTCAGACAAAGGAAAAGCAGACGTATTTATTCCTTATGTATTTTGTCTTTGCTACCGTGTCCTGTCTTTATTGGCTGGAGCCAGACCTTACAATTTAAACTAAAACCCGATTGACTAACAGTTTAAAACTTTTTTAAATAGGTAAAAGCAATGGAAAGACAAAGGAAAAGAGGAAGTTTCTTACCAAAGGCCTCAGAAAAGGAGTAACATTCCTAAGGAAGGAAGGGGCATAGGCTGGGAGCTGGGACATGCCTGTGAGCAGGCCCAGCACAGATATTTCAGTTAAAGTACAAGGACTTAGAATGTACTACAGGCCTGTGAGCATGTCTAGCATAAAGTAGTCTTTAAGAAAACTATTATTTATAACACTTATGATTTATTCTTTAACAAGAAGGGAAACTTTGAAGAGGAACTTTTTTATTTCCTACAATTTTTTCTTTTTGTTTTTATAGATTTTTAAGTTTTTTAAAAATATGCCTTGGTTTAGTTGTTTTAACTTTTGGATGTGTGGTGTAATAGAACATCTAACAAGGAGAGGGTACTTACTACAGTTGCTAGAGAAGTAAGGACTGAGGCTATGGTTTGTTAGGGTTTTTTGTTTGTTTGTTGTTTGTTTGTTTGGCCAAGTCACTTTTTGAGCCGATTTGAAATAGGCTTGTTAATGCCAGAATTTTTTTGTTAACCTATTTGATAAGGCAGTAAGTTCCTGGAGGGCTTTTGTTATGCTTTTATTGGGAGCAGTGTTGTTTGGGATTAAGGTGCAACACTGAGTTTTGCTTATAACACAAATACTACTTTTTTTGCTAATATTATATTTAAAGGATTTTTAGGTCATTGGACTAGTGGATTTTAATTGTTTAGCTATTTTTTTCACAGTATTTTTGGTATAGTGAACAAATTGCTGCTGGTTGTAATAAATGTAGTTTATTTAACTTACATTTGTATTAATTGTTACTTACCAAAACAACATTGACTTAAACCCTGCAGCTATTTGATTTTTGGCTTTAAATTTATTTGGTACTTTATGAGGAACTTGCATTTAAATAGACATGGGAATTACAAGATCTATAAGGGGCTGCTTTTTTTTTTTTTTTTTTTTTTTTTTTTTTTTTTTTTTTTTTTTTTTTTTTTTTTTGTTGTTATTTTTTTTTTTTTT
>NW_016810038.1:723088-762534 GCF_001698545.2 Rhinopithecus bieti | reverse complement strand
TAGGTAAAATTTACATTTTATGATTTTTTATAATTTTTTTACTAAAAGTATATTTTTTTACATACCTTGTACATAAACTTAATAGTTTTACATTTAGGAGGTCTAATTATTTTTAAATTATATAACATTTTTTGCATACATTCCCTTTTGTAACTTTTTTTTATGACTTTCACAGGTAATTTTTAACATGCCTTAACTTTTGGCTTTCCTTTTACACTATTTCTTTTCCTAGTTTTACCCTCTGGGCCTGTCTTTGATCTCTCTTTTTCAGTCTTTCTCTTATTTTTTCCCTTTTTTCTTTTTATTTGCACTTTATCTCTCTCTCTCTGCCATCGCTTGCTCTCTTTCTCTTACACTCACGTGCTAGATGGGATCCTTCAGCTGCAGTCCAGGCCCCAGGCCAGGGCTCAGCAGATACCCTGCGCAAGTTACACAAGTCATTAACCTTGCGCCAGAGAGTCCCTTTGTCTTTCCTCCTTATTTTTAAGTTTACAGCCCTTACAGCACTTACTTCGACCTTCTCCTTTAAAGTACTGGCCTTGCCTTCTTCTTTTTTTTTTTTTTTTTTTCATTCCTTACATGTCTTAACTTTATTTTCCACCTTTTCTAGAAAACTTGGGAACTTTGCCGAAAGATTTTTGCTTTCTGTCTCTGCCTGTCTCTCTCTCTCTCTGCTGATTTTTCCCTGCCTCTGCCAACCACCTATGCTGCTGTTCTCCCTTCTCCTTCCCCTTCCCCTAGGGAGCAGCCGTCGGAAATGGAGCTTAGCCTCTTTCTTCCCCTGAGAAGAGGGGAAAGGGAATTTATATATATATATAAAATATATGTGTGTATATAGATGTATATATGTGTATATAGATGTATATGTGTGTATAGATGTATATGATGCATATGTGTGTATAAAAGTGTATATGTATATATGTGTGTATATATGTATGTATATGTGTGTATACATGTGTATATATGTATATATGTGTGTATACATGTATATGTGTGTATATATCTGTATATATGTGTATATCTGTGCATCTGTGTATATGTTGTATATATGTGTATATTGTGTGTATATATGTATACATATATGTGTATATGTGTACATGTATGTATGTGTGTCTATATGTATATGTGTGTCTATATGTGTATATATGCATATATGTGTGTATACGTATGTGTACATATATACACACACATATATAGTTTTGAGGGAAGGGAAAGTGGAAGATAAATTAAGTATATAATTTTTGAGAAACTAATTTTTTTTTTTTTGAGGTGGAGTCTCGCTCTGTCACCCAGGCTGGAGTGCAGTGGCCAGATCTCAGCTCGCTGCAAGCTCTGCCTGCCGGGTTTACGCCATTCTCCTGCCTCAGCATCCCGAGTAGCTGGGACTACAGGTGCCCACCACCTAGCCTGGCTAGTTTCTTTGTATTTTTTAGTAGAGACGGGGTTTCACCATGTTAGCCAGGATGGTCTCGATCTCCTGACCTCGTGATCCGCCCGTCTCGGCCTCCCAAAGTGCTGGGATTACAGGTTTGAGCCACCGCGCTCGGCCAATTTTGTTTTAAATGGGGAATAGTAGTAGTGGACTTTATAGTTCTTAGTGCCTTTTTGCTGAGATTTTCTTTTTTTCTTTTTTATTCCTACCCATGTTGCCTTTGAGGGACTTTTTGGGGCTTTCCATCTTGCTAGAGTTTTGCACATTCTGGGGCCCAAGGCCCTACGGTAATGCCTCCTGCTTTAGCCCCACTTAGCGTTGCCCAGGGGACACCACAGCCTGGCCCTCTTTTAAGGTCTCGGCCTCCCTGTGGCCTTCACAGCCCCTGTGCATTGTGGCCTTGGGGATGAGGGGTCTTGCGACTTACCCGGCTGCCTTTGGAACTTGCCCCTGCCTGCTCCATGTAATATGTGAGGATCCTTTACTCCAGGTTGCTGGTCAGTTTCTTCCCGCGTTGCTAAGTCCAGGTCTATTTGTCACACCGGGTGGGTCTCGATTCCTTACCCTTGAGGCCACTGCAATAAGGCAGTGGGGCGCCCCGTCATGAGAGAGGACTAGAGACCATCCCGGAGGAGAATGTATCCCCGTACGGGCCACCATTTGTTATACGTAAAAATGTTTATTTAGAAATAGATTGCTTGTTTCCTCGATGCCACAAAGAAATAGCATTTGAACATAAAAAAAAGTTTAAAACTTTTTTAAATGGGAAAAAGTAACAGAAAGACAAAGGAAAAGAGGAAGCTGCTTACGAAAGGCCTTAGAAAAGGAATAACATTCCTAAATAAGGAAGGGGCATAGGCTGGGAGCTGGGACATGCCTGTGAGCACGTCTAGCACAGATATTTCAGTTAAAGTACAAGGACATAGAATGTACTACGGGCCTGTGAGTATGTCTAGCACAAAGTTAGTCTTTTAAAGAAACTATTATTTATAACACTTATGATTCTACAAATACAGTAGCCCCAGCATATTTTGTCTAACACATAGTGTACTCTCAGTATGCTTCTGATTGAGTAAATTGGGGGATCAATCGACAAATCAATCAATCCATGCCCTACTTTGCAAATTCTGTTGAACCTAAAAATAAGCCATTTTGGTCAACCTATCTCGATTACTCCTGTAATGCAATGCCTCTAATATTTAGAATTATGTCACGTTCATTAGTTTCCCAATTTTCTTTCCTATATTCCCTCTTTTTTCTATTCCTTACAATTTTCAGATTGGTTAACTCAGCACAATTTACCTAAGGGACAGTGGAGTCTTCTGCCGGTGATTTTCTGTGCCTGGATTCCCTTGCTGGGGCTGCTAGGAACCCATTGAGATGAGTCTCCCTCTCAAGTTCTGTGTGCAAAGTATGCTGGGGCCAGGGGGGAGTTTCCCTGCAGGTGTGCCTTGGTTCTCCTTTACAGCCTGTCTCCCTTGCTTGCCACAGCCTGAAAGTGGTCTGCAATCCCCACTACGTTCTCCAAAAATGAGGCTACAGATGTTACCTGTCTAAGCTCCAAGTGGGCACCTGGGGAGATGACCCCTGCGTTCCAAAGTGGGCAACCAAACTCCTTCTTCAGCCAGCAGCCCAACCACATCAGTGTGGAGACCAGGGACAGGCAGGGGCACTGGTGTGCTAGTCAATGTTTAACATCCAACTCTCAGAAGAGGAGAGTAGGAAGACCCCAATTTGTAGCATTAAACAATTTCTGTGGTGTAAATACTTTCTCTATGGCCCACTGCAAGCTTACCAATGTGACGTGACTGGAAGCAGAATTGGGAACAGAATTGTGAACTGTCATGTCTGGTGGGCCACGAGAGGTGCTTCAGCACCACAGGCACCGCGAGGCGGGGGCCACAAGTACTACAGGGGCTGACCATGGGTCCTGCAGGGATGGACCACGGACACTGCAGATTTTCACTGTGCGTCCCGTGGGGCTGGCCCGTGGGTGTTGCGGATTTTCACTGTGCGTCCCGCAGGGCTGGCACATGAGTATTGCAGGGATTGGTGACAGGTACTTCAGGTCGAGACCATGGGTACCCCAGCCTTGCAGGAGAACATGAAGAAACATCAAGTTCTCTTCTTTCCCTTTTATACCAACTTTGGTTTTTGTTCACTGTACACTTCCCAGGATCATATTTTTGTCGCATTTATTCCAATATCTAAATTTATCTTATTAATTTGTTTGCCTTTCTGACACCCATACAGTGACAATACAAACTCTAGGAGAACAGAGACATTGCCTTTCCTATTCTGAGGAAGCCTGGGCTACTATCCAACACATCGAGTTTACTCATTACCTTTGTCTAAACTTTCTTGTTGTATAGAATATGATTCCAGCCTCTGGCAACCAGAACCTTCAGGAAAGAACTAGATTAAGCCTCATTTCTAGGTGCTTATGAACCTATGTTCTTCCTGGTGGTCTTTGGAAATGCTTATCTAAACCTAGTGAAATGGCTTTTAAAAGCCCTCCAATTTCAGAAAACAGCCCTGCAGCTCTAAAGTCTTCATTTCAAACATAAGCAAAATTCCAGAACATCTGAGCAAAATAATTCCTTCAAAATAAGAATAATAGTCAAATGTATCAGTATAAAAGAAGGTCTAAACATTCGAGAAACCTCAAATTCTGAGTCTCTCTGGTCTTTGAATAATTTTTCACCATAGATAAAAAAGGAACCAGAGCCCAGGAAATGGCAGACCTTCAGCCTGGCTCTCATATGTCAAACACCAGTCTCTCTCACACTGGCCCTGTTCCTCCTGGCAGCAAAAGAGGGGCCTTTACAATAGAAATCCAACATTTATACGTAGGCTTGGGGATGAGAGTCCAGTGCCCAGGATCTCCGCAAAGTCCAACTACTTCACCTTCAAGGGCGGGATGCCAGATCTGCTGTCTGCTTTGGGTTTCCGCACCTTGAAGAGCAAGAAGAATGCATCTTGGCTAATGTAGAGTGAAGAGGGTCTTGGGCTTGAAAGTTTACCAGCCAGTCACGTTGATTGTGTTTGTTGTTTTGCTTTGGCGTTGTGTGTGTGTGAGCGAGAGAACGTCCTGGCCATGGGTGTGACAATGAGGAGCACTGATCTGGGACTCAGCTGTAACCCAAACATGGACAGTTACCAGGGCTGGAAGCCCTGCTACCGATGCAAAGGCCAAGTATAGCCAGCAGAATCATGCACAACACAGAGATGGCAGCCTCAGAAGAGCCCATGTCTGTGTGATGGGGCAATGGCAGCAGACCACAGGCTGGTGAGCGTCTCCATCAGCCCCTGCCTGGCTCCTGCTGCCCCAGCCACTGCGTGCGGCAGTGGAGCAGAGGTGGGGGCCCGTGCACAGCGGTGCGTGCTGCAGTCTGAAATTAGAACTCTTCTCCACAATGGTAATTTCTACCTGCTCCTTTTCAAATTGAGCTACTTTTTAAATGCATGATATCTCCACCCTCTCCTTTTATTCACAGACCCCCTAGGAAGAGGAATCTGCCCCCATTGCAGCAGGCCCCAGCTATACCACTACCTTTAAGATGCCAGAGGCAACCACCCTATTATCTTAGCAGAAATAGCGGGGTTGTCAGCCCTATTATCCCGGGAGTGTTGCTGAGGATGTGAGGAATGGGATCTCTCACTCACTGCCGATTAGACAGTGTATCCATGGAACACTTTTAGGTTATTTTTTGTTTGTTTAGATTGATTTTTTAAATGTTCACAGCGCAGTTGGCAGGATCATTTAGAAATTAAAATGCCCATTGGCTCAACAATTCCATTTCTAGGAAATCTATCTACAGAAATAACACCAAAAATGAGCAGACACACGTATATGGATAATCATCATGAATAATGGAAAATGGGAAAAAACCTAAACATTTTTCAAGAGTGGGCTCTGTCATTTGGGGCGTCTCTATAATGGCACATTCTGTACGGCTAATCCAATGATGCACATCTATCTATAATGACGGCAAGGTGCCCGGCTTTTTTTTTTTTTTTTTTTTTTTTTTTTGTAGACGGAGTGTCGCGTTTGTCGCCCGGGCTGGATGCAGTGGCCGGACTCAGTCCACTGCAAGCTCTGCCTCCCGGGTTTACGCCATTCTCCTGCCTCAGCCTCCCGAGTAGCTGGGACTACAGGCGCCCGTCACCTCACCGCGGCTAGTTTTTTGTATTTTTAGTAGAGACGGGGTTTCACCATGTTAGCCAGGATGGTCTCGATCTCCTGACCTCGTGATCCGCCCGTCTCGGCCTCCCAAAGTGCTGGGATTACAGGCTTGAGCCACCGCGCCCGGCCCCGGGGCATTTTTAAAATCAGCTTTGTTGAGGCATAATGGCCATACAATAAACTGCATATTTGTAAAGTGTATAATTTGGTGCATTTTAACACACTCATGAAACAATCACCATCATCAAGACAGGAACCCTTCCGCGCCCGAAGTCCTCCCCGGGTCCCTCTGCACTCTCTCTCCGCAGGCAACCACTCGTCTGCTTTCTGTCACCAAGGATTAATTTCCCTCCTCTAGACTTTTATACAGATGGAATCGCACACTATGTACTAATTCTGTCTGGCTTCTCTCACTCAGATAATTGTTTTCAAATCCATCCACCTTTTTGTGTCAATAGTTCATTGCTTTTGTGGCTGAGTAGCTTTTAGGGGTGTGGATGGACCACAGGGTTTTACCAGTTTTTCTGTTGATGTGCATTTGAGTTGTTTTTAGTTTAGAACTTATAGGAATAAAGCAGCTATGAACATTCACGGACGCATTTTTGTATAGACTTCTACTTCTTTTTTTGATAAATATCTAGGAGCTGAATGGCTGAACCATGTAGTAGGTGTAGCTTTTACTTTTTAAGAAACTTCTAAGCTGCTTTCCAGTGTGGCTGCTACATCTTGCTTTCCCACCAGGAGCAGGAGCTTGCACCCAGGACATGTTTTGCTTTTGTTTGTTTTTTTTTAATTGATTTATTTGTTTTATTAACAAATAATAATTATATATTTTGTCATGTACTTATGATGTTTTGAAATATGGAAATGTTGTAGAGTGGCTCAATCAAGCTAATTAAAGGAAACAAATAATAAAAGAAAATATCTAAAAAATACATATGTACATTTAGGTAACTAAATAAAATACTACTTAAATGTGTATATAAGCATATGTAAGGTGTGTGTCTGTGTCTATGCATACACATAAGACAGAGCATTCACATCAAATTCCTAACAATGCTCACCTCCAGAAGATACGATGGAGACTAATTTTGTTTTTGGAGATGGAGTTGCTTTAAAAAAATAGCAAAGTTGCTTTAAAAAATAGCAATTTTATTTAAAAATAATTAATTAGCAATTAGCAAACTTTGCATTTTTGAAAGACCAAAATTTGAGCAAATGCTGTGGACACCCTGCAGAAGGCTTAACAAGCCTCGGTCTCCGTAGTTACGGGTCATGATGGGCTCTGCTGTTGGGGGCCGCACCCCAACTCCCAACACCCCCAAGACTTTCTGGTCAGCAGACTCAGAGACAAGATGATGCACTCAAGGAAGTAAGAGGAATCCATAGTCTTGTACAAAGGACCAGACAACCCAGGGCTCCTCCAGCCCGAAATTCTGACAATCCACGAGTCTGGGCTGGGGTTCGTTCTAACTCTCAGGAAAGAAAGACTCCTCCAAGAATGAAGATGCGGTGGAGCAAGGGACCCTCCCACTCTTAATCTTGGCATGAGGGTCCATGCACTAGGCTGAAAGCATAGGAAGATTAACAAGACAATCTTTGAAGTCTCTCATGCATTTGGTTAAATATAAATCAAGACAAAATGGACTTAAAATTATCACCCGTGAAAAAAAAAAAGTTGTCTCCATTTGTAGTATAAAATTCAAGCATCATTTTGAGCTGGTTCTATAAATTTCTGGAAGTGTATATGCAACTCACTTTATGACTTTTGTAAATTAGTATCTCAATTTTGTCTTCTGTAAAATGAACATAATAGCACCTGCCTCATAGGCTTGGCATGTGCTAAGTCAGTATCTAAAAACAGTGCTGAGCACATGGCAGGGGCTGTGGCAGCACTGACTGTTGGTGCTCGTATTCTTCCTCTCTAAAGTCTGATCTTCTTTTCCACCATATAAGATTACCATCATGTACTCACTTACAAACTCATTCGTTCGTTTACTTATCCAATGTTTATTGAGTGCCTTCTGAAAGCTGGTGGCAAGGTCTCAGCTAGTTGCAGAGGATGAAGTAGTGAACAAAGGAAACCTCCAGGTCCAGGAGAAGAGAGGGGCGTGAAGTGGAGGCCTGGACACTAACGGAACACAAGAAGGGATCTGCCCAGGGACAGTGGCAGGGAGCTCAAATGTTTGGGAAGCCAGCAAAGGTCGTGTACATCCCTGAGGAGCCAGGACTCCATCTTAGGAAGAGCACTTGGCAACAGAGCAGAGAAGAGCTTGGAGGAAATGCAAGTCCACAGGTGATGGAGCAGGTCTAATGGAAGGTGCTGGTCGTTTTGAAAGGGAGGGAGACATCATTTGGAGAGAAACCAGATATGAGGGTGAAGAAGGAAGAAAACTTAGGAATGGTTCCTAGATTTAGCACTTGGACATCTGAGTTAACTGGGGAGGCATGGCCTGGCTTGGAGACAATGGACAAAGGGGACCTGTGACCTGTGGGGAAGGGTAAAGCCTGCAAAAGGGGACGATGTGGCCATTCTGTGATAAAAAAGATTTAGTGTTTCATGGAAGTCTACCAACGAATCCTTCCTACAGAAACAAATGTGCTTGAGGCTTTTACTGAGTTAATCAAATAGTCGTTACTTACTGGGAGTAACTACCCAAGATAAGACAAAATGGTGGCTGCATAGACTGTCATGTATGTGAAAATTCCTTTCACATGCATAATTCCACATCGTGATCACCCCCACTCTAGGAAGACTTGGAGAAATGAAGAAAGTCAACATTGTGGCTCAACTAGAAGTGGTGAATCACAAATCTGAACCCAGATCTCCCTGATTCTAAGCATTATTGACATTCTAAGGGCACCTTGGAGGATTCTTGAGATTTTTTTTTTTTTTTTTTTTTTTGCAGTGAAAGGAATCTTCAAGGTAATGGAAAGGTAAGATATCATTTGCAAGTTTTTGGTGTGAGATACAATTGGTAGGTGTTCACAAGTCTTGGCAGGTACCCTCTAACAGTTTCTTAAAAGATGCGCCAGGCAGATGGCCAGATAAGACCAAGTTTCTATGATTAAACTTGAGTACACTGAGAGATGGTAAAATACAGTTCAAAGTGGAGTCCGGAACTTCAGATTTTGAAGTGACAAAGAGATCTGGAAAGGGCACTGCTTCCACCTTTACAGTAAGCAAAGAACAGAACAAACTGCAAACCACCGACTTTTCCTGATATCATAAAAGAACTGAAGTTGCAGAGCAAACAAAACGCCCCAAACCTGGGGAGAGACAGATGCTTGCGGAGAAAAAGAAGAACCAAGCATTCATTTACTTGGAGCAGATGTTGCCTGATTCTATATACACTGGTAATAAAATCCAGCTATGAATTCTTAACTAATTGCTGAAAGCCAAGTGTGGGAAAGTGTAAAGCCCTAGGACTAGAAGCACGGATAGGGTTTGCACTGTCTTATGAGCATGCCCAGTACTGTGTGCTTAGAGCATATGCAACAGCAATGAAAAGTGAAATCCACGACAGCTATGGCACGAAGGATGAGAAAAGGACTTAGAAACATACAGTTAGAGGCCCTTGCACTTTATACAAATTGGTATACTATTATTTGAAGATGACCTTAGATTTTTTAAAGTATATCTTTTTTTTTTTATACTTTAAGTTCTAGGGTACATGTGCATAACGTGCAGGTTTGTTACATATGTATACTTGTGCCATGTTGGTGTGCTGCACCCATCAACTCGTCAGCACCCATCAATTCATCATTTACATCAGGTATAACTCCCAATGCAATCCTTCCCCCCTCCTCCCTCCCCATGATAGGCCCCGGTGTGTGATGTTCCCCTTCCCGAGTCCAAGTGATCTCATTGTTCAGTTCCCACCTGTGAGTGAGAACATGCGGTGTTTGGTTTTCTCTTCTTGTGATAGTTTGCTAAGAATGATGGTTTCCACCTGTATCCATGTCCCTACAAAGGACGCAAACTTATCCGTTTTTTATGGCTGCATAGTATTCCATGGTGTATATGTGCCACATTTTCTTAATCCAGTCTGTCACAGATGGACATTTGGGATGATTCCAAGTCTTTGCTATTGTGAATAGTGCCGCAATAAACATACGTGTGCATGTGTCATAGGCATGGGCAAGGACTTCATGTCTAAAACACCAAAAGCAACGGCAGCAAAAGCCAAAATTGACAAATGGGATCTAATTAAACTAAAGAGCTTTTGCACAGCAAAAGAAACTACCATCAGAGTGAACAGGCAACCTACAGAATGGGAGAAAATTTTTGCAACCTACTCATCTGACAAAGGGCTAATATCCAGAATCTACAAAGAACTCAAACAAATATACAAGAAAAAAACAAACAACCCCATCAAAAAGTGGGCAAAGGATATGAACAGACATTTCTCAAAAGAAGACATTCATACAGCCAACAGACACATGAAAAAATGCTCATCATCACTCGCCATCAGAGAAATGCAAATCAAAACCACAATGAGATACCATCTCACACCAGTTAGAATGGCAATCATTAAGAAGTCAGGAAACAACAGGTGTTGGAGAGGATGTGGAGAAATAGGAACACTTTTACACTGTTGGTGGGATTGTAAACTAGTTCAACCATTATGGAAAACAGTATGGCAATTCCTCAAGGATCTAGAACTAGATGTACCATATGACCCAGCCATCCCACTACTGGGTATATACCCAAAGGATTATAAAGTATATCTTATAAATACCCAGGCAACTATTAAAACACCAAGTGAGATAAATAAGAGAGGAAATGAAATGAAATTCTAAAAATAGTCCATCAAATCTAGAGAAGACAAAAAGGAGGAATAAACAAATAACAAATGAAACAACTAGATCATTGCTAGCAGGATGGTAGGTTTTAATCCAGTTATATTGATAACCATTTTAAATGTGAATGATCTAAACACAGCAGTTAAAAAACAGAGTGTCAGGTTGAATAAAAAAAAGACTCAACAATATGCTGTCCACGTGACATTTATTTTAAATGTGAAGACACAGAAATATCAAAAGTAGAAGCATAGAGAGTGATGGATCAGGCCAACACAAGCTACAGAAAGCTGGAGCAGCTGTAACAATTCCATACGATGCAGAGTGTAGAACAAGGAATATTATCAGCGATGGTGATATTACATAATTATCAAAGAATCAAGTCTCCCAGAGGGGACAATACTAGCAACACAGCTTTAAAATATGTGAAGCGAAAACTGGTTTATCTGAAAGTGACAGCAAGATTTTCAGTTACAGCTGGAGGCTTGAACACTTCTCTCTCAGCAACTGGTTTAACAAGAAGGCAAAAGTAAGTACAGATAATGATAACCTAAACAGCATCATTGGCCATTTTGACATAATTGACACCTAGAGAACACTCCGACAACAATAACAAAATACCCTTCTACACAACTGCAAATGAAATATCCACCTAGAGAGACTGTATTCTGGGCCTTAAAATGCATCTTAATAAATTTAAAAGCATAAAAATCATACAAAGTATATTTTCAAAGATCAAATTAAACTAGAAAATAAATAACAAAGATATCTGAATATCTCTAAATATTTGGAAACTAATAATATACTTCTCCATAAAACATGGATAAAATGGAATTATCTGAGAAATTAAAATTTTTTGAACTGAATGACAATAAAAATACAGCATATCAAAATGTATGGGATGCGGTTAAAGCAGTGCTGAAAGGACAATCTATACTACTAGATGCTTGTGTTAGAAAAGAACATTTGATTCAATAACCTAAGGTTTCACTATCAGAGAAGGAATTTCCTCACTCAGGACCCTCCGCGGGTGTTACTTCCATCCTCACTCAGGACCCCCTGTGAGTGCCACTTCCATCCTCACTCAGGACCCTCCATGGTGCCACCTCCATCCTCACTCAGGACCCTCCATGGTGCCACCTCCATCCTCACTCAGGACCCTCCATGGTGCCACCTCCATCCTCACTCAGGACCCTCCATGGTGCCACCTCCATCCTCACTCAGGACCCTCCATGGTGCCACCTCCATCCTCACTCAGGACCCTCCATGGTGCCACCTCCATCCTCACTCAGGACCCTCCATGGTGCCACCTCCATCCTCACTCAGGACCCTCCATGGTGCCACCTCCATCCTCACTCAGGACCCTCCATGGTGCCACCTCCATCCTCACTCAGGACCCTCCATGGTGCCACCTCCATCCTCACTCAGGACCCTCCATGGTGCCACCTCCATCCTCACTCAGGACCCTCCATGGTGCCACCTCCATCCTCACTCAGGACCCTCCAGGGTGCCACCTCCATCCTCACTCAGGACCCTCCATGGTGCCACCTCCATCCTCACTCAGGACCCTCCACGGTGCCACCTCCATCCTCACTCAGGACCCTCCATGGTGCCACCTCCATCCTCACTCAGGACCCCCTGTGAGTGCCACCTCCATCCTCA
Source organism: Rhinopithecus bieti (assembly GCF_001698545.2). Classification (NCBI taxonomy): domain Eukaryota; kingdom Metazoa; phylum Chordata; class Mammalia; order Primates; family Cercopithecidae; genus Rhinopithecus; species Rhinopithecus bieti. The sequence goes on along the minus strand of NW_016810038.1, from coordinate 750,451 downwards.
CTCAGGACCCTCCAGGGTGCCACCTCCATCCTCACTCAGGACCCTCCATGGTGCCACCTCCATCCTCACTCAGGACCCTCCACGGTGCCACCTCCATCCTCACTCAGGACCCCCTGTGAGTGCCACCTCCATCCTCACTCAGGACCCTCCATGGTGCCACCTCCATCCTCACTCAGGACCCTCCACGGTGCCACCTCCATCCTCACTCAGGACCCTCCATGGTGCCACCTCCATCCTCACTCAGGACCCCCTGTGAGTGCCACCTCCATCCTCACTCAGGACCCTCCACGGTGCCACCTCCATCCTCACTCAGGACCCTCCATGGTGCCACCTCCATCCTCACTCAGGACCCTCCATGAGTGTCTCTTCTGTCTACCCTCAGGACCCTCCGTGAATGTCCTCGCCATCCACACTCCCCACTCTTAGACCCAGACTGTTTCAGGGTTGGACACTGAGCTGTGGTCCCTGAGCCTGGCTCTTCTCTGAGCTTCTCTTGGGCACCTCTCTCTCAGACTAGGCTCAGCTCCAACACGAGTTCCCAGAGCCCTTCCTGTTCACTGTCTGGTGTCTCACACTCACACCTGCCCACATGCACACTGACTCACTCACACTCAAACTCACATCCACACTCATACAGTTCACTGCTTTCCTCACACCCTTCTGCAGTCAGGCAGCCACAGGCACTTTCTCCCACACAGCCTCACACACTCATGCTCCCAGACACGTTCATAGGTACACACAGACTCATTGACACACTGGCCCACTCAATGCTGTGCACACCTGCTCTCAGGCACACATTCACACACTCATCCACACGGAGACACTCCTGTGCAGGTGCACACATGACACGCCCCCACTCACCCCTCCCTTCCGGCACCCTGTGTTCCCTGTCTCAAGGCTCACCCTTCATGAGCACACGTGGAAGTTGCTAATGCAGGGCGGATGCCGAGACAGGGAGCCTGCATGAACAGGTTCACAGCATTTGTTGTTTATGTGGCTGTTGCTTGTCCTTCACTGAGGTCCAGCATTTGGAGGGCAGGGACTCCGTCTCTGGGGCATCCCTTTATTCCAGGACACGGCAAGTACCTGCCACATCGAGGAACTCAGTAAAGATTTCTTTTCTAATAAGAGAGGAAGGAGCACAGGATACAGGATAGAAAAGCAAAAGAAGACAGCAAGGAAGGGCGGGCGCTGAAGAAGACAGAGAGATGGACCCTGCTGAGCCTGCGAGATCTTGGGGGGAGCTGTCCTGGGCGTGGTTGTTCTCTGATGCAGTCTAATTTCGATATGGCCTTGGTGTGCCATACTATGGGACCACAGCTTCCCCATCACGCTGCCTTACTAAGATGGAACTCCACAACCGTGATTTAATAGACAGAAGCTACATCTGCTCCCCACAAGTTACTAGCCCACACTGGCACTCCTCAGAGTTAAGAATGTGTTTCCATGGTGACCTTCTGGTAATTAACTTTTTGGAAGGTGTCCAAGACAGACCAGCCTCCTCCAGAATTCAGCACCACCTGGGGTCCTTCCAGCCCAGGGCTACTCTTTCTGGAAAATCAACTTGTACGTCCCGGCCGTGGGAATGGTCGCCTGATTTCCTTTATGTCTTTTGAGGGGCTCACTGTCTCCTAGACCAAGGTTGTGTACTTCCTTCTTTTACCTTGTTTATGCAGCAGGACTCCAGATCCAACTAGTCTCCTGTGAGCTTTATCAATAGACTAGGGTTTATTGTAAGAAACTGGGAAGAGACCCAAAGAAAGGGGTGGGATGGGCTAGTTTCTAGCCACTTTCATGATTGGTGTGGTTTGGAAAATGACAAACAATTCCTTTCTGGCATGCTGTGAACAGGAAAGTGAGAGCGTGGTAGAGTACAGAAGACGTATTTCTTAACATATCATATGTTCTTAGATGGGTGTTTTTGGCCAACATTTTGAATGTCTTTGTTTAGTTTCTTTACGCTTGAGGCAAAACACTTAACAAGAGACAATGATAGCGCATTGTTGAAACAATGATGATACATTTTAAATAGGCATAATTATCCTGTGGCCTGAAAAGAGACCTGCACACAATTAATATTGAAATTTGGCAAATGCATGATCGGAAGAAACATGTAATTTCTTCAGTAAGGAAACTTTAGGAATGCACCCTTATGTAGCACTGTACACAACGTCTTCTGGAGGGAAAATGAAATCCCATTGCCGATCAACAGCATGAGTGCAGGGCTTGGAAAACACCCACGGGTCCAAATCAACTGCTGCTTCTCCCCTTTCTACGCGCAGTTCCAGCATGACGCTGAAAATGGTTCAGAGATTCTGCTGGGAACGTGTGTGCTCGAGGAAACAGGCCTCTTTGCAGCGAAGAGACTGGCAAGCTGTTCAGAGTTCTATGCACCGTGAGCTAAGCAGATCCAGTTCCCCGGAAGATCTGGTACAGACTGTTTTTATCTGGAGAGAAACCTGGGCTGAAACCTAGGGTGCTGAGCAAGTTTACTAGCATAAAGGGAGCAGCGGGAAAAATTTGAAGATATTGGCTCAGGGTGAGCAAATGCGAGCTCTGTGCACTTGGAGGGAGGTGCTCTGCACAGCCCAAGGGTGTGGAAGTTAGCGCTCTGGTCTTGGAGTTAGACTGTCTTGCTCCATCCCTCAAGTCTGCCAATGACTTGTTTTGAACCTTCACCAGTTTCACAGCCTTTCAGAGAGAGCCCGGTCTCCGTGTTCCCGCAGCACAGATCTCCACCTCCTAGGGTTGAAGATGACCTGAGAGCAGCAAAGTGTCTAGCATGTAGCTGGGCCCTCAATCCACAGCAGCTCAGACCCCCTATAGCAGCCTTGGTGCCTAGATTCTCAGATTCCCATCCAGCAGCGAGGCCCTCAAGGAATGACGCAAAAATGAAGCGAATGCCGCACCTTCAGTCAACATGGCATGCATGGAGTGGGATTTAACTTCCCATTATTGAATTAAAAAGAAATGGCCCAGCAGTTCCAACTCCCTGGGATCCTGTTCCTGAATCCCAGTCCAACTGCAACTCAGGTACCGAAGAAAAAGGCTTTCAGCATTTAAACTTGGACTTAAAAGCCTGTAAGAAAATTAGTGTTCCTGAATCTGCTGTTTCATCAGGAGGATGAGGGGGGATCACAGAGATCACCCCAGCATGGCAGCTCTGAATCCTCCCAGCACATGGTCAGGGCGTATGGATCACAGGATGAGCTACGACTGCCACGTCTGCAGCCTCGAGCTCACCCCAGGTGCGTCCTGCCCTCCCCTGGTCCTCTCCCCACTATAGAAGTTATTCCAAAAGGCAACTTCCTCCTCCCACCCCCATTAAAAGCAGCTGTTTTATTTCTGATTGACTCTTTTTTGAGCAAATGCTCCAGAATCAAGTCACTTGAAGGGTAATTGTTTCTGAAAAATATCTTGTTTTTTCATCTGTGCAGCTGTGGTTATTCAGTCGCTGGAACACCATCTATTGAGTGGCATAGTTATTGCTGACTTTTTCCCCTCCTTTTATTCTGGTTAGACATGGTTTGGTTCCCTTAGTTTGGGGATGGTTTGTGTTCTTTAGGTTTGTGCATTATTTTTTGCTGTATTGTATTCCTAATATAGGGAATAATGAATTTCTATTGTAAACACTAAACAATTTTAAAATTAAATCTCTCACTGAAAACATCTTACACATTTGACATGAGTCCATTAACTGACAAGATCTGTGTTTTAAGGAAAAACGGGTCATCTCGGTTGTCCAAAGAGCAACTTTAGAAACCCTGGAACCACGGGTCAGTCAGTTACAGGAAACCCTCTTTAGGGAATAGTTGTCATACTCATGTACATGTTTAATGCGTAAGCAGAAACATCCGGGAGGCATTCATTTTCCTCTTGCAATTGTCTAGGAACACAGGTTCCATGATCTCACCTGAGTCATGATGACCTTCGGGCGTCCCTCTGAGTCTTCTCACTGGTAAAGCATCCTTGTAGGAAAACAGCACCCTCTGAAGGACAGGGTCCCCCCAGGAAGCCAGGGCACTTGTCCTAGCACTATCAGGGGCCTAGCATCAGAAGCGGGGCTTGGGAATGGAGTGGGAAGTAGGTACCAGGGAGGCCCAGGTGTGAAAGCCTTGTTCACCTCACCGAGTACCCTTTGACTCCAGAACACCAGCATGGGGGGGTTATTTTGGAGGCAACAAACCACTAGCTCCCCAGTCACAGTCCCATCTTAGAGAACATGCCCTGCCCAACCCCATCAGGGCCACCACATAGCACTGAGCCCTCACTCCCCACCGGGAGGAGCAGGGCCAGCAGGTAGAAAGGAGCAGTCTGTGGGTAAGAGGGTAAGAGCTGGCGCTTGGGAGGTCATCAATGCAGGCAGAGCGAGAAACAGCAGGAGAGCAGGAAGGAAGGAGGGGAGTCTGGGAGCCAAAGGAAATGGCCCCATTTCCCAGCCTCTGGCTCCTGCTCAGAGTCTGGTCCAGCTCCACATAGCTCACACAGCCCTCATCCTACTGCACTGTAACTGCTTAGCTATGTGTCTGCCTCTAAATTATAAGCTTCACAAAGTCCAGCATCTGTGTCTGCCTTGTTCATGCTTATGCCCAGAACATAGCTCCAGGGCTGGCACAAAGTGACTTTGTGCCAAGTGGCTTTCTACTATAGAGGAAGGAGGAGAGAGCTTTCAGTTAAGAGGGAAACAGGCCAGGTCATTGGCAAGGGTATTGGAGGGCAGGCGAGCCCAAAACTGGGACTTAGCCTGGGAAGGTTCTTGGCTTTGCCCAGGAAAGAATTCAAGAGCAAGCTGGTGGTAGAAGAAAACAGCTTCGTTGAGGCAGAGCGTTACAGCTCTGTGATTGCCCCTGCAGAGCAGGGCCGTGTCCTAGGCAGTGTGTGCAGAGCAGCAACTCTGAGGCAGTTCAGCGGCCATATTATACCCACTTTTAATGACATGCAAAGTAAGGAAACGGTTATTCAGAATTTCCTGGCAAAAGAGGTGGTAACTTCCAGGTCATTGCCATGGAACGGGGCAGCAACTTCTGGGTGTTGCCATGGCAATGGTAAACTGACATGGCACTGGTCGGTAGTCTTACGGAGAGGTGCTTTCCCCTCTCCCCTGTTTCAGCCTTCAATCTGCTCCAGAGTTTGAACCCTACTTCCTACCTCCAAGGGACCCCAGGGTGGAGGTCACAGCATATGTAAGAATTTTAATCACAATTACAGTTAAACATTCAGGTAAACATATTAGAAGGCAAAAATATTTCCTTTTCTTTTCTTTTTTTCTTTTCTTTTTTTTTTTTTTTTGAGACGGAGTCTTGCTCTGTGGCCCAGGCTGGACTGCAGTGGCTGGATCTCAGCTCACTGCAAGCTCCGCCTCCTGGGTTCACGCCATTCTCCTGCCTCAGCCTCCCGAGTAGCTGGGACTACAGGCGCCCACCACCTCGCCCAGCTAGTTTCTTTGCATTTTGTTAGTAGAGACGGGGTTTCACCATGTTAGCCAGGATGGTCTCGATCTCCTGACCTCGTGATCCGCCCGTCTCGGCCTCCCAAAGTGCTGGGATTACAGGCTTGAGCCACCGTGCCCGGCCAATATTTCCTTTTTCAACATTAGGATACAGTTTGTTTGAAAGGTCTAGTAATGCAATGGTTACATCGCAAACTCATGCTTTAAATACTAAGTACCTTCCGCATCTCTGTCAGTAAAGGAGCCACGAAGATTCCCATGGGACAGCCTGGTACATCTTCCAGGCCCCTAGGTTTTTATCTTAAATATTAGTCTACAATAACATGAGTCAGAGCTCCTCAGGGAGAAATTGATTTGATGTCCTGGGGAGAGGAAAGTGGAGATGGTTCTGGTACATCTTGTTGCCAGAAAGCAATAATTCTTTCCAAAATCTTTGGCAATCATATCAAAAGGACAAAAAAGCTAGCCCAAGAGGCTCCCAGTGGACATATTATGCCAATGTAACCATCATCAAGAGAGTGATAATTATGGGTAATTAGGACTAGTCATTTCCTTTAAAACCACAGGTCCATAATGCTGCTCAAAATGGGGAAAGCTATTATAAAGTTTGCAAAGCCATCTGTGAAAGGTTGATGAGGAATTGGAGATGTGTTGGTGCCAGATTGTAACTCCGTGGATTACTTGTGGGTCAGTAGGAGAAAATATAATTATAAAGCTGAGGGATCTAACTGTGCTCACCACAACCCAGTGACAAAACAACATCACTCGTGGTGAAGCAGCCAGACATGTGTGTCAGGATGTGACACACATGATGCACAAAGCTGGCATCATTTTGTACACATTTGATGATGTGTCGTCGTCAAAGTAGACACCAAAACATGTTTACCTGAACCAAGTGAGGCCCCTCGACCTAACATCCAGCCTGCAGGAAATACTGTGGGTAGAAAGGCTGACGGTCACAAGGCCTGATCAGACTCACGCAGAACATGGGGCCTCCTACAGGATGGCAGCTCAGCTCTTCATCCAATCACAGTGATGGCAGCAACCGGCAGGGCAGGACCCTTCTAAGTGAAAAGAGACATAATCTGTAGAGAAGCCAACTAGACAAAGGAGAAATGGTAAGGCAGCTGCAGCAAAACGTCAACGCTTGTCCTTATTTCCTCATCTACAAAACGGGGGTGGCATCAACAGCACTCACCTTATAAGATTATAAAGATTAAACGTAAAATGTTTAGAGCATTGTACATCATCAAGTAATGGTTCCAAAATCTGTTAGCCTGTGCTGGTGAGTATTCTTTCCATGCATGAAATTCTCTCAGACATTTAAAAACCTAGACTCAGACCAGTGAATACTGTTTGGAGACAATGCCCTCCCCGCCCCGACACCAACCCACCGCAAAAAAATAAATAAATAAAAAGATGAGAATGAGGATGGTGTATTGAAAGCACAACAGAGAGAATGGCGACCTTCTTTTTACAAATCCAGTAAACAGAACCTTTCCAGGAGTGCATATGGTGAAAAGTCAGGTGTAATTGCATTTCATACTTGGTAAATTGTTATTTATAAGAGAAAATGCAAAAGTGAGTTTCTGTATCCGTTAACTATTGCTGTGTAACAAACCACTCCAGCATAAGTGGCTCAAGGCAATAATCAGTTATGATCATTCACAAGACTTGGGTTTCCTGGCAGGTTCTAGGGTGGTCTGGGCTGGGTTTGCTACAGTCTGTGGGGGCGGCTGCTCTAGGAGGGCCTTGCCTGGAGTGGTCTCCTCCATGTTGTCTCTCATCACCCAGCAAGATTGGAACTGGTACATCATCACTCCTTCCACCACCTTTTTTTTTTTTAGAAAGGGTCTTACTCTGTTGCCCAGGCTGGAGTGCAGTGGCACCATCTCGGCTCACTGCAACCTCCACCTCCTGGGTTCAAGCAATTCTCCTGCCTCAGCCTCCCAAGTAGCTGGGGTTACAGGCACCCACCACCACACCCAGCTAATTTTTATATTTTTAGTAGAGACAGCATTTGGTCATGTTGGCCAGGCTGGTCTTGAACTCCTGACCTCAGGTGATCCACCCACCTCAGCCTCCCAAAGTGCTGGGATTACAGACGTGAGCCACTGTGCCCAGCCCCTTCTTCCACTTCTGTTGGTCACAGAGCAACCCAGATTCAAGGGAAAGGGAAACAAACTTTATCTCTAGATGGGTTGGGCTCTAGAGTCATATTGCAAAAGGCACCAATAAAAGTGCAGGGGAGGACTGGGGCAGCTGCCGTCAATCAACCACAGACCATCTGGGCTGCACTGACATAACCAGACATGCAGATGAAGAGGACTTTCTTGTAATGCACAGAGTTATTTTCATAGCTGGGTTTTTCTCTGTGTGTCTTTGGAAGAGTACCTACAAGGCAGCTGGTAAAATGGACCTGTTCCTTAATGGTAGCATGAAAACACAGTGACTAACGAAGAATAACAATCATTCAGAGGGCAGCCCGTGTTCTGCCCTGATGACTACGCGTGGTTTCATTTCATCTCCATGCCATCTCCTCCACATCCATTCCATTCTCTTCGTGTGAAGTCAGGAAGTTTAAGCACCGAGAATTTTAATATTTTGTCCAAGGTCAGTTAGCTGATGAATGGTGGCACTAGGACTACGACTCTCCCTATTCATTAGTAATATACGTACACGCTACAGCCTCCCTGAGTGGAAAGTTTATAGACCACAGGTCCTAAACACCAGAGAACCAATGATAATTTTTGATGAGCTTTTCAGTGGACACAAACTGAATAAAATAAAACAATGTAGGAATTATTTTTAAGCACTAATTCTATCTACCTATTGACATACTTTATTTATTGACTTACTTATTGATCAGTTTATCCTGGAATTTGTCCTTCCTAATTTTGGGGGTGCTGAACTAAACTTTTCCTTAGGCAGCAGTGGAGAAGGAGAGAGCGGTTGCACGTTTGCTGCCATTACCGTTGTGAGTTATTGTTGGCTTGAGTCCTGGTGTTTGTAATGTTCTCACCTGGAAGAAAAAAAAATAAAATGTTAGTAACAATATCTACAACCTCTATGAGATATTTGACATGTGCCTCCCCACCTGCCTGATCATACTCCCTTCCCAGAACTCTGGGTTTCTGGAAGCATCCGTGTGGTGGCCAGGCACCTGACCCCACCTGAGGCCCCAGCAGAGAAGCAGTGAACCTGGCTAAACCCACCTGTGAGCTCCAGCACCCTGGCCATAGGATTCGGGTCAGATATTGAGCCAGTTCACGTCAAATTAAACTGAGGGTGTTCCAGGACGACAGGGGCAGAGAGGAAAGTCTCCCCAGGAGATGCAGTCGTCATGGGATCCTGAGGGCAGATGGCTTTGCAATGAAGCTGACCCTCGAAAGCAGAGTAGAGATAGAAACCAAATCAGCCCTCAGTATCTCTCTAGAGGCCCCTCACATCAGCCATTAGCTCAGGATCCTCAGGTGTAGGAGCCAATATATGCCACTGATTGTTTAAACCAGAGTGAACCTGGTTTTCAGTCTGCGAAGAGTAACCAAGGAGTCAAATACGCAATTTGGGACCCCCTAGGAAAGTTAATCCTCCCTTCTTCCTGGTCACTGAGGAAAATAAGACCCTGAGTCTCCTGTCGTTCTGATAAAAACACATCTAATTTAATTGAAGCTAGGCCACCTGGGCCTTTAAAAGTCATTTCGTGGCTTCGCTGCTACTTTCTTCTCCTTAATCACCTTTACCTAGATAGAGTGGGAACCAAGTCGGGGGTGCAGCCATTTCGGCACGCGATGGGGTTGTACTGTTTGCCACGGAGCCTTCCTTTTATTTTGACTACAGGCAGACCTTCCATCTTATGCAATTCTTCAGGGACATGTCTGGCATCTCAATCTCTAAGTTATAAAAGCATACAGTTCTAACCCCCATTGACTCCAGTTCTCAAGATGTGACTTCAGTTCTCGAATCTCAAAATCACTGGCAAAAAGTGACACCTCGTCTGGAATGGAGCTGATCTGCAGGGCTGGTGGTAGCCGTAATGATCCTGCTCACATCTGTGCTGAGGTCCACTGGACTTCCGTGAGAATCCTCCGTGGAAATCACGGCACTGCATACCTCAGTAACAAGAGGCTTTATCTGCTAAAGAGGAGTCAGAGACGGCCGCTGTCCTGTTATTTCATCCACCTCCGAAGATATGTCCAGGTGGGTGACGACAAATACATGGCAACAGGACAGGCAAGCCGGCACTCAAACTTTGCCTGCATCGGTTACTTCACATACCTTTTCTCCTTGTCTTGGAGCACCCTGTTCAGTGCTCCTCAAAAGCTGAGTTTTTGACAAAGATTTCTTTCTACAACCTCCACAGTATGCCAGGGACTGAGACATACATGTCAAATATTTTAAGTCATTTACAAAAGTATTGAAATTTGCTAATGCTAAATGAGCAGACTGAGGCTGTGAACGGCAAAATTACCCATTGCATGCAGCAATTCAGAGGTTGTCTGTCACCCATACGAGACACCGTGGAGGGGAGGACTGGATGACTTAGCTACTCAATAGATGCATCCAAAAATACCACTTAGAACTTAGTATTTATTTTCCATGGAAAAGAATAACGGCACTGTTTCCTGCTGGGAAATTTACTATGCCTTTATTCTGTTTAACCAATAATACCTTATGGACTCTTGAAAATTATATTCACTTAAAGATCAGGCAGTCATTTTCATTTGTCTTGATAGAAAAGCATAGATTGCAACTGGGTCTACAGCACCCAGGTTCAGTCAGTGTTTTGCTGGAATAACAATGGCCACAACCAAACTCACTGTCACTCAAAACCACCTTTCTCTTGGCTGGTGCTAATATTCTGCTTGGGATATTCTTTTATATGGGAAGCCAGCCCCAGCCAGTCTTTACTCTTGCCCGAGGCCAAGGCCTCTTCTCCACGTCTGTAGTCACGCCTTCCCAGAGCTCTGGCTTTCTGGAAGCATCCATGCAGCGGCCAGGCACCTGACCCCGCCTGAGGCTCCAGCAGAGGAGCAGTGAACCTGGCTAAACCCACCTGTGAGTTCCAGCACCCTGGCCACAGGATTCGGGTCAGATGTGGAGCCAGTTCACATCAAATTAACCTGAGCGTGTTCCAGGAAGACAAGGGTGCCCTCTCTAGACCTCCATGGCAAGTGGACTAAGGGTGACCTTTAGAGCAGGGGTTGGGGATTTCTGCTCTAAAGGATAAAGGGAGACCCATGGTCCATGGTGACACATAGAATGCTTAGTAAAATGGCATTCCTCTACCACTGGGGAAAAAACCCCAGGCCTTGGAGGAACATGGGCAATGACGATGGCCTCTTTTGTTTCTGTAATGCACGTACACTCAGTAATTTCCTGAGATAGTTTTTCAGGTTTCAAAACATCCATGCACTCCAGCTCTCTTCATCTGTTGCTGGAGAGCTCGTTCTCTCATTCTCTGGAACACAGAGCTGTGCTGCTCGTAGACACTCAGGAAACACTTGCCGAATGGATTTAAAGTGAATAATACAGGGAGAATTATCTTGTAAACTGAGCCTGCTGGTTTCAATCGCCATCACATACACACACAAAATGACAGACAGTGAAGCATGTTTGGAGAAGGATCTCTACTCGGTGCAGACCTTTGAAAACGACCTGGTGCTGTGGTGCCGCCCCAGACCAAAGAAGCTGGAACACCTGGGACTGACCTCCAGGCTTGGGTGCTTTCCAGAAACACCCTGGGTGGTTTCGCAAGCAATCAAGGTCACACGGGTGGTTCCAGGGTTAATTTTGGTGCAACAAGTATGAGTGTCAAATAACAATGCACTTTATTCAATACTTTGACTACCCAAGGAGAAGGCCTCAGTTCACCGTCAGTGAGTCTTCCATCTCTTTACCTCTTGTTCATGTGCCTTTTAATATATGGACCACAAGCTCAGAGCCTGGGCAGATAATGGCATCGTTTTCAAATTTCATCATGTTTTTTCTGGTTCACTCAAGCTCCCAGTACCTGCCAGAGACATAAAGTTGAAAGAGGCAGAGACTCCAGCCTTTGCTGTCTGTCTCCAAAGATCTCATACACGTCTCTACAAAAGTGAAAAAGTGATACAGTAATATCACTTACAAGGGGCTCTGACCATGATCTAGCCCGAAGAAGTGAGGGAGATGTTCATAAAAGGGACTGAGCAGAGTCTTGATGACAGAATCATGTGGGGCAAGGAGTATATATTTCAAGCAGAAAGATCAAAAAAGAGTTCTAAAGCTGTTGGGGAAAGGGCCACCTGGCAGAGCTGGAATGCGCAGCAGAGGGATGAGTCCCAGCAGGAGGCGAGATGCACGCGTCCCCTGAAGGAGGCCATGAAAGGGGTACCTGTGTGACACGTCACCACTGTGACATTTACCCAGAGGGCAAGTGGTGCCTGGAGAAGATTTGATGAAAAGGTGCCGCATTCCTCAGGTTTCTGCAGAGATGCAGAACCAATGGGAGTGTGTAGAACCAGAAAAAAGCGATTTCTTATGAAGAATTGACTCACACAATTAGGAAGAATGGTAAGCCCAAGTCTGCGGTTTGGGACAGCAATCTGGGGACACCGGAGAGCTGAGGGTGCGGATGAAGTAAAAGGAACAGTCATCTGCTGGAGAATTGTTCTCTTCCTGGGGGACCCTCAGTCCTTTTGTTCTATGCGTGCCTTCAACTGATAGGACGAGGCCCACCACATTACAATATAAGGCATTCTGCTTTTCTCTACCAACTAAAATATTAATCTCATCAAAAAGCACCCTTGTAGAAACACACAGAATAATGTTTGACCAAATATCTGGGCACCTCATGGCCCAGTTGATACATAAAATTAAACATCTTGAGTCCACCCCTTGCCAACTTGGCACCTATATGTGTGTCTAAATAAAGACAATAACAAGGCCATACTTTTGCCCAGCATGGTACAACTATTCGTGCCCATCTGGATATGCACTAACCCTTTCCCTAGTAGAGGAAGTTAAGTCCTTGAGTGACGTTCGTGCTTTTCCTTGATATCCCATAACTAAAGAACTGTGATGTAAACTTAACAATACTTAAATACTATGATATAAAGTCAGTATATCTTATGTCACATGACTAGGAGATACAAGAGGAAAAAAAATAAAGATATATACACACATACAAACATGTCATAACAAAATAGTAAAGAAATACATCAACTGCAGGCTGGGAGCAGTGGCTCATGCCTGTAATCCCAGCACTTTGGGAGGCCAAGGCAGGTGGATCACAAGGTCGGGGGTTCAAGACCAGCCTGGCCAAAATGGTAAACCCCCATCTCTGCTAAAATACAAAAATTAGCCGGGCGTGGTGGTATACACCTGTAGTCCCAGCTACTCAGGAGGCTGAGGCAGGAGAAATCGCTTGAACCCGGGAGGCAGAGGTTGCAGTGAGCCAAGATCACACCACTGCACTCCAGCCTGGGCAACAGAGCGAGATTCCATCTCAAAAAAAAAAAAAAAAAAAGAAGAAGAAATACGTCGACTGCAGTCATTGTTTCTGTGACGGTCCCGCAGTTGTAGCCAGTATCTGTCACCTCCTCTTCCCCTGCCTGCCCTGTATTCCCTTTGCCTTCAGCAAGTGCCTCTGCTGGTTGTGATTCTTTGCCTGGTGGTTGATCCAAGTCTTCATTCCTGAAGGGTCTGGGCTATTTGCAGTCCTGCCTGGAATGAGTTGTTTTCGTTTTCCACTGGCCTTCATCACAGGGTTTGGTAATACTAAGAGACTCCCTAAGGAAGTTTCTGTATTGCAGACATACACTTCCTTACCTCCATTGTGGCATCCTTGGAAGCCAGGATCAATCACCCCAGCCAGCACTGTAAGCCCCTCCTTTGTCTATTGATTCAAAGGAATTTGAGGAGTCCTCAGTGGCTGGGCAGCAGTTTTCACCTCCGGTTCAACAGAATCGTCATTGGTTATTACATTGGGGATTACATTGCAATATGAGATTTCGATGAGGACACACATCCAAACTATACCAGCATTCCCTCTAGAACCAAAACTTATAAGCCAACAGAGCATAACGTTGCAGGAATGAGAACTTAAAATATTGCTAGAGGGTCGCTAGGGGTAACTGTGAGGAGTGCCACTTCCACTTCCACCCCTCGATTCCTGGACCCGTGAGTCCTGGTTGTCTGAGAAACAGCACTATGCATTGCACATGGATTCAGAGCATACACAGCCTTCTAGGAGCCTTCCCCATCCCTGCAGTGTTGTCACCCAGTTGGTGCTGTAACTGAGTCTTCAATGGGCCATCCCACTGTTCTATCAAGCCAGCTGTTTCAGGATGGTGGGAAACAGGGTCAGACCCATGATTTCCACGAGCATGGGCCCGTTGCTGCACTTCACGCTTCATTTCCTGTAAAGGAGTTCCACGGTCAGAAGCACTGCTGGGTGGATATCATGACTGCGGGGAAGACGTTCTGTGCTTCTTCAGATGGTCGTTTTGGCAGCAGGGAAGGTAAGGAAGGCAATCCATATCCAGAGTATCTATCCCAGTAAGCACAAAACTGTGCCTCCCAGCATGGAAGCGCTTCAGTGTAATCATCCTGCACCAGGAAGCTGACTCACCCCCTGGGGAATGGTGCCATATTGGGGAATCAGTGTTGGCCTACACTCCTGACGGATTAGACACTCAGAGGTGGCTGTAGCCAGGTCAGCCTTGGTGCATGGAAGTCCATGTTGCTGATTCCAGGAATAACTTCCATCCCTGCCACCACGGTCACTTAGATCATGAGGCCATTCATGGCTGGGGAAAGAGGCTGCCTGGTGTCCACAAAAAGGGTCATCCTATCCACTTGATTATCTAAATCCTCTTCTGCTGAGGTCACCATTTGAGGAGAATTCACATGGGACACAAATATCTTCATTGTTTTTAATCATTCAGAAGGGTTTATGCACATACCACTATTCTAAGTTTTCTTATCACCAATTTTCTAACCAAGTTCCTTCTAAGTTATTGAGCTTCCAACCAAACCAATGGCCGTAGCCCATTAATCAGTATATCATCACATTTCTGGCCATTTCTCCTTCCGAGCAAAGTGAACAACCAGGTGCACTGCTCAAAGTTCTGCCCACTGGTAGGATTTCCCTTCACCACTGTTCCTCATAATGTCTCAGAAAGGGGCTGAGCGCTGCAGCTGTCCATTTTCGGGTGGTGCCTGCATATCCTCTAGAACCACCTGTAAACCAGGCCTGAGTCTTCTCTTCCCGTGTCAGTTGAGCATAGGAAACTTCCATGAGGCCACAGGCGCAGGCCAGGAGACAGAAGGCAGGGCAGCAGCAGTGGGATCATGGTCATTTAGGCCACTTACTCATGTAACTTGTACCTTCAGGAACTGCTCAGGCAGACCGCATGTCTACCACCTCTGTTTGATGATGGAGTGATCCTGGGAACACTCATGTACAACAAGGTGAGTCAGATAACACCCAGTTCATGACAGGAAACTCAGATGACATGGCAACGTGGTGGCCCATGGTAAAGCACTCAGTCTCTACTAAGGCCCCATTGCAGGCCAAGAGCTGTTTCTCAAAAGGTTGCCTGCAAATAATGACAGGGCTTTTCTCCAGAATCCTCAGACAAGAATCACTTGTGACGTGATTCACCTATAGGGGCCTGCAAAATGCTCTGAACAGCCTGTCTGTCCACCACTCACATCTCAGGTACCACTGCATCTGGGCTTCCTACGGCCCACATGGTGGAGTAGCTTGCACAGCAGACTGGGCCTGCTTCAGAGCCTTCTCCTGCTCTGGGCCCTACTCAAAACCAGCAACTTTTCAGGTCACTTGAGCAATGAGCGAGACTAACACACCCAAGTGAGGAATATGTCACCTCCAAAATCCAAAGACACCCTCAAGGCATTGTGTCTTTTTTTTGATCGTCAGAGGGACCAGAGCAACAACTTGCCCAACACCTTTGGAAGGAAATCCCAGCATGTCCCTCACCACTATACACTTAGAAATTCCACTGAGGTACATGTTCTCTGAATTTTAATCAGGTTTATTTCCCAAGCCCTGGCACATAAACGTCTTATCGATGAGTCTAGAGTGGTTGACACCTTCAAGCTCCCTAGGTCCAAATGTTTATGAGACACTGAAGCTGGGAATTCAGTCCCTGAGTTCATCCTTGTCTTGCCCACCTTGTCTAGTGACCTTAGGACAACCAGTCGATCTCAGCATTATTTGTTAGTTTGGCAACAATGTTCAGAAGCATCAGAAGCACCATCACTCAGACCTTTTTTCTCAGGCGTGTTTGATGAGGCATATTCAGCGGTTGGAAAATTATGTGTATCTCTACTGCTCAGTCATGCCATGGCCTGCCTGTGCCTCCTTTACTACTAGAGTCGGAGTGGTTCGTGTCTTTACATCTAATCAGGTTAGAAAATAAATGTCAGAAAACCCAAAAACAACTTAGAAAATATACCCTTAGGATTCTGTTCCTCTAGAAATACTTTCAGTACTGCAATCTGTATTAGCTGGAGTTTTCCAGAGAAACAGAACCAATAGGGTGTATGTTTTTATAGATGGAGATTTATTACAAGGAACGGGCTCACGTGACTAAGTAGGCTGCAAGTTCAAAGGCAAGTCTGGAGAATCATTCTCTTCCTGGGGGACTGTCAGTCTCTTTACGCTATGCGGGCCTTCAACTGATTGGATGAGGCCCACCACATTATGGAGGACAACGTGCTTTACTCTACTAATTAAAATGTTAATCTCATCCAAAAACCCCCTCGCAGAAACACCCAGGATGATATTTGACCAAATATCTGGAGGCATGGTGTGGTCCAATCAAGTTGCCACATATAATTAACCATCACAGGGGTGTCCTGTTCTGGCTTTCATTTCAACAAGATCGTTCTGGATGCTAATTGGAGAACAGAAGGTTTTCACTTTTGCAAGAACATTCTGGGGGTTGGTGGAGAACAGATTGATAAAGAGACTTACAGGCAGACTTAAAAAAAGGATATTTGTCATGTAAGCATAAGGTATAAAGAATCACAGAACAATGAGTGCCTCAGGCCCCAACAACAGATCAGGAAAAACAATAACTGTTAACCTTGAAGACACTGCGGACGTCCTCCGTTCTCTTCATCTTCCCTTTCATGGCACCCTGCGTCTTCCCGCTCCCTTCTCTGATTTGTGCCTGATTTGTGCCTACTGTTTCCTTGCATTTCTGTACAGTTTTGACACTTACATTTGTATCTCCAACAGTATATTCTCAACATTCCTGTAATTTCTTTAGCTTTGCACATTTTGAATATTACATAAATTGGGAAATACCATATTTATTTTTCTAAGGTTTGTTTTTGAACTCAGCGTCTTGGTCCTGGGCTGTACCTGCTTTGACTGTCTGAAGCCGTGCATCTCCATTTCAGTGCTGTCCAGCATCGTGTATGCACACCACCCCTGGTTTCTCCATTCCATCATCAATGGATGTGAGTTGTTTCCACTTGTTTTGTTTTGCTCTGACGCCTAAGGATTCCAGAAACAGACTTGTCCATGCCTCCTGCCACTGCAAGTGGGGACAGTCTCTCTAGGATGAAGGTCTAGGTCTGGGAGTGGGATTGCGAGGCCAGGGGTATGTTCGCCCCCAAAGCCAGTAAGTAAAATCACCTCCTCTTTCTTTCTCTTTCTCTTTCTCTCTCCTCTCCTCTCCTCTCCTCTCCTCTCCTTTCCTTCTTTCTTGAGACGGAGTTTCGCTCTTGTTGCCCAGGGTGGAGTGCAGTGGCGCAATCTCAGCTCACTGCAACCTCTGCCTCCTGGGTTCAAACGATTCTCCTGCCTCAGCCTCTGGAGTAGCTGGGATTACAGGCATGCACCACCATGCCTGGCTAATTTTGTATTTTTAGTAGAGATGGGGTTTCTCCATGTTGGTCAGGCTGGTCTCGAACTCCCAACCTCAACCACCTTCTCTTCCAAAGCACTGGTGTTTGTTGACACTGCCTCCAGCAGCATTTTAGCTGTGCCACATCCTCACCGACACTCCAGCTTAAGAGTTTCATGTTGTTGTTAGAGTGTGTGTAAGTGATGGGTTTAAAAGGTGCTTCGTTTTGTTTTAATGTGTATTTCCCAGTAGCTCTCATGAATTTATGAGCGACTCAGAATTCCTCCTTTGGAAAGTCTTTTCAAGTTCTAGTGCCCACTTTTCATTCCATTATCTTGATCTTATTGAAAAATGTGTTATGGGAGTAATGTATATGTTTTGGAAACCTAACCTTTCAGCTCTCTGTACTGCAAATACCCTCTCCCACTTTGAGGCTGGTCTACTTGGCTTTATAATGGTGCTTCCCGGCACTTTTCACATCCTAGTCCACAGAAAAATTCTATCATCCATATTTCAGTGTGCCTCCCTGGCACACACTGCATTCAGTAGTCATAGAACATATATTCTATTCAGGTCACATAAAATATTTATGAAAATGCAAACATACTGAGCCGTAAGCAAATCTCAACAGATTTCAAAGGATAGGTATTATACAGATCGGATTATCTGACTTCAGTGCAATCAAAATGGAAATCAGTAATTTTCAAAGGTAACTAAAAATGTCATAATTTGTATATTTTTGAAAACATATTTGTACTTCACTTATGGGTCAAAAAATAAATCTTGATAAAAATTAGAAAATATTTAGGACTATACAGAGACAAGGATCCTGTTTGGCAAAACTTGTGGGATGCAGCTACAGTGACATCCCGAGGAAATTTCACAGCCGTAAATGCTTATCTTAGAAGAGAAGAAAGGTTGACAAGTAATGAGCTGTATATCCGTGTTATCTAAAAATTAAAGATACAACTAAAATTCAATAGAAGGAAGGAAGAAATAATACAAATAGGAGCAGAAATTAATAAAATAAAAAATAGAAAATTAGCATCTAACAGAAAGGATAAACAGGAGCAGAAATAAAAATACGTAAGAACACTTTGAAAGCAAACTAAACTGCCAATAATTGTGAGTAAATTCCCAGATTGGTAGTTAGAATTAATAGGAATGTTTATTAAGATGTCTACAAAATACATACCTCTGCAACTTTTTTATTTTATTTTATTTCTTCATATGTTATTGGGGTACATGTGGTATTGGGTTACATGAGCAAGTTCTTTAGTGGTGATTTGTGAGATTTTGGTGCACCCATCACCCTAGCAGTATACACTGCACCCTATTTGTAATCTTTTATCCCTCACCCCCTCCCACCCTTCCCCCCAAGTCCCCAAAATCTATTGCATCATTCTTATGCCTTTATGTCCTCATAGCTTCGCTCCCACATATCGGTGAGAACATATGATGTTTGGTTTTCCATTCCTGAGCTGCTTCACTTGGAATAATAGTCTCCAGTCTCATCCAGGTCGCTGCAAATGCTGTTAGTTCACTCCTTTTTATGGCTGAGTAGTATTCCATCATACATATATGCACCACGGCTTCTTCATCCACTCATTGATTGATGGGCATTTGGGTTCATTCCACAATTTTGCAATTGTGAATTGTGCTGCTATAAACATGCATGCGCAAGTAGCTTTTTCAAATAATAATTATTTTTTTCAACATACCAGTGGCAAACAGAAATGAAAGTTTAAAATATCCATTACAAAGCCACCAACATACTAAATACGTAGGGATAAATCTAACGAAAGCTCTGCAACACTTCTGTGGGATAAAATATAAAATTTTATTGATGTAGTAAAAAATCAAATAACTGGAAAGATATGTCATATTAATGGATCTGAAAATTCAATATTTTAGAAACGTGTCAATTCTTTTCAAATTGATATATAGATTTAGTGCAATCCTAGCAATTCCAATCAACACCCTAATATTTTGTGTATGTGTTTGCATATGTGTAACTTGACAAGATCATTCATCCTAACATTTAAACCGACATGGAAAGGGACAAGAAGAACCAGTCTGATGTGGAAGGAGAACCAAGGGAGGCAGACTTTTTCTATCAAATAGCAGAACTATGATCATTAAAAAGCACCATGAATAAGGCAGCAGACCACTGGGACAGAATAGAGCACCCAGAACCACTCCCAGACAGACCTGGACACCTCATTTGTGACCCAGCTGGCATGGCAGAGCAGCTGGCAGAGCAGAGTGTGGGGAGCATGGTGTATTCAGTAAATGGTGCTGAAAAATTGGGGTTTCCTGCAAAAGAAAAATTCTAACTCAAACTCAGGTCGTATGCAATAACCATTTCAATGTGGATTAAACAATAAAGTGAAAGGCACATCTGCAATCTTTAAAGACTAGGAAATTGTAAGGCTGGGCGTGGTGGCACACGCCTGTAATGTCAGCACTTTGGGAGGCTGAGACAGGTGGATCATCTGAGGTCAGGAGTTCAAGACCAGCCTGGCCAACAGGGTGAAACCCTGTCTCCACTAAAAATACAAAAATTAGCCGCATGTCGTGCCTGTAATCCCAGCTACTCAGGAGGCTGAAGCAAGAGAATTGACTAAACCTGGGAGGCAGAGGTTGCAGTGAGCCAAGATCATGCCACTGCACTCCAGCCTGGGTGACAGAGATAGACTCCGTCTCTGGGAAAAAAAAAAAAAAAAAAAAAGGCTGTAGAGAATACATGCAGTTGCTATTGAGAAGCCAATTACTGCTGCCTAATTGTCTAAGAGTTTAAACTACATGCCTTTTCTTTCTAGTTGCTTTAAGATGGCCTCTTGTCTTTAGTTTTCTGCATTTCACTAAAACGCAGTTTAGTGCATTTTTACTAAATGCATTTTCTGCATTTTCACTAAAATATGTCTAAATGCGGCTTGTTTCCTTGTTATCTTGTTTAGGATTAACTGCACTTCCTGAATATGTGAATTGCTGTCTTCCATCAGTTCTGGAGAATTCTAACCACTGTATTTTCACATGCTGCCCGTGTCTATTACCTACTCCCCCTATTCTGGCATTCTCAGTGGGTACATTGTATTTTTCAGCCCATGCCTCATGTCAGTGTTCTTCTCATATTGTATCTTTCTGGCCTGCGTTTTGGATGATGTTCTCAGATACATATTTCAGTAAAATAATTCTCTTTTATCTGTGTGTAATCTACTGTTAAACCCATCTATTGAGTTTTCATTCTCATCCTTATCTTTGTGCGGTTTTTTTACACTTGTAATTGGCTCTTTTTATAATTTGCTTGATAGTTTTTGCTTGATGGTTTTATATTCTCTTGCACTTTTCTCATATTTTCAATTATTTATTTACTTAAACCAACTAAACATACCTATTTTATATTTTGCACCGGATAATGCTAATATCAAACATTTCACATAGTTATTAAACCATCTGTTGTTTTCCGTAGCTCTTGTTCACGGTGCCTAGTTTTGCCATGAGTTTATAATTTTTGCATGAGTTTGTATTTATTTGGAGCTTCATCTATGGGAATTCCCTGCCATCTATATTGAAGGCGGCATTATCTCCTTTCGCTTCTGCAGGTTCCCCGGGACATTACCAGCC
Source organism: Rhinopithecus bieti (assembly GCF_001698545.2). NCBI lineage: Eukaryota > Metazoa > Chordata > Mammalia > Primates > Cercopithecidae > Rhinopithecus > Rhinopithecus bieti. The sequence goes on along the minus strand of NW_016810038.1, from coordinate 729,511 downwards.
AGGACTACTTTAAACGAAATTCTCAGTTTGCAGTTTTACAGACTTGGTGGTAATGTAAATTCAGTCCATAAAGCTGATTCCTCAGATTATAAATTTTCAGGGTAGATTTTCCCTCTCAAATCTTCCTCAAGGTTTGAGACAGACAGTTGGTCATCCAGTCCCTGAGGGGTGGATTTATTTCCACTTTACCTTACAGTAAGTTTGTAGCCCTTTGGGGACCCAGCTTTACTTGGGAAGAGCTCCTGTTAGACTCACCACCTTGGACAGATGCTGAGCTTCTTCCTGTCTCTCCCCTGAGCCCCTGGAGGCTCAAGACTGAAGCTCAAATGTCCTGGGTTGTCAAATGCCCTCAAGGCAGAGCCAGCCTCTTCCTGTGCTTGTGACCTCCTTGGGTCCCCAGTAATAATCAGTTGCTGGCTTCCAAGTGCAGCTTACTTTCTTGCTGGCACATCCTGCATTTTAATGTGTGTGTGTGCACTTGTGTGTGTGTGTGTGTGTGTGTGGTGTGTGTGTTTAACCTAGCATTTTTAGATGCTTTTGGTTGGGGGAGTTTTTACATCTAGCCCATATCATTCTGCCAGGAGGCATTCTTTCTAATAGCTGCATAAAATTCCGCATTATAAATGACCCACTTTTAAAATCATTGATGGACGGATAGTCAGTTTGTTTCTGGACTGTTTTATTTGTTTTTGACACAAAAAAGAATCATAAGCACACATCTTTATGAGAATGTGCCCTCATTTCCATAGGATCAGTTCAAATATCAGGATAGTTGTGTAATGATGTGGGCTGCGTGTAGATTCACACAGATTCACAAATACATCTGGAGTATTTGACAGTGGGTACGTCTGCCCCTTCTTTTCACACAACTTGTTAGTTTGAAAAGTTTCAGATCTACACGCTAGTTCCCAGGCAAGTATAATGAGCATACACCAAGACACACACACACATACACACAGAGATTCATCCATGTGGTTTTATGGTCTATTCTGTTTTATTGAACCATGCGAATGGTGCAGCTGTCAGGACACTTCATTACTAAATATATCAACATGTATGTCCTAAGAACAAAGACAGCTACAACACTGTTCTCATACACAGGAGGCACAACAGTTATATCATTTTATGATCTAAAATAGATTAGAATAAAATACAAACTTTTCCCACTGCCCCAGTAACACGTGTTACAATCCTTTTATTTTTTATTCTAGGAAAACCTCTAGGAGCAATTAAAGATGACAAACTGCCTTTAGTTGCAAGATTCCCTTAATTGCCTGTAATCCGGTGCAGTTCTCCTGACTTTATTTTTATTTTTTGTCTTTCCTGGTACGGATCTTGTGATGAGTCCAGGGCAGTTATTTTGCAGACAGTTCCTCAGGTGTGTTTCTCTGATCTCTTCCTGGGGAGGTGGTTCGGGGTAATCATTCTTGGTTGGAATTCTGTGCAGGACGTGCCCCTTCGCAGTGCTCCCCTTAGAGAATGCATGAAGCTACCTTGTCCCCATTATTCATCATGTTAAGTTTGACCATTCAGGGAAGGTGGTTTCTGGCATTTTCTCTTTTATTAAGTGATGTTTTGCCTTAGTGATTAATAATAAGTGATGGCGCTGGACTTGGAGGCAGCATGGAGATCCTCTTCAACGTCATCTTCCACCCAGTGATTTCCATATCCATCGATGATCTGTGCCTGAATCAGTAATTATGATGGTGGCTGTAAAGCGGTGATTTACCATGCCTTTTATTCCTCTACATTCATGTGTTGGTGTTTCTTCTGTAAAAAAGAGCTTTCCCATGTAGCCTACGTTTTTTCAATGTTGGTCTGTTTCTCTGTCTGAGTGTGGACTCATGGTTTCCTTTCTCTTTTTTTCTTATTTGGTAACATATAACCTATTCCAAGAGCTTTTATTTTGATGCTAAAATTGCTCCAAGCCCTGGCCAGTGGGCGCCCCACTGAGCTGGCTCTGGTGCCCTTTTGTTCTGTCCCTACAACTTTAGACACTTCTTTATCTTTGTCATATCAAGATGGTCCCATTTCTTCATGCTCTGTCCTATTCCAGCCCTTGCACCCATGGGGTCCTGTGGAGCCCTGATTCCTTTTGGTGGGGAATGGTTTGTGGACCCCAGCATCTTGCCCCTTTGTGGAACTCTCTCCTCCTGGACTCTGTGACTGGGCTCTCCCCGGCTCCACCCTGTACTTGTCTGGTGAGATTCTACTGGCCTCTTAGATAGTGGTCCTTGCCATGGTCCTTCCCTGGTGCCCCTACGATCCTCTTCCGGGTTCTGTCTCCTTGGAGGACTTCACCCCTGCAGTGGTTTCGGGAATCATTGACACGCTATCAACTCCCAAGCTGCTCTCTCCCATTCTAGACCATATCCTGACTTCCCGCTGTTCACAACTCCCTACTCCACCATCCCCTCAAAGCCCTGCAGACATTTCAAACTCCTTCACTTCACTTCCAACTAAAGGCCTCACAACCCACCCTGTCTCCCACACTTAAACACATCACATCTTTCTCTGCCACCCAGTATCTCTAGTCACCAAATTCTGCCAAATCTGCCCCAGAAATGTCTTGTGCACTGTGATACCCTCTCTAACACCACCATTGCTATGGAAACACCAACTCTCACTTAGATGACTGTCTCCCGTTCCAAACTCTTTGCCACTGGCCTGATCTGTTTTGCCAGAATTTCCTCCTCGGAAATGAATGAGATGGGATGTGGGTCATGGGTCCCTCAGACACTCTCCACGTCCTCCCCGGGAGTACCCTGACTTTTGTAGCCACACACTTTCACCTGGTCATCTGGCTGTGTCCTCTCTAAAGGGATACAAGCAAAAGGAATCACGTGGGACTTCGAGGAAAGCTGAAAGGCTCGACTGAACACCCCTTTACGCCTTCCTTCTTTCTTCCAGCCTAGGCTGTGATCCAGCGGTCCCCTCAGACCATGAGCTGAGCCTGAAGATTGCAGCCATGTGCTGGAGGCAAGGACAGAAAAGGAGCTGGAACCTCAGATGACACTTTGGAACTACTATTTTCTGCCATGTCCTGGATGCTTCTTCCACCTGAGGGATATCAACATTAATCTTATTTAAGCCACTGCTTGGAGTGGGGAAGGGTGGGCCTCTTATCAGCAGCCACCCCTAACCCCAGGTGACAGAGCACAGCATAGCAGTGGGGTACATCACCTTGGGAACCAGCCACTGACTGTGTTAGAATTAGTGCCTGGCCTTCGTCAGGCCACCTAACTGCCTAAAGGTTCATTTATTTCTTCTCTTCTCCACTGCACATCTCTTCCCACTCTCATTTGGTGACTAGTTTCTATCCATGCTTCAGTATCTAAGTTAAACGTCACCTCAACGGAAGACAGGCTTCTGGGCCATGTTCTGCATCTGGGTCTGGACATGGTTGCATGTAAGTATTCACTTTGGAAAGTCACATCCTTAACACTTATAAATTTTGATATCTATCTGTCCACATATAGATGACAATAGCTGCAGGCATAGGTGTAGGTACAGCGGCGGGTGCAGAGACAGGTACAGATGCAGATGGGATATAGCCGTAGCTGCAGATATAGGTGTAGGTAGAGATGCAGGTGTAGGTGTAGGTACAGGTATAGTGGTGCAGTACAGGCAAAGACATAGGTTCAGTTGTAGAGGCAGATGTAGATACAGGTGCAGGTGTAGATGCAGGTGTAATGGTCAGATATAAGGTAGGCTGTAGGTTGTAGATGTAGGTGCAGGTGTAGATGTAGATGTAGGTACAGGTCTAACGTACAAGTGTAGGACAGTGTAGATGCAGGTACAGGAGTGATGTAGTACAGGGGTCGGTACAAGTGTAGGTACAAGTGTACCTACAGGTGTAGAGGGCAGGTGTAGGTACAGGTGTTAGGTGTAGGTGGGCAGGGACAGGTGATAGATGCCAGCTATAAGATTGTAGATGTAGGGCAGGGTTGCCAGGCATCGATGCATTGTATAGATGGGAGATGCTATGGTATAGGTACAGGTACAGATGTCAGTGTGCAGTTTCAGGTACAGGTGCAGGTGTGGATACAGATATAGTCATAGCTTAGGGAAACCATCCCTAACCAGCTCAGGCAGAATCAGCACTTCGTTCATATCTCTGAGATTTGACATCTTCCTTACTTACCTGTAGCTCCTGGGTCTTCATGAGTGGCAGCTGAGCTCCACATCTCTAGGGCCAGCTACACTGGGGCGCACACAAAACACCCAGTAAATGTCCATAAACACATGAAGGAGCTGGAATTCTTTATGTGCTTGTGTATACTTTGGGCCTTTAATCATTTCCATGTGCCTAATTCCAGTTGCATGAAATCACACTTCCTTTATTGAGTCTCAGATGATTTTCTTTACATTGGACAAAAATTCCTCCCGAACCTGGGAATTGGGATTTGGAGAACAATCTCTTCTCCCTTCCTTCATTTCCTTCATGGCTGAATATGTTTAATTAGCATCCTCTTGACCTTTCCATGTGGAAAATGACTCATCTTTGGGCCTGTCCTATGTGGAAGCCTCCCTCTCTGCTCAGGCTGAGTGTCAGAGGGACTGTTTTGTGGGTTCCCTGAGCCAGCCTGGCCAGCTTCACAGCCAGGCTTCCAGTGCAGAGAACACCACCCTCCCTGGCACTTACAGAAGAAAGAAGACAGAGGAACAGTGTATGTTAGAGTCAAACATGCTGGTCTTATGTAACAATCAAGGTAGGGTTCCCAGGATTAACAGAAAAGAAAAAAAGACATCCAGTTAAATTTGAAGGTCAGATAAACAAATAATTGCTTGGCATATGTAGGTTTCATGCAAGAAACAATTTTTTTTTTTCTTTTTTGAGACAAAGTCTTGCTATGTCACCCAGGCTGGAGTGCAGTGGCACGATCTTGGCTCACTGCAACCTCCGCCTCCTGGGTTCAGGCAATTCTCCTGTCTCACCCTCTGGAGTAACTGGGACTACAGGTGCCTGCCACCACATCTGGCTAAATTTTGTATTTTTAGTAGAGACAGGGTTTCACCTTGTTGGTCAGGCTGATCTCAAACTCCTGACCTCAGGTGATCCAACCGCCTCAGCCTCCCAAAGTGCTGGGATTATAGGCATGAGCCGCCACGCTTGGCCAAGAAACAATTTTTTAGTGTAATGATGCCTCCAAATATTATGCAGAACATACTTACACTAACAAATTTGACTGTTTAGCTGAAATTTTAATATAATCGGGGGCTCTGCATTTATTGAACAACTCAAGATCACAGTGCATTTTGCCTAAGCTGTGTCACTGCGCACAGTGACAAAACACAGTCTTATCATCCTATTTATTCCTCACAAAAGTCTAGTAAGATGGGCAGAGCAGATGTCATTAGCGTCATCAAAATGAAGATATTTAAGAAAAATCAGAAGACTACCAGTGGCAAAACTTTTACCGAACTCAGGCTTCCTGGCTTTAATTTGATCATCTCCACACCTTTACCAGTGACACAGGTGACCTTCCTGCAGAAGAAGGTGACTCACCTGGTTCCTGTTGGTCATTACTCAAGTGCCATTTTCCACTAGGAAGCTCCTGGCCCCACCCTGCATCCACATGGTCAGGTTGATCTCAGACCCAGGCCAGGAAAGGACTACATATCCCATCTCCCCGGCCACAGTTACCAGCTTATGGCACACACCTAAGACCAACCAATGAGACACAATCTCTGGACTTTGGCAGGAACCTACTGGGAGAGATGTCTCTCTCTTGGATTTCCAACTGAACAACGCTAGAGCACTGGGGGCCATCTTGCCACCATGAGGGACATGCATACCTAAGAATTCAGCCATCAGAGAGAAAGCAAAGCCATGAGAAAGAGGGAGCAAATCCTGACAGAAGTGATTTGAGCACCTGGATCCAGCCATGCCTGAAGTCCATTGACCTGGGCTTCTCAATTGAATTTCCTGCTTAGCGCAACCCGGGGTTAGGTAGATCTCTGTCACCTACCAGCAAAAGGGTCTGGAACATCCACTTCCATATCAAAATGTCAATCTTTAGGAAGTTTTCCCTGGGCAGAATTCTGACAAATATTTCTTGAGTACTTGCTGCTTTCTAGGGACTGTGACAAGCACAGAGGAAATGGCAGTGAACCTGCCCTCTGCCATGGTGGAGCTCATCTTAGTGGTCAGGCAACTCTTTAACGTGCCACAGCCAGGCTGTCTGCTCAGATTAAGAGGACATTGGAGTGACTGTCCTCTGGTCTAGTCACGCCCCTCCCAAATGTCCAAATCCCGAAGAGCCAATTCTCCAGGCAACATCACTACTTCCCACCCGAGAGTGGGCCCACCACAGCCCATGAGGGCTGTCAGAGAGAGCCCTGTGGCCGGGCGCGGTGGCTCAAGCCTGTAATCCCAGCACTTTGGGAGGCCGAGACGGGCGGATCACGAGGTCAGGAGAT